>NC_029774.3:18869401-18902456 GCF_000817695.3 Arachis duranensis | reverse complement strand
AGTTTTTTATTTAATACGATATATGCTTAATTATTATAAAATTAAAATTTTATTACTTTTTCTAATCCAACATAATTTTTCATTCTTTTTAAATTTAATTTTGTCTAAAATAATTAGTTCACTTTTTTATTAGAAATTTTATTAAATGAAAAGAAAATAATTTGAATGAAAAATTACTTGAATAAAGTAAATGAAATAAGACTCTATTTAGTTATCGAGTTAATTTTTATTTGATAATTAATTTAATTTTTAAAATAATCTATAAAATTAGACTCTTACACTAAAAAATAGTTATTATCGGTTTTTATAATATAATTAAGAACTAGATAGTTTTATTATATATTTATGACAGACAATGCATGAATAGTTTTATATATTTAAAGAGGAGTGTTACACATACAAGTCTTTTTAACTTACAAGTGCTACACTCAAAACGGTTCTTCTTCTTCTTCCTCTTCCTCTTCCTTTTCCTCTTCCTCTTCATCTTCTTCTTCTTCTTCTTCTTTTTCGTTTTTTTTTTCGATTTTTCTATTTTCAAAGCGCTACACTCAAAACGGTTCTTCTTCTTCTTCATCTTCCTCTTTCTCTTCTTCTTCTTCTTCGTTTTTTTTTTATTTTCATGGTTTCTAAAATTAAGCTTTGAAATCGTTTTGAAGAAGAAGAAGCAGCAGAAGATGAGGAGAAAGAGAAAGAGTTCTGAATTATGCAATAAATTTTGGGTGTATTTTTTAAATCTTTTGGGTGTATTTTCGTAATCCTTTGGGTGTATTTCTATAATCCTTTTGAAGATAATAGAACTTTAGAAATACACCCAAACGATTACAGAAATACACCCAAATGATTACAGAAATACACCCAAACGGTTACAAGAATTCACCCAAAACGATTATAGGAATACACCCAAAGGATTATAGAAATACACCCAAAAGATTACAAAACTACACCCAAAGGATTTAAGAAATACACCTAAAATTCGTTGAAGTACATCTTATGCATAATTCAGAACTCTTCCTCATCTTCTGCTACTTCTTCTTCTTAAAAAACAATTTTACCATGAAAAATCGAAAAAAAAAACGAGAAAACAGAGAGAAAAGAACGTAAATAAAAAAGAAGAAGAAGAGGAAGACGAGGAAGAAGAACGTGCAGAAACGAAAGAAAAGAAGAAGAAGAGTAAGAGGAAGAAGAACGTGCAGCAAGAAGAAGAAGAAGAAGAAGGAGAAAGAGAAGACAAAAAACGAAAGAAAAGAAGAAGGAGAAGACGAAAAGGAAAACGAATGGTTCGAAGCGCGTTTTGAGTTAGTTTTAATTGAACTTGTAAGGTTTACAAGCTTTAATCGCTTGTATGCGAAGAATAACTCATATTTAAAATGGTATGGATGAATTTCTATATTGTATTTTAAATTTATATAATACTTTTTAGGTTTAGTTATTTCGTTGGTCTTTATAGTTTTATTAAATTTGTAATTAGGTTTAATTATTCTGTTGATCTCTATAATTTTACTAAATTTGTAATTAGGTTTCTATATTTTGTTTTCTTTTAATTAAATTCTTACACTACTTTTAATTTTGTAATTAGATCTTTTTTAATGTAAAAGATATTAAAATTAACTAAATATTTATTCGTAAATTAAAAATATCTACAATTAAAAACCTATTAAATTTTTAACTACATATTTTTTAATGAATAAATTATGAATATTCATCTTTTAAGTTAAATTTTGTTAGATTATATTGTGTTGACTTTTTAGAAATTTTTCTAAAAAGTTTTCATTGATATCCGCAAAAATTTACAAAGATTCACCTCTCCCAAATCACACAGAAATAACCAAATACTATATTTTTATATTAAGCTGTGTCATTTTTTTTAATCTCTGACAAAAATATTTTATTAATTTATTATATAAAATTCATAGAATTGTACACACTAATTATATATAGAATTGACTTGATTATTCAATTCAATTTATTTCGAGTTTATTTAGAATTAAATTATATAGTTTTTAAAATAAATCTGATAAAATATCATAGCGAGATTTAATTCTAAATAAATAATATTTGACTCGATTCATGTACACTAAATCCAATAGTTTGACTTATTATAAAAAAAATTATATAATCTTACATATATACATATAGACAAAATAATCTCTCTCCCTCTTCATAATATTATATAAGATCTCAAAAGTCAAGTATTTCGATTTTGTGTACTATATTTTCAAAGAAGAATATAGGAAGTGACTTGGTAAATAAGTCCTCCAAATTATCACTTAAACGAATTTGTTAAACGTCAATTATTGCTTAATTTTAAAGGTTGTATGTGAAAAAAAAATGAAGAGAATATGTGTTGTTTAGTCATCTTTGACGTATCTATTTTTGAATTGAGAGATACATGTTGCATTATCTTTATATAATGTTGTAGAAGGTATTTCTAATTCTAATCAATCCACATAATAATTGAAGGAAAAGTATATGGAACCAACTAATAATCAACTAAGAATGGAACAACATAATTAATTATAATTAGTTTTATTAATTTATAATTTAATTTGTTTGTTAAATTATTGTTGACCACATTAGTGTTAGGAGAGAATCACGGAACAGATGCTTTGATCATTTATTAGTTGATTCCATATAATTAATTATGTTTTATTAATGCGTAACACATGAAACATAGAAATCATATCCAAAACTATCTAATTTACAAGAAAAAAAACATCCGTGTGCCTATTAGTAGCAACATTCGGTTACCAGTTGGCTGATTCTTGGCTTATATAAAGTTGGTTCCCTAGCATTGTTGATAATTGAATATATCCAATCAAATTTCTAATCCAAAAGCATTCACGACTTGTCTCATGTATTGCAAGTATTTAATTATAATTGAAAGATATTGTAGCTATAGTTTGCTTCATAGATTTTCATGATATAGCTGTGTCACCAAATATAAATAAGTATTTCGTTTGAATTTTCCTTTATTAAATCAAATAGATAACTTGCATCTATATAGTCAACCAATTGTGACTTGAATCTATGTGGATAAAATAATCTCATATCAGTGATTTCATGAAAATATTAAAATATTTTTTATTTTATTCCAGTGTCTTTTAGATGGAGAGAAAATGTATCTCGCTAATATATTTACAACAAATGTTATAGAGGTGAGCACGGGTTGCGGGTATCCGATTGCCCATTCGAATCCGAACCGAACAAATTAAATTGGTTCTGGAACTAATGGGTAATCGGGTCTAATCCGAACCAAACTAATGACTCTCTCTAGTAATTGGTTCGGGTAACGGCTCTCGGGTGTGGAACCCGAACCAACCCGTAGACCCGACCATATGTTAATTAAATAAAAAAATAAAAATTTAAAAAATATATATGCCTTTTAATATATTTGAATTTTAATGTCTTTAGTATTTAATATGTTTGGATTTTAATGTGTTTAGTTTTTAATGTATTTGGTGTTAAACATTTTTGGATTATTTCTATTAATGTTACATGTTTATTGTACTTATAGAATTTTTAAGATAAAAATTTCGTTTTTTTATTTTTTTTTATGAATTTCTGTTTTATCGGATATCCAATTACCCGAACCGAACCAATCCATTTTTAATCAGTTTGGTTTGGTTCGGGTACACACACAAAAAACATAAATTCGAACAAAACCGAACCAATTACAATTTAATTAGTTCGGTTCTAATTTCACCTTAAATCCGAACCAACCTGACCTGTGTTCACTCCTAAAATGTAATATCGGGACATGTATTATTCGCAAGACACATTAACCCCCATGACACTAAGATATGGTACTTCAGGACCAAGTGCTTTTTTATTTTCTTCTTTAGTCAACCTTCTTCACATCTAGTGATCTAATGATCATTGGGGTTTTTCCTGGAAGTAATTTATTCATATAAAATCTCTTTAGGATTTTCTCTGCGCAAGTCTTTTGATAAATAAATATCCCTTTTGCTACATATTTGATTTGAAAGCCGAGACAAATTTGATTTTTTCAAGATCTTTCATTTCAAACTCTTCTTTCAGAGCATTTATGATCGTTGGGATCTGTTCAGAAGATCCAATGAACATACACAACAATTATAATAAATCCAGACGCAAATTTTCTTATATAAATACGTGGACAAATATCATCAATTTTAAACACCTTTTGCATCAAATACTATGTAAGACAGTTATACCTCATCTGTCCAGATTACTTTAAACTATATAAAGATCTTTACAATTTAACCGAGTATAATCCTTGAGATTTCTCTTTGGATAATTCAGATATGTTTAGTCCTTCAGAAACTTTCATATAGATATCATAATCTAATATAAGTTGTGGCTACATCCATTAGATGCATATTTAATTTATGATATACAAATAAGCTAATCAAATATCTCAAGGTAATTATATCAACTACGAAAGAGTAGGTCTCTTTATAATCTATACCAGATCTTTCTGAAAAATCTTGTGCTACAAGTTGAGTTTTGTAGCATACAATTTTATTATTCTCATTTTATTTTCTCACAAATACCCATTTGTATCAAACAAGTTTCACACCTTCTAGTATTCGTACTATAGAACTAAAAATTTCACGTTTTGCAAAGTAATTTAAGTAATTTATGGCTTCTTTTCACTTTTACCAATCATCCCTTCGTTGACATTCTTAGATGATTTTTTGTTCAAAATCCTCATTTTCATGTATAATATTTAGCACTACGTTATATACAAATATATCGTCAGCAATCATTTCTCTTTGGTTCTATTTTCTCCTATAAAGATAATTTATTAAGATCTTTATCATTTTGACAAATTTTAAGATTGTGACTTTAGATAACTATAAGTGTCTCAACTATGTCTTCATCCTTCTCAACAGGAAGTGTATTTGCCTCTTTATCATAATTTGCCCCTCTTTTTTTTTCGAGAATTTTTATCTTTAAAACTGATTGATCTACCATGCTTTTTATAGGTCATTGTCACGAAGAATGTTAGCAGACTTGAAATTTCTGTGAATCACAGCCGGCTGACATTGCTCTTGCTCATGCAAATACCTTGTAAGAAGACAAGAAGAAACATTAGATTTCTCATTCAGATCATCAAAGATTTGTGTCTTCAAATATGTTAAAATCACCGAAAGACTTTCCCATGCTTCAGCTTCCAATTATCTTTTTGCATATGCTTCATTTGGTTTTCAGAAAGACCCTAGAACTCTCTAAAGAGATTTGATAAGAAATTCATTGTTGTTCGAAAAAAGCCATCATTCTTGGGCCAGCAACCAACAGCTTAACCTTTAGGGTTGAATTGGTTTGCAAAAAAATATTTAACTATTAAAATCTTTCACACAAAAAATAAAGCATAATGTGGCAAGTATTACTAACCCTTAGCATTTAGCAATTTAACTTTGGAAGTACTATCAAAGTTGAAATAAAGCTTCAACATCAATAGCCATGACTTGAGCAAATTAATATCAGCAATTGAATGAATTCTCCAAGGAAAACTAATATTTTAGGCAGGATAAACCAGACTTGTGAAAATAGAAGATCTGAACCTGTTATAAGCCAAAGCTACAAATCAACAAGCTTGAGCAATTTTTTCTCTTAAAAACATAATGGTAACTTGACTTACTCTAGGGCCCTAGCCGCCCCAAGTGCTATCCGGATGCGAGCATTCCACGTGAGTCTTGTTTTAAATTCATCCTCTGAGTGGAGTGCCTCATAGAGTGATCCATTACTGCTACTCGTATATCAGAAGCCTTTGACCATGCTCTGAACAGTACCCAATAAACTTGACGATTGTTACATGTCGTGTTCTATCAATGCCATTCACTAATTCAAGAAAATCCTCCTCTTTCTGGTGATTACAAACACTCTTTTCAAGTTTCTTCACAGCAAGTACCTACAGTTCATAATAAAATGTTCTCATTGAACCCAAAATAAGGGAAGGAAAAAGATCAAGCGTCAAATTAAGAATCCAATCAAGGCATCAAAGTCGGATTGTTTTATCAGGGTAAAGAGAAACCGATATGCATCATTAATCTATTTATCATGTCATTCCCAGAACATCTTGGCAGAAAATGAAAAGCAGAAGAGAAAACGGCCTAGCCAAGCATAATAATTAAATAAAACCTGTTAAAATAACTTTAGAGTTTTTCAAGAATCACAGAACAATCAAAGATCTAAGCAATATAATCGGCCCAAAGAAGATGAAGACATGTATGCAATAGAGATGTACAAACCCAGTGACAAAAGAACTTTGTGGTTGTTCTCAGGTATTAAACTCCCATGTTATCACGCAACGACAATGCATCGTGTGTTCGCAACACAAACCACAAACTACAAGAATAAAAAGATAATAACAATCACTCCTTTTTGACAATGTGTGACTTCACATACTAGAGATGTTTAAACATGGAAAATATGACAAAGTAATATCATCTGTCCAGCAAAAAGAACAATTGGGAGAAAAAAAAATGGAAGGCATATGTACCAATCATGTTACTATAAATGAAGATATAAAAGAAAAAATATGTGTAACTTAGTTTCATCAGTAAATTCTGTATAAATGCAACTGATGAGAAACAGTCTCACCTTCATTCTTTTGTGTTGTTCAACGTATTAGATTTTCTATTTTGATCCTTAATTCAAAATATATAGAAGCATTACTCACTAACTATAGAAGCACACCTTTCTTATATATATATATATATAATCAAGGATAAAAAAACAGGACATTGCTGAACACAGTCTTCAAAGTTTATAGTTACAACTCCTAATAAGCTAAGAGGTAACAAACTCTCTATTTAGCACAAACAAGAAGGTTGTAAACTATAATGTGACTAAGGTTGTAAACTAAAGTGAACACAGTTCCTACAAATTTATTTAGCACATCCACTGAATCTCAGAAACATTATCTTATTGTATCTAGGATTATTCCAGCAATAACCTCTTGCATCAAAATGGAGGTGGTGGTAGATCAATACTCAAAGTTCCTTCCAGTACTGCCACTACTTCCTCCATTGAAGGCCTTCGACGTTCATCACTTTGTAGGCACCAGAATGCGATTCTCAAAACGCGCTCAAGTTCATTTAAATTGGCACCACCTTCAATTCTTTTGTCAATCACATTTGCAGCATTCCCTTCTATCAATTCTTTATATGACCACTCACAAAGATCACTTTGATCTCTACATCCGGTCAATAAGGTTAGGACTAACATGCCGAAATCTGCTATGTCTCTCTGGGCAGAAAAGGCACAGTACACTGCCTCGCCGTCTACTATTGCAAACCCACATTCGCTCACCTTGGCTTTTAAGTTCTCATCCAACATGACATTTTCACACTTCAGATTTCCATGACTTATGAACTCCCTGCATTCAGAGTGAAGATAATTAATGGCCTGGGCCACGCTTAAGCATATGTCAACCCTTTTTCTCCAGGTCAGTTCCTTGCAAAGAGCGGAATCATCTATATACTTCTCAAGAGAACCGTTTTTGACGTACTCGTAGACCAAGAATCTATGATTGGACTCGCAACAATAGCCCTCCAGCTGCACAAGGTTCTTGTGGTGGATGCCTCCAATCTTCAGAACAGCAGTCCTGAACTTCCTTGCATCTATGGATGCAATCAGCTCTTTAACAGCAACTGGGAATTTGTTTAGTAGCATGCCCTTGAACATATTTGGCCCAATTCGATCTTTGAAATCCTCAGTGACGCTCTTGATCTCTGAAAAAGATAACAACACAACTAAGCCCTTTAAATTTGTGTCTGCGGAAGGTAAATTGTATTTGCATCTAGTAGAGGTTTTCCTTTTGTAGATGAAAAGATAAAAACATCCGAGTTGAAGGACAACAGCGATGATAATTGTGTCTAAGGATATTCCTATTAGACAAGGAACACGAATATCAGAATCTTCTTCTGTTGGAGGTGAGCTTTGACTTTGACATGGGAACTTTGGGGCAGATGTAGATGAGCAACTCTTGACAAATGATACCACGTCTGGAGACCAATCTAAATAGCCAGTGACATACTCAGATTTCTTTATCGAGCATTGGGGACGAAAATGATTAGAAAAGGTTGCGGCAGTACAACTAGAGTCATTCTGGCACAATTGCATACATTTATTCATGCTAGTCATGATAGCCGGACCATCAATAGGGAAAAGCCCAAATAGGTGTATATTCCTATATGTGATCATAGTGGAACCATGTTTACACTTTTGTTCATATGGAATCAAACAAGTCTCATCAGTGTCCGTCTGGTTGAAAGGGCACACACAATCAGCAGTACCACAGGAAGACAAAACACAGACCCCCCGTTTACCGCAAGTTGCAAAAACCTTGCACTGGTTCTGAACAGCTTGCCTGACAGATTTCCATGACTGCAAAGCCTCCACCCACGAATATAAGCGGAGATTGCCATCCACATCTATCCTAAGAAACCGGTATTTAACATATTCATCGTAGTCTTCTCCAAACACGGTCCAAACAACATTAAGATTTTTGTCTAAAAGTTGCAGAGCTCCATTGTTTGTTACATATGCAGTGAGATTCGGAACAGAAGGGTTTTGGCTTGTCCAGTAGGGAATAATACCTTGCCAAAGGAGCATCAAGTGTCCCGAAACGTTCATAGACAGGCTGTAGTAACTGGACAGTAGATTCGTACTTGCAGCTTGAAGCATCTTATCACAAGATAGAAACTGTCCTGGGAGAAGTGTATCATATGGACTATCAAAACTTTGCCAAATGACCTTTTGTTCTCTGTCGATTAGAACAAGATTTCCATTGTCAAGAAGAGAAGCCGACACGACACCCTTGTTACTGGTTTGGCTGCTCCATGAAGATATTCCCTGATCATCAAACAGGAGCATATCACCATCTGTAGTGAAAAGGAAATAGGACATGTTACCTACTCCAATCTGAAAGTCAGCACTCCACACCATTCTTTGTTGACTATACGGTATAGACTTGTCGCTGAAACGAATGCCAAAACTAAACCGGCCAGGCTCATCCGAAATCTCAAGAAATCCAATGGTAAAATTACCATTTTTGGAAACCCAGCTGCCATTGTCAACCACCGAAAGTCTAGAACCTAATGGTATCTCAGCCCTCACAGCATGATATAGCAAGAAGCATATGAACACACATAGCAATAAACCGCTCTGTTCAATCATATCTATAAGGGTTCTAAGGGTTCTGAAAGGGTGTCACTGAAACTGAAACGAAAAATAAAATAAAAGGAAACTCATTCGAACTGAGAGTTTGGGGGACAGGAGAGGGGTTGGAACGATGGAGTTCGAGTTGATTTTTGTTTTCTCAAGGGAAAGTACGGCAGCGAGAATTAATAAAACAAATTAGAACTCTCATTCAATTTCTCTGAATCATTATTTTCTCTTCTATTCTCTTCTGTTTTGATTTAGCTTTATTCGTGCTTGTCTTGTTTGTAATGTTTGATAGATAGTTTGTAGAGTGTTACCAGAAATGCAGAAAAGTTCAGAATATTTGTAAAATTAGAAGTGAGCAAAAGAGTTAACAATTAATTGTTCATACTAAAGTAGAAAAACAGCAGCAGCTTGATTACCTGGGTCGCACACCACCACCGTACCGTCGGAAGCTCCAACTTGATCTCATTCTTTCATTCTTTTCTCTTCTTCACGCGGCAGCCATAAAGCTTCCTGGGTTCTCTTTCAATGGAAGCCATGAAAGGGTACTCTACAAACATCAGCGCATATCTCATTGACACCCGCAACTTGCTCGCCTGGTCACTGGCTCCGGCGGTGTCTTCGGTCTCACCAGCTGCCACGGCGGTGTCTTTGGCGTTGTTTTCATCCATTTTTGGAATGTTAGAGCCTGAGGAATGGAGAGTGAGAGAGAGAGGGGTAGGTGGAGTTTTTGTTTTTTCTTTCTTGTTCTGGGGTAGCTACACGCGTAGACATTTATTCTTTCCTTATATTGTGTCCAGTGACTCGGTGATTCCAGTAATTTTCATTTCCATAATTTGTCATAGTAATTAAATGGAGTAAGACTTTCAACTTTCAAGATATTTTTGGAAGCTAAGTACAAAAGGAATAAAACGAGAAAGAAAGCATTATTCTGATCGCAATTACCAAGGTCCCCAATTTGTGCCCAAAGTTGGTGAAGCTGCAGCATCACCATTACTCCAAGAGCCAAAAGGAGACATGCCTCTCAATTATCAACATTAGTCAATTAATAACCCGTATTTCTAATTAAAATTTTAAGCAAGAAACAATTTTATCTGCTTTTATAATTGTCTACAATATAAAAGATAACTTATTACTTCTAAATTTGATAATTTTTTTAGATACATATTTTACAACAGTAGATATGGAGTGTTTAATATTATTGTAAATTTAAAAACTTACGTTTTCAATAAACAAAACTTTACATTTAAAAAAAAAGTCTAAAAAGTTAGTACTTTTATTAAAATTTGGTCAATATTTAATAGCAAAAAAAGTGGCTAATCTCACAGTATTAAATATAATCTCATATCATTAAAAACACTAATAATGATTAATTGATAACTACAAATTATTTGATCCTAGCACTCTTCTTATATTTATATTCTTAAAGAATTTTATTACTAACGACTGTTTTTGACAAATAGGTTGAGGAGGAGAGAAGCACGTTTGAGTTTCTTGAAAGTTTCACTTTGATGTTTGGTAATTTTTATCTTTCTAAATCCAGAATTGATTCTGCCTCTGAACGCACGTTCAGCAGAAGCTAAAATTTGTAACTTCTGCGTTTTACGTTCATGGTTGCTGACTGCCATTAGAAATTAGGTAAAAAATTTATTTATTTTTTACCAACCCTACCCTTCATTTTCTTCTATAAGAATGATACCAGCAGTAACTATTACTTTCAGGATCGTTCTTTATAGTTCTTCCTACTATATTATTTTTTATATGTATATTTTTTATAATTTTTTTATTTTTGGTTGGTTTTGTTTATATGATTTTTTATTTATTTTATTATATTTTTTTTATTCATATGACAAATATTGTTGATTTTTTTATTTTTTATGTTGCTCTGATTTTTTAAATATTTTATTAATTTATATGATACTTTTATTATTTTTTCATATGAATTTTATTTATTTTTTATGCTATTTTTTTTGTTTATATGATATATGTTGTTGGTTTTGTGGAATTTTTATTATTTCTTATCTGTATGATTTTTTTCTATTTTTTGATGTACTCTATTTTTATTTTGTATTAATTTTTTTATTTTATATTCTGACTTTGTAAAATTTGTAATTGTTATTATTATATACTATATTTATTATCAAAATTTTGTATAATATAAATTATGATCCTATAAAAAAGGACAAAACAAATAAAAAATTAGTTACAAGAAATAATAGAGTCATAAATAATAAAAATTTACAGTCTAAAATAATATTAAATTAAAGAGTATTGACGGTACTAAAAAAATTATAGAATATTTTTTTATCTGGCATTATAAAATTTATAGTACTTTCTTTTATATTTTTATTTTTTATTGTATTTATTTTATTTATATGATAAATACTTTTTATATTATTTTTGATAGTGTTCTGATTTTGCAGGTATATAAAAAAAATTATTTAAATTGATGTCTCTTTTAGTAATTTTTCATCTAAAAGTGATTTTGAGTTGTATAATACAAACAATATTTATTTTATTATAACCAATTTTAATATAAAGATTGCCAAACATAAATTACGTTAATCTAAACTTATTTATCATCAAAATCAATTTTATAGAATCAAATTTATGCAAATTTTCGTTTGCAAACTGTAATCTAAACACTCATTAATTTAGGCAAAAACTAATATTTTTTAACTTAATTTTTATGTTGGTTGTTAAATCGATAATTCATGATAAAATTATCGACCAATTTAGTGGTTAAGCGTTTTCAAAAGTATCTGAAAGTCTACTTTTTCTTTTTATCCACTTAATAAATCGGTAGATGATTTTTTATTTAACGACAGATTTAGAAAACAAATAGTATAAGTTTGAATCGTCCACCATAATAAAGGGTACCAAATGTCGTGTAAGACCAGACTTTTCCGTTGATGACGACAATTTGCACAATTGTTGCATACTTGCATTAGGCCCGTTTGTAAAGTCGTGCAAGTAGAACACCAGGGTTGTTTAGAACTTGTTTGGGAAATCATGGTCATGGTGATGAATATCATATCATAAGCAATAATGTTGTCATGGAGAGGGGTTTGATTGGTGAGATGGTTTTTTTGGGTTAGTGCATCGTACAAGATTAATAATTAAATTAGTCCGCGAAAAATAAGATATTTTTTTAAATTCGTCTTTAAAAGATTATTTTAATTAAATTAGTCTTTTAAAGATTACGAATTAATCATATTTGTCTTGCAATTATTCCACTCACAATTTTCGTCAACAATTGATGATGTGAAATGTTAATTGATAACATACATGACACATAACATGTTCAATTAGATATTAACTAAATATGTTTACGAAAATCTATCAATTTAGTCACTAGGTCATATTAGGAATAAAATTTTTGTAATTAGAGAAAATGACTAAATTAATAATTTTCATAAACATATTTGACTAATATCCAATTAGTCAGGTATTATATATCTTATCAATTAATATTTTATAATATTAATTTTTAAAAAAAATTATTATTAGAGTGAGTGGAGGACAAATATGATTAATTTATAATCTTTAAAAAACCAATTTGATTAAAAAAATCTTTTAAAAATAAATTTAAAAAATATCTTATCTTTCAAAAACTAATTTTTCTATTAACCATTATCTCATATATCGAAAGGTTCTTTCTATAATTATATTGCTTTACTTTACATTGTAACGCACAAAAACAGTAAAAATAAAAAAAATAAATAAAAATACAACAAATTAAAAGCAATAAGACATTTATATACAAAAGATGTCCTTGCATTGTCTTGCAAGTTGCAACTTATAAAAGAACATAGAGACAGGGTAGCTATTTATATACAAAAGAGGCATTCTTTATTTCTTTTTCACTTGTGTTTGGATTTTGCGTGCCTAGAAAACCAAGTTTTCTAGAAAGGGTGGTTTCTCCTGAATGGCCTGCTAAAGGGATGCACTGATATAGCCATAGCCAGCTCTGCATCTTCCGACTGAACCAATGATCTTTTTTGGACTGAACCGTACATAGCTAAGATTCCTATTTTACACAATAAATTAATAAAATTGACAACTATTATATTATATATTTTCCAAGCCTAAAATTTTGTTATCTTTATTTAATTTGCCCAAGTTAGTATATGGTAGAATATTTTGTATAATAATGCTCTCTAATTCATATTCATATAATTTCTCTAATCAAGTCAACCAATTTTTTTTTCTTCACGCGACCATTACTTTTTAACATAAAACTTTTCTTCCTTTTTCTTTGTTCTGATTTCTCTTATTTTTTTCTTTATTTTTTTCAACATAAAACTTCGTTTTCTTCTTTAATCTGCATTGTATTTATGTTCTTCATTTTTTTCTTCGTTTTCAAATTTCATATTTCTTCTTCCTTTTCAGATTTCAATAGTGTATCAAAACAATGGATGCTTCAAGTTCAAATCAGAGTGATTTGAATTATTCTTCTGAATCGAATCTGTTGGACGAGGTTTGGATTATTCAATTTTGAATTGAATGGAATGGAATAGAATCGCTAAATCCAGTTGTTTATGAGCACAATTTTCTGTTTATTTAATATTGTACATTGGCTTCGTTTTGATAATATTTTCGGTTCATTCAAAATGCAAGTGTTTTTGAATTTGAAATTATAATGGACAATTTTTTGTTCATTTTGTACTATACAGTAGTTTCGCTTTAATACTATTTTTGGTTTATTTTATAGTACAGGTGTGTTGTGGATAAACAATTTGTCCCAAAGATTGGGATGACTTTCAAGACACTAGAAGAAGTTGGAAAGTTCTATAAAGAGTATTCCAAACTTGCCGGTTTTTCTACGAAAATAAGGAACACCACTAGAAGGGAGATGAGATTAAGAATCAACTACTTATGTGTAGTAGAGAGGGGAAGTGAAAATCCAAGATATCTCCAACTTTGAAGACAAACCCCTCAACTGGAATAAACTGTCCATCCAGGATTTACGTACATATATTGAATGACGTTGGTCTTTGGATAAATTTGAAAGTTATTTTGAATCATTCATACTCTTGCTATCCAGATCGAGTAGAGATGCTTAAACAACACAGGGAGCTAAGTATGTTTGTGCGTCGTACCATTGAAAACAACGAGGAGGCCAAAATCAGACCGAGTAAAACATATCAGTCATTTGTAGCAATAGCGGGCAGTCATCGCAAACTAAATTTTATCGAAAAAGACATAAAAAATTACATTACAATGGAGGTACGAAATGTTTTCGAACAAGAGGATGCCAAAGAATTTGGCAAGTACTTATTAAGAATGAAAGAGAAGAATCAAAATTTTTTTTCGAGCTTAACCTTGAAGCTGATCACTCCATCAAAAAAGCATTTTGGACCGATGCAAGAAGCAGGGCTACACGAATATTTTAGAGATGTTGTTTCATTTGATACCACTTACAACACAAACAGGTATTCGATTCACTGTGATATAGTTTTCGGTTCACAAAGCCAAAACATTTCGATTCATAACTATTGTAAGTGTCCAGTTTTGCAGGCACAATCTGATTTTTGGTTCTTTTGTAGGAGTGAATCACCACGATCAGTTGACATGAGGTAACATAATTTCCAAGGAACATTGATTTGCTTTTAATTAAGAAAAAATTCGCTTGTGCATTTTGCTAATATATGATTTTATTTTCTTTTTACAGTTGAGCCTTTTAGATGGTGGATCAATGATTCAGTCAAGTTTCAGTCTTTGATGTGCAGGATATGAATTATCCTGAAGAGGATTATAGAAGTTTTGGTTTTTATTAATATAAATTTCGATTCATGTATTACTAAATTTCGATTCATCTGGATTCTAGTCATATAATGAGAGTTAATTTCGATTTCATGTTATGTTTTATTGAATAGTCATTTTTTTATTTTTCAAATTTAGCTTCTACAATTATGTTCTGTCAAACGGTTTCTAAAATTGAATAGTCATATATACATTGTTTTCAGTTCATTTCATGTAACAATTTTGGTTCATTTGTTTTTTAGCGTTCTTGATGTTTGATAAATACATTGCAAAGAAGAAGCGTTTATTTTTTTATAACGAGTTAAATAAATCAGTGTTAATTACAATTTCTTACAACAAGTCAAAGGATGAAAGTATAACCTATTTACTTTCTATATTCCCAGATGAGAATTTACAAAAAAGGACTTGAGAGGGCACCGGATGGCTTTGGGATTCTTATGGCTTCAGATGCCTCAATGACTTTTTCTCTCAATTTATTTACCTTGTCCAAGAGAAGGTTGGACCATATTCCCGCCTGAAAATATCTATTTCTTCCTACAATTCAATTGAAATAAACTACTTAATTTGAACCTAAATGAAGTAAGAAATGAATCGAAATTTATTAATTTAGAAATTACTTACATGTTTTCAGTTTTTACATTTATATTTTTTATTTTTGATCTTTACAAGATCAATTATTTCCAGCCATTTCGTCACATATATCCCACAATTATAACTAAGAAAAATAAAAAAAGTAAAATACGATTAATAGGAGGGACACAGAAAAGCACAATAAAACATTTTAATAATAGTACTATAGGAAAGAAAGATATCTACGATGTTCGTTGACTGCAGATCGTAATATACAGTGCTTCAACGTCTTCTCCGTCATCCATCAAAGGTTCTGCCTCAGCAAAAACTCTCATATGGGATACTATTAAGCCTGAAAAAGATACAAAAAGTGTATTTTGTAGCACCCTAACTATTAAAATGTCACGCTTTCAGCTGTGCCACTCTGATAGCTCAGGTATTACGACCACTCTTAAAATATTTAATAATAAGATATGAGCCTGCTTAAAACTTAAACCGAATTTTTAAAAATCATACGTCCATTAATTTTCTACCCTAACCCTCTAACACACAAACAGCAGCCACACAGCGGCCACACCCCTCACTCACTCACCCACGGTCACACACTCACACTCAATACACACAAAAAGAAACCTAACAGCAATTAGAAAAGAAATAAAAGAAAGAAAGGGGAAGAGGGGAAACACGAAGAGGGAGAAAGGGGAGAGAGAAGAAAGGAGAACCGACGATGAGAGAGGGCCGCGCTGCTGCCACCGCTAGAACCGCGAGGAGAGGGAGTCACGCCGTCAGCCGCGTCGCCGTCCGTGAAGCCATCGCTGTCAGCCGCATCGTTACTGTCGTCGCCGGTTTTCACCACGCCTCGTCACCACCACCGCGCCGTGCTCCACAACGTTGTCGCCACTGTTCTGTCACGGGAGAAGGATGCGCGAAGGAGAGAGATAAGGATCCGAGGCTGAGCTGAGGTCCAACCGCCGCGCCAGTCGCCAGTGTCGCCTTCGTCGGAACCGCCGCTGTCACTGCCAGCTTCCATCTCCATCGAGGCTGATTGTGGATGAGAGGGGACGAAGCTGCCTTTGCCACCAGAAAACGCACTGCCGATAAGGGTTTTGGGTTTGGTCTACGTTTCTTTTGAGATTCCGGAAGCTTTATTGTTGTTGCATGTTAATTTCAGTTGCCGTTGCTGGAGTCCAGTAGCCGTTGCTGCTTGAGGTGGCTACCGGGGCTGCCGCCGAACCAGTTTAAAGACCGCCGCTACTTCGTTTTGTCATTTCAGTAAGTGTGTTTCAAAAACCCTCACATTAGTGTTCTGTTACATGTACTAAAGTCTTTGCGATATTAATGTGTTAGAAGTTAGTAACCGAGGTTGCATGTTGTGTTTTAAAGCTGTTTTTCCTATTGAGAAAGCAAGTGGAGCTGAGGTTTTGGTTGCCATTGATCTCGGGTCGAGACGAAAGGATTTTTGAGAGGCGTTTGGGTTATGGTTTCGACTTATCGAGATAGGGGCCGTTTTCAGAAAATTATACTTTATAAATTGGAATTATTATATATGGATATCCATGTGAGAAATGTATTTTTAGTGATTATATAAGTCTTATGTGTTGTTTGGTTGTCTTGGATGGATATGAATGCTTGTTTGATTGGATTGTCGTTCGATTTTGTGAAACAGATTGTTTTCAAAGTGTTTCTTTAAAGTTATTTCTTCTAAAGTCTTGAAATTGAGTTCAATCCGTTGGAGGTTGGTTTGAGTTGAATTGGTTTTCTTGAAAATGAAAATGGTATGCATTTTTTGGGAATCAACTTGATTTTAAACTGATTTGGTTTTGAACCCATTAAAGAGGGTTGCGAAATGGTCTGGTTGGGACCCGGAAAGGGTGCCAAAGTCCAAGTTTTAGGGGAGGTGCTGCCGAAATTCCTATGAAATCCTAGGTTTTATTTGAAATGTTAATTGGAAAGTCATAAATTTAAGACTGGTACTATTTTACTTGAACTATTTAAAGTAATGAATTGTGTTTTGAAATGGCTTATTAAAAAGAGAACTTTGATTTAGCTTTATTTATTAAGAAAGGTATTATATTTTTTGGAGCAAGACCTTTTAAAAGAAACTTATATTTTAAGCTATTTTAAATGTGAAAAGGGTTTATGTTCCTGAAATCAACTTGAGGATTTCAATTGCAGGAGTTTACGTGCTTGTGAAAGAAGGTGAATTTCGATTGATAAAACCTCATTTTAACAACATTTTAGAAAGAAGTTTAAAGCATTCTTTAAATTCTGAATTTTGCTCCGAGCCATTGGGAACACTTCCGATTTTATCAAGCAATTGAAAGTGGTTTTTGGTCTAAGTAAAAGAAATGGTTTTGAAAATTGTTCGGAGTAATCGATTACCTGATTTGGTTTGGCTTGAAATCTGTTTTATTTATTCAAATAAAAAAGCTAAGGTTTTAAAGATTCTAAACGAATTTGAGGAAATGAGTTATGTTATTCTCCCCTAAAGTCTTGAGACTCTGCTGCGAAATTTTGTTACCAAATCCTGTTTTAGGGTGAATGATTTTGAATCTCTCAAAAGTTAGAAGAGACTTTTAAATTGGTGTGGTTTTTGAAATGTTTTGGAAAGATATTGTGAAGGGCGAATGTGTTTTAAAAAGGGGAATTTACGTTTGACGAAAAGAGGCTTATGAGCTTAAAATGATTTGAGAAATGAGGATTTTAAAGTTAAGACTGATATGGATTAATTTTTGGTTTCCAAGTAAAGAGATTTGAGAAAAAGTGACTTATGGCTTGAATGATGATTGATTTTATATGAATTGTTAATGAAGTGCAGAAATGATGATGAATAAATGAATATGTGGCTTTTCCACTTCTTTTATCTGAGATACGAGTTTCCCTGGGTAAATTACCGTGGCTTGCCACCACGTATTCCAAGTTGAGACTCGATACTCTGTTGACCTTACGACGTAAGGATGACCGGATAGTTATAAATTCCCGGGTAGTTATAAATTCCCGGGAATGCTATTGAGCGATTTGATATATATATGAGAAAAAACTATGCATAGACTGTGTTGAGTTAAGAAATTAACTATATTAATTAGTGATGACAAACATTATTTTTGGGCAAAATAAATAATTAGTGTTGAGTATTAATAATTGTATGTTGCTAATTATTTATTAAATATTATAGGCCAAAACTTAGTTTAGCAGCCCAATTAGACTGAAAATAAAATAACAAGACTGGTGGGCTGGTAAATCAAGCAAAGCCCAAAAGAAACAAAACGGGCTGAACTTGAGTAGAACCCGATCCAAGCCCGATTTGATTTCAGCAAATCCCTCCATCTTACTTCCAAAGCAACGTTCATTTTTCCTCTGTCTCAGTCAAATCACAGAAGAAAGAGAGAGAGAGCTTCTTCCCTAAGCTAATCACAAAAGAAGCAAGAAAGAGAAAGATTAAGCTTGAAAGGCAGAAGTCTAATCAACCATTTCAAACCACATCAAGCTAGGTCAGAAGCTAAAGGTGATTTCATTTCCTTCTACATGCATCTTGATGCACCATTATTTCATGGTACATCTTGTGCTTAATTAAGTGGATTTTATCCATTATTCTCACACTTATTCATAGGATTTGCATGTTGTATATTTTCCTTCCTGATTTTGTGCTATGATTGAAAACATGTTTCTTTGGTCTTAATTTAGCTAATTTTAATCCTCTCTTATCTCCATTCGATACCATGATATGCGTGTTAAGTGTTTTCAGGGATTACAGGGTAGGAATGGCTAAGAAGATGGAAAGGAAGCATGCAAAAGTGGAAGGAATACAGGAAATTGAAGGAATAGTAAAGCTGTCAAGCCTGACCTCTTCGCATTCAATCGATTATAACTTAAGCTATAGAGGTCCAAATGAGGCGGTTCTAGTTGCGTTGGAAAGCTAACATCTGAGGCTTTGAAATGATATATAATTCATCATAGTGGCCGTACAGTTAAATGATGCGTATGCGTGATTCTGCGAAAAATCCAGCGACTTGTACGTATCAGAAATCGCCCCCAGCGATTTCTGGGTTGTTTTTGACCCAGTTTACATAGATTAGAGGCTGCAGAGTGGAGGAATCATTGAACACTTATCATACACACAATTTTTAGGTTTTAGATGTAGATTTCAGGGAGAGAGTCTCTCTCTCTAGGTTTTAGGATTTAGGATATCTTCTTTCAATTTCTTCCGAATTCCAGGTTCAATGTTCCTTTAATTTATTAATGCAAAGAGTATTTTTCATTTAATCTTATTATTTGTTTAATTGCTTCCATTTAATTTTAATTGCCATGTTCCCTTTTTACTTCTTTATATGGTTTATGAAAATGGTATTCATGTTAACTAAGTAGATCTCAACTTGACTTTGGAGTTGATTAATATTTGGAGACCCTTGAGTTGGAATACTCAGGAGTCAAATTGAAATTGAAAGTTTTTGGCTAACTTTCTAGTCACAAACTCTAATCCTTCCACAGGAAAGGATTAGGACTTGAGGACAGAGTTGGTTAGTTAGTTACTTGACTTTCCTTTATTCAGAAAAGGATAACCAAGTAGAAACAACAACCTATTACCAATTAATCCTGGAAAAATCCAACAAGGATAGAACTTCCGATTAATCTTCTTTGGGTCAAGGCTTTTTATTTTAATTACATAAAACCTCTTGTTAATTTTCATTGCTTTAATTTATAATCATTTACTTTTCCTGTTTCTTATCCAAAACCCCAAAATATACTTTTTCATAACCAATAATAAGAACACTTTCCTGCAATTCCTTTGAGAGACGAACCAAGGTTTAAATACTTCCGTTATCAATTTTATTAGGGGTTTGTTACTTGTGACAACCAAACTTTTGTACGAAAGGATTCTTGTTGGTTTAGAAGCTATACTTTCAACGAGAATATAATTGTGAATTCTTTACCATCAAAAATCCGTTCGTCACATCTCATTTTCTCTCTTCATCTTCAACTCTCTACCACTCCATTTTGGGTTATATAGAAAAGAGGATTTCTGTTCTTTACTGTTGTGTATCTACAGTTACAAATAAATCTTGGGGACCAAGTAGTTTCTCAATGGCCAAGATCTGGGTTCACTTGTGTGGATATTTGTTTTCTGCTTTCTTGGGGTTTTCGGTCAACAAGGGAGGTCAGAAGCAAAGTCCCTAATTTGAGTAAAAATGGAAGAAAGTGAACGGCTGGGTTGGTGAAGCACACTGCTCAAGAAGTTGACCTAGGAAGAGCAACCAAGCAACATGCAAGGAGATAAAAGAGGTTTGCTATTCATTCAGAAGCCAAGGAGAGAAAACCAGAGTTTAGTGAGTTGTGTTCTGTGAAGAGTTCCCTGAAGAAGTTCCTCTACTTGGATAATGCTTTCTTTCAAAGAAGCATTCGGCCAATAATGAAGAACAAAATTAGAGGCTTGCAAATCTAGTTTACCACATAGCTAAGAGGCTATTGATGAAGTCAATCTCCTTCATGTTTTACAGATTGTAATTTACTTTTCAATGTTTATCTTTCTGTAATTTCTTGAGTGAAAAGGCATAATGAGAGAGCTCAAGTAAAAGTCAAGAGTGGAAAGAGGCTGAGTGATACACTTGAGAGAAAAACCTAGAGTTATTTTTAGATTTCTTTAGGTATGTCTATGTCTTATATCTTGTACCTGTGAGGTATCACTTTCTTAGTTGGGTTAGCACTAAGAGTGAAGAGTTAGGTATTAGCATAGCCAATGCCAAGTTAGGTTAGAACTTGAGTGTGAAAGGATTGTGTAAATCCTGTGGAATTGGTGTATGTAATACTTTTAACTATAGTGAAAATTCTTCCATTGTTGTGGAGGAGACTAGACGTAGGTTGCATAGCACAAGGCAACCAAACCAGGATACATGCTGGTGTTAGCTTCTCACTTCTCTGCTGTATTCTGTTTTCGGATATTCATGAGACAAAAATAAATTATCTCATAATTTTTTTGCTGCTGAGTTCAAACAGAATCAGAATTGAAAGTTTGATTTAAAGGGTCATTTCAATAACTTAAAAAAAGGCATAGATTCAACCCCCCTTCTCTAAGTCTACCACAACCTTCAATTGGTATCAGGAGCTAAGGTCTCAAGAATCAACTTAACCGCTTGGAACAAAGATCCAATGGCGAACAACTTGGGCATAACCATAGTTGCCTACACCCTCACTGAAGGCTAGTCAAACAACCGGCCACCTTTCTTCAACAGGAAGAACTATGCCTACTGGAAAGAGAGGATGAGGTTCTTCATCGAATCCATTGACTACAACATATGAAAGATTATTGTGAGCGGCCCCAAGATCCCAACAAAAACAAGTGCTGATGGAGTGGTGACTCTAAAAAAAGAAGCTGAATGGAATGAAGACGATAAGAAGAAGATGGAGCTGAATGCCAAAGCCATCAACCTTCTTCAATGTGCTATCAGCTTTGAAGAGTACCGAAAGGTGTCTAGATGCAAGACAGCCAAAGAAATCTGGGAAAAACTCCAAGTTACACATGAAGGCACTAAACAAGTCAAAGAAACGAGGGTTGATATGCTGTGAAAAGAGTACGAGATGTTTAACATGAAGGATGGAGAAAGCATTGATGAAGTGTTTGAGAGATTCTCAATCATAATCAACAACCTTGATGCTATAGGTACAAACTACTCAGAACAAACCTTGGTGAGAAAACTCCTTAGAAGCCTCACAAAAGAATGGGAAACCACTGCCACTGTCCTAACCGAGAGCAATAACCTAAGCCCCATAACCGATGAGCTGAGAGGAAAACTCCTTGCCTATGAAACCACACACACAAACCCAGACTCAAAGAAAAAGAGAATAGCCCTCAAGTCAAAAATAGAACCAAAAGAGAGTGAGTCTAGTGATGGTATTTCAGATGATGAGCTCATGTTTTTTGTTAGGATATTTAGAAGGATGATGAAGAACAAGGGCAAGTACAAGGGTTCAAGCTCAAAGGAACATAAGATGGACTTGAGCAAGGTGACTTGCCATCATTGCAAGGAGGCTGGACACTTCAAGCTAAACTGTCCAAAGCTCAAGAAGGAGGACAAAAGTAAGAAAGAAAGGAAAAGAGTGCTCATGGCAGCTTGGGAGGATCTTGAGAACGACTCAAATGAAGAAGAAGAATCTGAAGGTGAAGATAAAGACTGCTTCATGGCTGAAAACAATAATCTTGATGAGGTAAATTACAATGATTTGACCATAGATGATTTACATGCCATTATTGATTATCTCACTCTAAACACATCAAAGTTGCTAGATAAATACAATAAGTGCAGATCTGAAAAAGATGTGTTGAAGGCTAAATATGATTTTTTAAAAGAAAAAGTGAAGGAAACAGAATGTGCTTTAGACATTATTGAAGAAAACAAATTTCTAAAATCTGAACTTGAAAAATTAAAAGGAAAGCACATTATGGATCATTCCCAAGAGCTAAACACTGAAAATGAAAGATTAAATGATATGATTAAAAGGTTGAATGGTGACTTAGCAAAATTTGCTCGAAGTTCTAGTAACTTTGACAAATTACTTGCAAGCCAAAGACCATTGTTTGAAAAAGCTGGTTTAGGTTATATAACCAAGGAAAGTGCAGTTTTTAATGATTCCTCTATAACATTTGTGGCTTCTTCATCAAATATTAAATTCCCATCAAACCAATCTGGTATTGAATATGTTCCTGTTCTGAGGGTTACCTGAAACTGTAGGTCGATCTCGGTCGAGATCTTCTGTGTTGGTCGGAGCTGACGTGTCTGGCAGGTGTATATCAGTCGGAGCTGGTGTGTCCGACTTGTGGGACTGAAAGTGCAGCTGATCCTTGATGACAGGTCATCATATACCCATTTTTCAAGCTAATTTCACTTGTTTTATTAGTCTTTATGCACTTTCTTGCATCCTAAGTAAGTGATTTGGAGTGAACATGCATAACTTCTTTAAATCAAACAACCACCATGAAATTAATGCTAACTCATGAGGTTTAAGCTGAATTTAATTGATTTTTAATTGATTTATAAGCCTTGTGAATTTAGTGATACTTTGAGTGGTTGTTTTAGTTTATTGTAGGTGAAGAAAGAAAGAAAAAAGGAAAGCGTGGCTTAAGAAAGCGTGGCCCAAGAGAGAAAAAGTGTGGCGCATGGAAGGGAGGAAGCAAGCATTGCCCCCCACAAGGGCACACTGCCCTCTAGGAGGGCAACATAAGGAAACAAGCCTTGAGAGGCAACACTGCCCTGCCCACAACAAGGGCAGAGCACAAATTGGAGCCATGAATCAAGGAGATCAAAAACACTGCCCTGTCCTCCTCAAGGGCAATGTCGGACTCACCAAAGAAAGAAATTCAAAGAAAAAGTTCACCAATGCTTGCCACAAGGATCGAACAAGGCACCATGAGGAAACAAGAAACTAAGTCTTACTTTGGTGCCAAGAAAACCAAGGAAAAGTGTAGCGTGTGCATTACCCGAGTTTCGAACACGGGGCTTCAACTTTGGAAACATTGCCCTGCCCTCCGCGAGGGCAGGGCAGCATCTTGTGGTGCACGGCCAGCGCACCAGATTGGCGCACCAAAGAAAGTCTCGGCAGCACGGCACGCACGCACGGGCATCATTCTGCGCACCAAACTCGCACACCACGCTCGCACCAAGGCCGCACGCATCAATTCCTGCCCTGCCCTCCACAAGGGCAGGGCAGCCTCCTGGAAGCAACTTTTCTTGGGCTGAAATTGGATTAAAAATCCAATAAAATTCATTTCTTCACCAAATAAAAAGCCCATCCAAATTCCAAAATCCAAGAATAGAAAGTGTATAAATAGGAGTTAGTTTAATGTAATTAGGAACCTTTTCTTTACTTTTGAACTTTTGGAACTTTTCTTTGGAGCTTTGAATCTTGACTTTTATTTTGAGAACTTTTTGAATTTTCTCTTTGAGACTTCACGGAGATTTCTGAGAATTGGGGAGGAGAATTGATCTCTCTCCTTCCTTGTTCTTGCTTGAGCATTTTTACTTTTCTTGTTTGAGTCTTGGGCGTTAAGAATTGAGGAAATTCTGTCTCAATCTCCACTCAAGAGCTCTTTAATTTCTTTTCTGCAATATTGGGTTCAATTACATTTCCTTTACTGCTTCTTCTTCAACTTCTTGTTAATTGCTTTGTGAACTTGGATCTGGGAAGGCAATTGAGATCTGGATTTTGTTTTATAGTCTCTGGAGTCCTGAGATCCAATTTTCATTTTGGTTCTTCTGTGAACTTCTGCTGCAAGTCAATTCCATTCTCTGTTTGAATTCTAAGTATTTCTAATTCATCTTCTGCTTTATTACTTGCTGCAATTTAATTTCCATTGCTTGAATTCTGAAATCCCAATCCTCAAATCCCTTTTCATTATTGCAATTTATATTTCTTGCTCTTTAAGTTACTACAATTTACATTTCTTGCACTTTAAGTTTCAGTCATTTAATTTCTTGTTCTTTAAGATTCAGCTCTTTTACTTTCAGTTTTCTTTAATTTCTGCAATTCATCCCTCCCCCTTTACATTTTCTGCTATTTACTTACTGTTGGATACAAAATCACTCAACCAATACTTGATTCGCTTGACTAAATCAACCACCGAACTAAAATTGCTCAATCCTTCAATCCCTATGGGATCGACCTCACTCATGTGAGTTATTATTACTTGATGCGATCCGGTACACTTGCCGGTGAGTTTTGTGTCGGATCGTTTTCCGCACATCAATCCTCCGTCCCCGGAGGGTGGGGGTACCTGCAAGGGACTCCGATGCTTAAGTTAGCAAGGGTATTAAGCAAGTATTGAGTAGAATCAGAGTATGAGTTATACCTGGGTGCTCCAGTGTATTTATAATGGTGAGATGTGGCCTTCTGTGGATAAGATAAGTTAGTTATCTTATCTTATCTTTATCTTATCTTTAAGTGAGGTCAACTTATCTTCAAGGGAACCGCCCTTCTCTCTGTAGGCTTGGGCTGCCTTAGGATTTGGGGCGTGTTCCGTTATTTGGGCCCTTCTTTGGGCTTTCCTGGGGACTTGACCGAGCTCTTTGGAAAGAGGTCGGGTTGTCCTGACCTGAAGAGGTCGGTCGCTTTGTCTGTCGAACATCCCGGGTCAGACATCTCGACCCAGGGTATGAACAGTGCCCCTGCTTGAGCTCGGTCTTTCTTTTTTGAGGTCGAGTCCTTGACTTCGGTCCTTTTTTGGTGAAGCCGAACTCAAGCATTTTGTCGATTCCTTTGTAGCAGCTTTTGAATGTAGAACGTTTCCTCTAAAAAGCGCGTGCTTTTATATCGGCGCTTTGGGAACGTGCGAGGGTTTAATGCCTTCTTTAATTTTAGCATTAATTGCCCCGTTTCCGTTTGGCTCTTTATTTCGATTTTGAAAACCCAGAAACGGTTTCTCTCCTTTTGCCCTTTTCGTAACTTCTTTTCTCCGCTCTCTCCGCTCTCTGTTTTTTGTTTGTGCTTCTGCTTTCTTTGTGTTGCGGCGAAGTTTGGCGTTTCTGGAGCCTGGAGTCTTGCGTTTCTTCTTGCGACATTGCTCTTGTTTGCGTTCTTTGTGAGAAGGCGTTCCCGGATTTCGTCTTCCATCTTCAGTTTCTTTGAAGCTCGCTGCTCTTTCCAGGTTGGTACTAGCTTTCTTGCTTCTTTCGTAGCTTCGTCTTCAGTTTTTTGGTGAAGTTTTGATTTTGCATATTTGAAAATTTGAATCTTTTCGTGGTCTTGTATTTGCTTGTTGCTGTAACATGTTTTTCCTATCTTTCTCTTATGGATTTTCTTGGCATTTCTGTCGAGGCTTTCTAGGGTTTTATTGTTGCTTCTAATTGTTTCCTGTCTGATACCGATAGAAAATCTGCATCTGTTCCTCTCTTTTGGAGATTGCTTTTTGTCTGATCTTGAAAAAGGTTGCATCTTTAATGGTCTCTGCTTGGCGTGCTTGATGTTTAGGAATGCTTTTTGCTTGGTAGACTTGTAATGATTTTTTGTGTTTTTTGAATTTCTTTTTGAGACATGCTGGGATGTAAGCTTGTAGATTGATTTCTGGAAACCTTGCTTTGTTACTGCCTCCAAAGGATGCCCCAGGACTTTGGTTTGAGTCCTGGGGTTTTCCTTTTCTTTGTTCCATTGCCTAAGTAGTATTGACCGAGTTGTTTTCTCCCTTTGTCCGAGATGTTTGTGGTAACCCCATCTTCTTTTCTTACTTGTAGGGTTAGTTGGCCTCATGTCTTCTCGCAATAACATTGTAGAGATGTCTTCCAGAGTTCCTGAGGGGATGTCCGATTGGTTGGACTCCCTTGTTTTGTTGTGTGTTTCTGTTGTGGATGCTGAGTTTTGCACAGAGCTGAGGAAGCGCCATAGGATTTGTGGTAACAATGCCCGTTAGGAGGATTACGAGCTTGTTGCTCCTGATTCTGATGAGAGAGTTTGTTTTTCGACTTCTATTGAGAGGGAGCGTCCCTTCTTCTATGCTTATGAATACTTCTTCAGCCAGTTGAACGTTACTTTTCCTTTTACTACTTTCGAGACCGACCTGTTGTGGTCGTGTAATATTGCCCCATCCCAGCTTCACCCTAATTCATGGGGTTTTATTAAAATTTTTCAACTTCTCTGCCGTGAATTAGATGTAACACCTTCCCAGACTCTTTTCCTTTATTTGTTTATTTCCGCCAAGCCTGGCGGTTCTTCAAAAAAGAAAGCTTCCTGGGTCTCCTTCAGGTCCGCCCAGGGCCATAAAATTTTTGCTATGTATGATGAGTCCTTTAAGGACTTCAAGAATTACTTCTTTAAGGTTCGTGCTGTCGAGGGGGCCCGCCCCTTTTTTCTTGATGAAAATGATGAGCCTTCTTTCCCTCTAGAGTGGAAGAGGGATGTGAGAGTGTCTCGCTATACCTGGAAGATGCTTGATGATGTTGAGCGTGCCTTTGTTGTTGTTCTTGAGGATCTATGGGGGAAACCACCCCATCTTGATACAAAAAGGTTTTTGAATGACCCATCCTTGGTTCAGACTGTTTTGGGTACTTGTCTGACTTGTCTCTTATACTTGTTTCTTTAATTTTTTCTTCCTCTTGTTTGTGACTGTAACTCTTTGTTGTGGCTATTTCTGTATTTGTAGAGATGTCAAAGAACAACGACTCTATAAAAGCTTTTAAAAGGGCAAAGAAAGAAACTACTGCTCTGAACATTTCGGCCAAAGTGGCCGGCGAGGGATCTTCTCAGATCCCAGTGAAGCCTCCTGTGTCGAGTTCTCTCGGGCTGAGGAAAGTAATTCCTACTCCTCGGTTTCATCAGGTCGATCCTCCACAGACCTCTGCCGTTGCTTCTGGTGTCCCTCCCTTGAAAAAGCAAAAAACATCCAAGCCTTTTAACCTGGATGCCCCGGACTTTGATGCTATCGAGTTTGTTGACCAGCAAATTGCCCCCTATGGTGGGCTTTCCATGGACGACGTGTCTCTTCTTCAGCATCTGGATTTCATCACCAAAAGTAGTGTGAAGATGGCTCATATGGGTGCGGCTATTTTCCGAACAGTTCAGGAGATTCCGATTCATGCCACAAAATCCTTCATGGAGGAGGCCAAGTCAGAATTTGATCAGATCAAGGGTCTGAAGGATGAGTTGGAGGTGAAGTTAGCGAAGGTGGAGAAGGAGTTGGAGGGTGAGAAGGCCAGCTCTATTGCCCTGGCTGCTTCTTTGAAGTTGGCTGAGTACATGGCCTTGAAGCATAAGGATAGCTATGTCTCGGCTTATAGGGAATTAATGCATCTCCGGGATGATTTGGAAACTGCTTGCGTTAATTATGTCGAGCTTCAGGGTCACCTTGTGGGCAGCGTAACTGTTGCCTCTGAGAACCTGATGGAGCAGTTCCGGATTGTTGCTCCTGATACCGACTTGACTCTCATCAGCCTGGATAATGTTGTGAGGGTTGGTAAGATTGTCCCTGATGACCAGGATGATGATGATGCTGACCCTCCCCCAGTGCCTTCTCTTAAAGTGTCGACCTCCTCGGTTCCTCCCGTTACATCCGATCCGGATTGCCAGATTCTGAACCGGGATGATGGAACTGTAGATGCTGTGCCTATTCAGACTTGCCCTCCTTCTCCCCGTACTAATATTGCCGGGAAGGCTTCGGATCTTGGTTGACCTCCCTTTTTAAGTATTTGTGTAAATAGCCCGGTTTGTGGGCTTTGAACTCTTTTTTTGTAAATAATGCTTTGTTGACTGTTGATATTCCAGTTGCTATTTTTAGCAACTTTATTTTGAAAAACAAAATGGTTTCTCTGAGGTTGATTTTGGTGGCCTCTTGAAGCTTTATCATACTATGCTTTTATTGTGCCTTAACAGGGTATCTGTTGGAATCTTACTGCTTGGCCCCTTTAGATTGCTTTCGTACTTATTGTTTGTAGCTTGGATCCTTTTGAGGCCGTGACTGTGGGGGGTCCGACTTGTTTCTCGGTTTCCTCGCTTTTGTTTGTATTTTTAGCGCCTCATAACCGATTTCTTTATGTTGGTCCCCTTCTAAGTTATTTTTGTAATCCTCTTTCCCGGACCTTTGTCAGGTCTTTTTAAGGGATTACTTTTATAACTTATCTCTTGTAGGAGACCGACTTCGTTAGGTCGATTTCTTCCTAGTTGTTTTTGTAATCCTCTTTCTTGGACCATTGTTAGGTCTCTTTCAGGGATTACTTTTACAACTTGTCTTTGTAGGAGATCGGCTTCGTTAGGTCGATCTCTTCTAAGTTATTTTTGTAATCCTCTTTCTTGGACCTTTGTTAGGTTTCTTTCAGGGATTACTTTTACAACTTGTCTTGTAGGAGACGACTTCGCTAGGTCGATCTCTTCTAAGTTGTTTTTGTAATCCTCTTTCTTGGACCTTTGTTAGGTCTCTTTTAGGGATTACTTTTACAACTTGTCTTGTAGGAGACCGACTTCGTTCGGTCGATCTCTTCTAAGTTGTCTTTGTAATCCTCTTTCTTGGACCTTTGTTAGGTCTCTTTCAGGGAATACTTTTACAACTTGTCTTGTAGGAGACCAACTTCGTTAGGTCGATCTCTTCTAAGTTGTTTTTGTAATCCTCTTTCTTGGACCTTTGTTAGGTCTCTTTCAGGGATTACTTTTACAACTTGTCTTGTAGGAGACCGACTTCGTTAGGTCGATCTCTTCTAAGTTATTTTTGTAATCCTCTTTTTCGGACCTTTGTCAGGTCTTTTTAAGGGATTACTTTTATAACTTATCTCTTGTAGGAGACCGACTTCGTTAGGTCGATCTCTTCCTAGTTGTTTTTGTAATCCTCTTTCTTGGACCTTTGTTAGGTCTCTTTCAGGGATTACTTTTACAACTTGTCTTGTAGGAGACCGACTTCGTTAGGTCGATCTCTTCTAAGTTATAGCGATTTCTCTTTAATAGGGTTAGCCAGACCTCTTTCCAGGGATTTGCTGATAACTTGGGTTGACTTAGTCCGACTTTTTAGTGTCGGCCAGTAAGTTATTATATAGCAATCCATAAGACCTCGTCAGGTTCTTTTTGGGATCACTTTCGATAACTTCTTGCATTATTCTGTGTTCATCTTTGCCGATTTGTAGATGGTGGTTTATGTCTTGGTTTAATCGACCTTTAGGTGAATCGTGTTTTCACCTTTGTCGGTCGATCATTCCTATCGAGATCGTTTAGAGAATCTGTTCTTCACTTTCTGTTCGATCCGTTGCTTTATAATCGGACGATGAATGCTTCAGATTAATGCGTCTTGGGAATTTGTAGAATATCTGAAATGTATTTTATTCAAAGAAAGTGCAAATATATATGTGTGCCATGATCTGGGGAGTTCTCATCCCTCGAGTTCGGACAGTCTGTAGTAGCCTTTCCCAAGTACTTCTGTGACTCGGTAGGGTCCTTTCCAGTTGGCTGCCAGCTTTCCTTCTTCGGGTCGAGTTGTTCCAATATCATTTCGGATTAAGATGAGATCGTTCTTAGTAAAACCTCTTGGCACTACCTTTTGATTATACCTGGAAGCCATTCGCCACTTTAGTGCTTATTCTCTGATCCAAGCTCTTTCTTGGATTTTCGGGAGTAGGTCGAGCTCTTCTCTTTGAAGTTGAGAGTTGGTTTGTTCATTGAAGTGGACTACTCGGGGAGACCCTTCCTCGACTTCTATTGGAATCATTGCCTCCACTCTGTATGCTAATCGAAATGGTGATTCGTTCATAGTAGAATGTGGAGTTGTTCGATATGCCCATAGGACTTGTGGAAGTTCCTCGGCCCAAGCTCCCTTTGCTTCTTGTAGTCTCCGTTTCAGCCCGGCCAATATGACTTTGTTGGCTGCTTCGGCTTGTCCATTGGCTTGGGGATGTTCGACGGAGGTGAACTGGTGTTTTATGTTCAAGTCGGCTACTAGTTTTCTGAAGTCTGCATCTGTAAATTGGGTGCCATTATCCGTGGTGATGGAGTATGGAACCCTGAACCTTGTAATAATATTCCTATATAGGAATTTCCGACTTCTTTGAGCAGTGGCCTTGGCTAGGGGTTCTGCCTCGATCCATTTTGTGAAGTAGTCTACCCCTACTATGAGGAACTTGACTTGTCCTGATCCCTGGGGAAAGGGTCCGAGAAGATCGAGTCCCCACTTTGCAAATGGCCAGGGCGAGGTTACGCTGATGAGGTTTTCCGACAGGGCGATGTGAAAGTTGGCATGCTTCTGACATGGTGGACATGTCTTTACAAATTCGGTAGCTTCCTTTTGTAAAGTTGGCCAACAGAATCCCGCCCGGAGTACCTTTTTGGTGAGAGCTTGCGCTCCGAGATGATTGCCACAAATACCGCTGTGTACTTCCTCCAAGACTTCCTTTGTATTGGAAGTCGGTACGCATTTTAACAATGGTGTTGAGATCCCTCTTTTGTATAGGGTGTTGTTTATGATAATGTAGTACTGTGCCTCCCTTTTTAACCTCTTTGCCTCCTTTTCATCTGTGGGGAGCGCTTCTGTTTTGAGGTAGTTAATTATGGGGGTCATCCATCCTTGATCCTGACCTGTTATGGCTAGGATTTTTTCTTCTTTCGATATTGATGGGTTCTGCAGTATTTCCTGGATGAGGCTTCTATTGTTGCCCCCTGGTTTGGTGCTGGCTAGTTTTGAGAGTGCGTCAGCTCGGGCATTTTGCTCGCAGGGTATGTGGCAGATCCTATATTCCCCGAGTTGTCCGAGCTGTTCTTTGGTTTTATCCAAATATTTTTTCATGGTAGGATCTTTGGCTTGGTAATCTCTCGTTATTTGCGAGGTAACGACTTATGAGTCACTGTAGATGTTGAGTTTCTGAGCTCCAACTTCCCTAGCCAGCTTCAAACCAGCTAATAACGCTTCATATTCTGCCTGGTTGTTTGAGGCTGGGAATCCGAATTTCAGGAAAAGCTCAAGTTGGGTTCCTTGGTTGCTTTCGATTATCACACCTGCACCGCTTCTAGATTTATTCGAGGAACCATCCACGTATATGTTCCACTCTATGGGGATTTCCATGGTGTTTGTGAATTCTGCAATAAAGTCGGCTTGTATTGTGATTTGATGGCTGTCTGTGCCTTGTATTGGAGGTCGAATTCGGACAACTTGATTGCCCACTGTAGGATTCTTCCTGCTAGATCTGTTTTCTGCAATATCCCTTTTATGGGCTGGTTGGTCCGAACTTTAATGGAGTGCGCTTGGAAGTATGGGCGAAGTCATCGGGATGTGAGTATCAGAGCATAGGCAAACTTCTCTATTTTCTGGTAGTTCAGCTCTGACCCTTGTAATGCTTTACTAATGAAGTTGACGGGTTGTTGTCCCCCTTCATCTTCTCTAATTAGTGCTGAGGCTATTGCTCAACTTTCTACTGCGAGGTACAGTATGAGTGGTTCTCCCTCTTGTGGTCGAGATAGGATGGGGGGCTGTCCCAAGAATTCTTTGAAGTCTCGGAAGGCTTGTTCACATTCCGTTGTCCACTCGAAGTTCTTTCCCTTCCTTAAGGTAGCGTAGAAGGGGAGGGATCTTATTGCTGACCCAGCTAGGAATCTGGACAAGGCCGCCAATCTCCCATTGAGTTGTTGTACTTCTTTGACGCAGGTCGGGCTTTTCATGTTGAGTATGGCCTGGCATTTATCTGGATTTGCCTCGATTCCTCTTTGTGTGAGCATAAAGCCCAAGAATTTACCTGCTTCCACTGCGAAGGTGCATTTAGCCGGGTTGAGTCGCATGCCATGCTTCTGTATGGTGTTGAATACTTGAACCAAGTCGGTTAGTAATGTTTCTTCGCTTTGTGTCTTTATCAATATGTCATCCACATAGACCTCCATGATTTTTCTAATGTGGTCTGAGAAGACTTTATTCATTACCTTTGATAAGTGGATCCCGCGTTTTTAAGGCCGAAAGACATTACGATGTAGCAATAATTTGCTTTTGGTGTGAGAAACGAGGTTTTTTCTTGATCTGGTGGATACATTAGAATCTGGTTGTAGCCTGAGTATGCGTCCATGAATGAGAGATACTTATATCCTGATGAGGCATCTACGAGAGCATCGATGCTTGGGAGTGGATAAGGGT
>NC_029774.3:18868365-18868730 GCF_000817695.3 Arachis duranensis | reverse complement strand
GGCCTTTCTTGGCGTCAAACTCCAGGTTATGACGTGTTTTGGGCGTTTAACTCCGGATCATGACGTTTTTCTGGCGTTTAACTCCAGACAGCAACATGAACTTGGCGTTCAACGCCAAGTTACGTCATCTATTTTCACGCAAAGTATGGACTATTATATATTGCTGAAAAGCCCTGGAAGTCTAATTTCCAACGCCGTTAAGAGCGCGCCAATTGGACTCCTGTAGCTCCAGAAAATCCATTTCGAGTGCAGGGAGGTCAGGATCCAACAGCATCAGCAGTCCTTCTTTCAGCCTAACTCAGATTTTTGCTCAACTCCCTCAATTTCAGCCAGAAAGTACCTAAAATCACAGAAAAACACACAAA
>NC_029774.3:18863490-18866355 GCF_000817695.3 Arachis duranensis | reverse complement strand
ATCACTGATCTGTGACTCATTATCTTGTAGTAATGGTCTGAATGTTCTTTAGTTAAGAACTTCCCTTGATTCCAAAGTGGCTTTGGAGTGCTTTCTTTCTTGCCTCTTGGGTTGGGTTGTTTTCCTTTAGGAGCCATGATCTTTAGTGGGTATGTTTTTGTGATCACGGATAAAACACACCAAACTTAGAGCTTTGCTTGTCCTCAAGCAAAAGAGAAGAAAGAAGAGGGATAGGAGGAGAGCAAGTGTGGCATGGTGATGATGAGAGGGGCGCCGAATTTAATATATAGGGAGGGGGTCAGTAATTTTCGAAAATAAGAAAAAGATAAGATAGAAGATATGATCAGAAAAAGATATAATTTAAAAAGAGAAAGATATGAATAATAATTTAAAAGATAATTTTGAAATTTTTAATTTTGAAAAAGATTTTAAAAAGATAATTGAGTTTTGAAAATAAACTTAAAAGAATTAGATTGGATTGGAAAACCATTTGGCTTTATGAATTAAGATATATTTAATATTTTTGAAACGTGGGTTTTTAGAAATCAGGGTTTTTTAGAATTTAGGATAACAACTTTTGGAATTGAAGATGATATTTTGAAACATGTTTATGCAAGAAATCATGAATTGAAACATAAAATTTTGAAAAATTATGAAGAAAAATGAATTTGTACCTCCTCCCACCATCCTGGCATTAAACGCCCAAACGATGCATGTTTTGGGCGTTTAACGCCCACATGTTGCTTCTCCTGGGCGTTCAACGCCCATCTGGTGCTTCTTTCTGGCGTTGAACGCCAGGAAGTCCTTTGTTACTGGGCGTTTTTCTGAACGCCCAGGATGCTAGCAGACTGGCGTTAAACTCCCAGAAGGTGCATCTTTCTGGCGTTTAACGCCCAGAATATGCTCCTTTCTGGCGTTTAACGCCCAGATGGCTACCCTTACTGGCGTTAAACGCCCAGTGGGTGCTTCTTTTGGGCGTTCAACGCCCAAAGTATTTCTTACTGGCTTTTTCTCGCCAGTGAGCTTCCAAATTTCCCTGTAACTCTGTGACTTCAACCAATGGCTATTTCACCTTTGAAGATACTTGGACTTAAACCTGTAAAGAAAAGAAAATTTATTTAATTAGTAAATAAACTTTGTAAATGGCTGGGTTGCCTCCCAGCAAGCGCTTCTTTAATGTCATTAGCTGGACTGTCACTGATCTTCAATGAAGTCTCAGTCTTGAGCATTCTTGCTCGAAATTATCTCCAAGATAGTGTTTAACTCTTTGTCCATTAACAATGAACTTTTTGTTAGATTCACTATCCTGAAGTTCTTTGTATCCATATGGTGATACGCTTGTGATTACATATGGACCTCTCCACTGGGATTTTAATTTCCCAGGGAATAATTTGAGCCTAGAATTGAATAGCAGAACTTTCTGCCCTGGTTTAAAGACTCTGGATGACAATTTTTTATCATGCCACCTTTTTGCTTTCTCTTTGTAAATTTTTGCATTCTCGAAAGCATTGAGTCTAAATTCCTCTAGCTCATTTAACTGGAGCAATCGTTTTTCTCCAGCTAACTTGGTATCAAGGTTTAGGAATCTGGTTGCCCAGTAGGCCTTGTGTTCCAGTTCCACTGGCAAGTGACAAGCTTTTCCATACACCAGCTGGTATGGAGAAGTTCCTATAGGTGTCTTGAATGCTGTTCTGTATGCCCACAGAGCATCATCCAAGCTTCTTGCCCAATCCTTTCTACGGTTAATTACAGTCCGTTCCAGGATTCTTTTGAGTTCTCTATTTGAGACTTCAGCTTGCCCATTAGTTTGTGGATGATATGGAGTAGCTACCCTGTGGTTAACTCCATAACGTACCAGAGCAGAGTAAAGCTGTTTATTACAGAAATGAGTGCCCCCATCACTGATTAACACTCTAGGGACACCAAATCTGCTGAAGATATGTTTCTGGAGGAATTTTAACACTGTTTTAGTGTCATTAGTGGGGATCTTTGGCAACTGTCACAATTAAGCACAAACGCTCGGGAATCTTTATAGAGAGTAGGCCAGTAGAAGCCACTTTGGAGGACTCTTGTGGCTGTTCGTTCACTTCCAAAATGTCCTCGATACTGTGATCCATGGCAATGCCAAAGGATCTTCTGTGCTTCTTCTTTAGGCACACATCTACGGATTACTCCGTCTGCACATCTCTTGAAGAGATATGGTTCATCCCAAAGATAGTACTTTGCATCTGTGATTAATTTTTTTGATTGCACCCTACTGTACTCGTTGGGTATGAATCTCACTGCCTTGTAGTTTGCAATGTCTACAAACCATGGCACTTCCTGGACGGCAAAGAGTTGCTCATCCGGAAAAGTTTCAGAGATCTCAGTGAGAGGGAGGGACGCCCCTTCTACTGGCTCTATTCGGGACAAATGATCTGCTACTTGATTCTCTGTCCCTTTTCTGTCTCTTATTTCTATATCAAACTCTTGCAGAAGTAACACCCATCTGATGAGTCTGGGTTTTGAATCCTGCTTTGTGAGTAGATATTTAAGAGCAGCATGATCAGTGTATACAATCACTTTTGATCCTACTAAATAGGATCTGAATTTGTCAATGGCATAAACCACTGCAAGTAGCTCTTTTTCTGTGGTTGTGTAATTCTTCTGTGCATCATTTAGAACACGGCTAGCATAATAAATGACATGCAGAAGCTTGTCATGCCTTTGTCCCAGCACTGCACCAATGGCATGGTCACTGGCATCACACATCAATTCAAATGGTAATGTCCAGTCTGGTGCAGAGATGATTGGTGCAGTAACCAATTTAGCTTTCAGAGTCTCAAATGCCTGCAGGCACTCTTTATCAAAGATAAATGGTGTGTC
>NC_029774.3:18862349-18862855 GCF_000817695.3 Arachis duranensis | reverse complement strand
TCACTGATGGACCATCCAAGAGCTGTCTTGTGTGTCCTTAGCACTTGAATTAGTGCTTCCTCTTCCTGTGGCTCTAAGGTAGAGCTTATGATTACAGGAAAGGTATCACCTTCTCCCAGAAATGCATATTTCAGGGATGGTGGTAATGGTTTGAGCTCGGATTTGGGGGGTTTCTCCTCTTCTTGAGGGATTTTCAGAGGTTCTATTATTTTCTCTGATTCCTCCAAATCAGGCTGAACATCTTTAAAGATGTCCTCTGGCTCTGATTCGAGACTCTCAGCCATATTGACTTCTCTTACCAGAGAGTCAATAATATCAACACTCATGCAGTCATTTGGGGTGTCAGGATGTTGCATGGCTTTGACAACATTCAACTTGAACTCCTCCTTATTGACTCTCAAGGTTACCTCCCCTTTTGGACATCAATGAGGGTTCGGCCAGTTGCTAGGAAAGGTCTTCCTAGAATGAGAGTTGCACTCTTGTGCTCCTCCATTTCTAGCACCACA
>NC_029774.3:18861203-18862271 GCF_000817695.3 Arachis duranensis | reverse complement strand
ATCATGTCTTCAATCACGCCTGATGGGTATTTAATGGAGCCATCAGCAAGTTGAAGACATATCCTAGTTGGTTTAATTTCTTCAGTTAAACCAAGCTTTCTGATAGTAGATGCAGGTATCAGATTGATATTTGCCCCAAGATCACATAAAGCTTGCTTGGTACAAGTGCCTTCTAATGTGCATGGTATCATAAAGCTCCCAGGATCTTTAAGCTTCTCAGGTAAGCTTTTCAGGATGACTGCACTGCATTCTTCAGTGAGGTAAACTTTTTCAGTTTCCCTCCAATCCTTCTTATGACTTAAGATCTCTTTCATGAACTTAGCATAAGAGGGCATTTGCTCAAGTGCTTCTGCAAACGGAATCTTTATTTCAAGAGTCCTGAGATAGTCTGCAAAGCGAGCAAATTGCTTATCCTGTTCCGCTTGGCGGAGTTTTTGAGGATAAGGAATTTTGGCTTTGTATTCCTCAACCTTAGTTGCTGCAGGTTTATTGCTTACAGAAGTGGGTTGGGAAGCCTTTTTAGAAGGGTTGTTATCAGCACTTGTATGTGACTGATCACCCACTGGTATTTGAATGCCAGGAGTGGAAGCTGGAGTGGCGTTAGACGCCATCTCCCCCTTTGTTACTGGCGTTTGAACGCCAGAACCATGTTCCCTTTGGGCGTTCAACGCCGGATACATGCTTGTTTCTGGCGTTGAACGCCAGGAATGAGCATGGTTTGGGCGTTCAGCGCCAGCATCATTCATCTCTGGGCTCTGATTGTCCTCAGAGGGATTTTGAGTAGACATCTGTTCATTTCTTGGCTTCCTGCTGCTTTGAAGTGAGGTATTTAATGTTTTCCCACTTCTTAATTGAACTGCTTGGCATTCTTCTGCTATTTGTTTTGACAGTTGCTTTTCTGTCTGCTTTAGTTGCACTTCCATGTTCCTGTTAGCCATTCTTGTTTCCTGTAATAATTCCTTGAATTCGGCTAGCTGCTGAGTTAGAAAGTCTAATTGCTGATTAATTTCATTAGCCTGATCCACCGGACTGAGTTCAGCAGTTACTGTTTTAGCTTCTTCTTTCATA
>NC_029774.3:18860323-18860944 GCF_000817695.3 Arachis duranensis | reverse complement strand
GCATCATAAAGGGATTCATTATCTCCTTGTTTGAAGCCTTGGATGCTTAGCCTTAGCTGTGTCATCCGTTTTGGAGGGAAATAGTGATTTAGGATTTTTTTTGACAGCTGTTTCCATGTTTTTATGCTGTTCTTAGGCTGGTTATTTAACCACCTCTTAGCTTGATCTTTTACAGCAAATGGAAACAGTAATAATCTGTAGACATCCTGATCTACTTCCCTATCATGCACTGTGTCAGCAATTTATAAAAATTGTGCCAGAAATTCTGTAGGTTCTTCATGTGGAAGACCAGAATACTGGCAGTTTTGCTGCACCATGATAATGAGCTGAGGATTCAGCTCAAAGCTACTAACTCCAATGGAGGGTATACAAATACTGCTCCCATATGAAGCAGTAGTGGGGTTAGCATATGACCCCAGAGTCCTCCTGGACTGATCATTCCCCCTTAATTCCATAATGGAATAAAAGAGATGGTATGTATGTTGCTATTGTTTTAAAAAAAAAATTAATTTTTATAAAATAAAAACGAAACAAAGGCAATTGAAAAATAATTTGAAATTGAAATATGAATTTTAAAAAAAATTACGAAAAAAAATATTTCAAAATTAATTGGAAAATAGA
>NC_029774.3:18845785-18859301 GCF_000817695.3 Arachis duranensis | reverse complement strand
TCTGATGTAGAACGGAGGTGGTTGTCAGGCACACGTTCATGGATTGAGGAAGGTGATGAGTGTCACGGATCATCACCTTCTTCACAATTAAGCGCGAATAAACATCTTAGATAAGAACAAGCGTGTTTGAATGGAAAACAAAGGAATTGTATTAAATCATCGAGACGCTGTAGAGCTCCTCACCCCCAACAATAGAGTTTAGAGACTCATGCCGTCAAAAGTATGTAATTCAGATCTGAAAATGTCATGAGGTACAAGAAATGTCTGTAAAAGTTGTTTAAATAGTAAACTAGTACCCTAGGTTTACAGAAAATGAATAAACTAAGATAATTGGTGCAGAAATCCACTTCTGGGGCCCACTTGGTGTGTGCTGGGGCTGAGACTACTCTTGGCGTCAAACTCCAGGTTATGACGTGTTTTGGGCGTTCAACTGCGGATCATGACGTTTTTGTGGCTTTAACTCCAGACAGCAACATGAACTTGGCGTTCAACGCCAAGTTACGTCGTTTATTTACGCGCAAAGTATTGACTATTATATATTGCTGGAAAGCCCTGGAAGTCTACTTTCCAACGCCGTTGAGAGCGCGCCAATTGGAATCTTGTAGCTCCAGAAAATCCATTTCGAGTGCAGGGAGGTCAGGATCCAACAGCATCAGCAGTCCTTCTTTCAGCCTAATTCAGATTTTTGCTCAACTCCCTCAATTTCAGCCAGAAAGTACCTGAAATCACAGAAAAACACACAAACTCATAGTAAAGTCCAGAAATATGATTTTTGCCTAAAAACTAATAATATTCTCCTAAAAACTAACTAAAACATGCTAAAATCTACATGAAATTACCCCCAAAAAGCGTATAAAATATCCGCTCATCAGTGGTCCGAGAAGACTTTGTTCATTAGCCTTGGATAAGTGGCTCCCGTGTTCTTAAGGCCGAAAGGCATTACGATGTAGCAATAATTTGCTTTTGGTGTGAGAAACGAGGTTTTTTCCTGATCCGGTGGATACATTGGGATCTGGTTGTACCCTGAGTATGCGTCCATGGATGAGAGATACTTATATCCCGATGAGGCATCTACTAGAGCATCGATGTTTGGGAGTGGATAAGGGTATTTTGGGCAGGCTTTGTTGAGGTCGGTGTAGTCGGTGCACATTCGCCACTTCCCATTTGACTTTCGCACCAAGACGACGTTTGCTAGCCATAGTGGGTATTTAACTTCTCTTATGAAGCCTGCCTCTAGTAGTGCTTATACTTGTTCTTCTACAGCCTGAGACCGTTCTGGCCCGAGTTTTCTTCGTCTTCGTTGTACCGACCAGGATCCCGGGTAGACTGCTAACTTGTGGCTCATTAGTTCGGGATCTATGCCTGGCATGTCGGCAGCTTTCCATGCGAAGGGATCAACATTATCTCGTAAGAACCGTATTAGTAACTCCTTTGCGTCTCCTTTCAGGATTGTGCCAATATTAGTTATTTTATCCGAGGTATCTCCGATCTGGACTCTTTCTATTTCTCCTTCGGGCCGTGGGCGGAGGTCTTCTCGTCTCTGAACTTCGCCGAGTTCGATTGTGTGGAACTCTCCTCCTTCGCCTCGGAGGTTTAGACTTTCGTTATAACAGCGACGCACCATTTTTTGATCTGCTTTTATTGTAGCTATCCCTTCGGCAGTTGGGAATTTCATACATAGATGTGGAGTTGAAACTATTGCACCGAGTTGATTTAACGTTGTCCGACCTATTAAGGCATTGTAAGCTGAGCTTACGTCGACCACGATATAGTCTATCTTGAGTGTTCTGGATTGGTTCCCCTTTCTAAAGGTTGTATGTAACGATACGTATCCCAGTGGCTGTACTGGGGTATCCCCCAGTCCGAATAGGCTGTTCGGGTATGCTCTCAGCTTTTTTTCTTCTAAGCCGAGCTTGTCGAAGGCAGTTTTGAATAGGATGTCGGCGGAGCTTCCTTTGTCAATTAATGTACGGTGGAGGTTGGCGTTTGCCAATATGATTGTGATGACCATGGGGTCGTCGTGTCCTGAGATGATTTCGGATGCATCTTCTTTGGTAAACGTGATTGCTGGGATGTCTAGCGCCTCCTTCTTTCCTTCGACATGGTATACTTCTTTGAGGTGTCGCTTGCGGGATGATTTGGAGATTTCTCCTCCAGCAAATCCGCCGTGTATCACGTGGACGTGTCTTTCTGGTGGCGGGGTGATCGTTCAGACCGTCCGACATCTTCATCCCTTCTCCTTTTTCTTGGTTCTTCATCCCGATTGGCCAAGAACCGATCTAGTTTTCCTTCCCTTACTAATTTCTCAATGACATTTTTCAAGTCAAAGCATTCGTTAGTGGAATGTCCTCGGACTCGATGATACTTGCAGTATTCGTTCCAATTTCCTCCTCCCTGTTTACCTTTAAGCGGCCGAGTTGGGGGTATTTTTTCCGTATGGCAGACTTCTTTGTAAATATCTACCAAGGATGCCCTAAGAGGGGGTGTAGTTATGATATTTTTTGATTTTCTCTCCGGAGCGATCTTCTTTTTTCTTGGATTCTTTATCTTTATCTCGGTAGGCAGAACCGAACCTCGAGGCTTCCCCAGGTCGAGAATTCTCATCCATGTTGATATACTTCTGCGCCCGTTCTTGTACTTCGTCTAGGGATGCCGGGTACTTCTTTGATATAGATTGGCTAAATGGTCCTTCTCGTAGGCCATTTATGAGGCCCATGATGGCAGCTTCTGTTGGTAGACTTTGTATGTCCATGCATGTTTTGTTGAATCTTTCCATGTAGTTACGAAGACTCTCCCGATCTCCTTGCTTGATCCCTAGTAGGCTGGGTGCGTGTTTGGTTTTGTCCTTTTGTATGGAAAATCGGGCCAGGAGCTTTTTAGCCAGGTTGTCGAAACTCGAGATGGATTTTGGGGGTAGGTTGTCGAACCATCTAATGGCTATCTTGGTAAGAGTTGTTGGAAAGGCTTTGCAGCGAACTGCATCTGAGGCGTCAGTGAGGTACATTCTACTTCTGAAGTTGCTGAGATGGTGGTTGGGGTCCGATGTGCCGTCATAAAGAGTCATATCCGGGAGTTTGAAATCTTTTGGGATTTTAGTTTTCATAATTTCCCTGGTGAATGGATCTTGATCTTTGTGAGAGCTATCCTCTGGGGTGGATTGAGTAGCTTTAGTTTTGAGATCAGCTTCGAGTTTCACAAGCTTATCTTCTAATTCTCGGCGCTGCCTTATTTCCTGACGTAGATCCTCTTCTTTTTCGCGTTGATGTTGGGCTTCTTTCTCAAGTTGCTTTAATCGATTTTGAAGTGCTTCTATCTCCCCTGGATTTGATGAATTTTTGTCTCCATTGGGTTCCGGGGCATCTTTAAGTATGGCATCCATGTTCTTGTGTGGCGTTCTATCTTCTAAACCTGAGTCGTGGTCGTTGTCATGGTTGTACGCCATGGTGTTGGGATGACTTCCAGGTCCCCGACAACGGCGCCAATGTTCCGAGGGTTACCTGAAACTGTAGGTCGATCTCGGTTAAGATCTTCTGTGTTGGTCGGAGCTGACGTGTCCGGCAGGTGTATAGCAGCCGGAGCTGGTGTGTCCGACTTGTGGGACTGAAAGTGCAGCTGATCCTTCGTCCCCGGAGGGTGGGGGTACCTGCAAGGGACTCCGATGCTTAAGTTAGCAAGGGTATTAAGCAGGTATTGAGTAGAATCAGAGTATGAGTTATACATGGGTGCTCCAGTGTATTTATAATGGTGAGATGTGGCCTTCTGTGGATAAGATAAGTTAGTTATCTTATCTTATCTTTATCTTATCTTTAAGTGAGGTCATCTTATCTTCAAGAGAACCGCCCTTCTCTCTGTAGGCTTGGGCTGCCTTAGGATTTGGGGTGTGTTCCTCTATTTGGGCCCTTCATTGGGCTTTCATGGGGACTTGACCGAGCTCTTTGGAAAGAGGTCGGGTTGTCCTGACCTGAAGAGGTCGGTCGCTTTGTCTGTCGAACATTCCGGGTCGGACATCTCGACCCAGGGTATGAACAGTTCCCATACTTGAAGAGAAATTTGATGAAGTTCACACAAGTGAAACTGAGCCTTCACCAAGAGCTGAACCTACTTCAAATAGGCCAGGTTTGGGATTCAATTCGAAAAATGAGGTAGCCTTCAAGAAACCACCTTTTTACAACAAAATCTTATTTTCGAAAACTCCAAAAGTTTTCAAAAATTCTGGTAAAAATGCTTTTGCAAAGAGGAATAATTATAATAAAAATCAGTTTGTCAAAAAAAATGCACCTCTTCCAAAAACCAGAAAATTTCAACCCTTTAATCATTTCCAACATGGTAGCTCATCTAAATTTTAGCAACATGCATCAGAAAATCATTGTTTTAATTGCAAAACATTTGGTCACTCATATGCACAATGCTTCATTGAAAAAAGAATTGTTGGAAATAAAATTTACAATGTTGTGTGTGATTTCAATACACTTGGGCAACCAAGATGAATTAACTTCAAAGGATCCAAATTAATTTGGATACCTAAGGCTACTTGAAATTCTTCATGCAGATTTGCCTTGCATCTAAGAACAAAAGGGATATGTGGTACATGTATAGTGGATGCTCAAGACACATGACTGGAAGGTCAACTTATTTCATCAAACTAAACAAGTATGATGGAGGTTTTGTGACCTTTGGAGATGATGGTAAAGGTAAAATTATTACTGTTGGAAAAGTAGGTAATGAACAATCTACTTTCATTGATGATGTATTTTTGGTATGTGGTTTGAAGCACAATCTTTTGAGTATAAGTCAGCTTTGTGACTTAGGTTATTTAGTGACTTTCAAAAGACTTGAATGCTGTGTTGTGAATGCAAAGACTAATGAAGTGCTTTTTGTTGCCAAGCGTTTTAATAATGTGTATGGACTTACCTTTGATGAACTAAAGGATCAGAATGTAGCTTGTCTTCATTCTAAAGAATCTGAAAAGTGGCTATGGCACAAGAGATTGGGCCATGCAAGTATGTTTCAAATAAATAAACTTGTTAAGAAAGGGTTAGTAAGAGGTCTTCCTTTGATTAGGTTTGAGAAAGACATCACTTGTGATGCATGCCAAATGGGAAAACAAACTAAAAGTTCATTTAAACCAAAGGAAAAAGACACCTCTACTAATAGGCCACTTGAATTGCTACACATTGATTTATTTGGTCCAACAAGAACTCAAAGTCTAGGTGGTAAACGTTATGGTTTAGTGATTGTAGATGACTATTCTAGGTTTGGTTGGGTTTTATTTCTTGCACACAAAAATGAAACTTTTTCGGTCTTTGAAATCTTTTGCAAGAAAATTCAAAATGAAAATGATTTAAAGATCTCTTCTATAAGAAGTGATCATGGAACTGAATTTGAAAATAATTTATTTGAATCCTTTTGTGAAGAATTTGGAATATCTCACAACTTCTCTTGTCCAAAGACACCACAACAAAATGGTGTTGTGGAAAGAAGAAATAGAAGCATACAAGAAATAACGAGAGCTATGCTTTGTGAGAGTAATGTTCGAAAATTCCTTTGGGCTGAAGCGGTTAACACAGCTTGCCACATTTTGAATAGAACAATCATAAGGAAATTTTTGAAGAAAACCCCTTATGAACTTTGGAAAGGTTACCCACCAAACTTAGACTACTTGCACATCTTTGGATGCAAATATTTTGTTTTAAATAACAAGGATAATTTGGGTAAATTTGATCTAAAGGCGTATGAGTGTTTGTTTATAGGATATTCCACAACTAGTAAATCATATAGAGTTTATCATTAAGATGCTAGGATTATTGAGGAGTCTATACATGTTACATTTTGTGATACTAACTTAGTGCAAAGTATTTTGGAAGATTGTGATACAGGAAATCAAGCTCAAAAGGAAGATGAAACTGCTCAAAATCATAAAAATGAAAATTCTGGACAAGTTGAACCAGAAACTGCAACTGCTGAAAATTTAAAAGACAATTCCATTTTGTCTCATGAATCTGAAGGAGATCCAGAAACCAGCAGCACCCAGAATCACATGGTGACTAAATCTGCCTCCAAGTCCACCAGAGCTCGTGAATGGAGATTCTTGAAGAATTATCCTGAGGAATTTGTCATTGGGGATGTCTCTCATGGGGTGAAAACTTGGTCTTCAACAAGAAAGGTGATGAGTAGATAATTTATACGCTTTTTGGCATTATTTTTATATAGTTTTTAGTATGTTTTATTCACTTTTTATATTATTTTTATTAGTTTTTATGCAAAATTCACATTTCTAGACTTTACTATGAGTTTGTGTGTTTTTCTATAATTTCAGGTATTTTCTGGCTGAAATTGAGGGACTTGAGCAAAAATCTGATTCAGAGGCTGAGAAAGGACTGCAGATGCTGTTGGATTCTAACCTCCTTGTACTCGAAATGGATTTTCTGGAGCTACAGAAGCCGAATTGGAGCTCTCTCAATTGCGTTGGAAAGTAGACATCCTGGGCTTTCCAGAAATGTATAATAGTTCATACTTTGCCTGAGATTTGATTGCCCAAACTGGCGTCCAAACGCCCACCAAAGACCCTTTTCTGGAGTAAAATGCCCAAACTAGCACTAAAGCTGGAGTTAAATGCCCAAACTGGCACCAAAGCTGGCAATAGCAAATCTTTTCCATCATCTTCTTAGCAACAGACAGAGAATTCTAAGCAGAGCCTCTCTGACTTAGCAAACATAGTCTCTGATCTATCTAAGGCCACTCTCAGTTTTATGACTGAATCAAGGTCCTTCATTAGAAATTTGGAGGCACAAGTGGGTGAGCTGAGTAAAAGAGTTACTGAAACTCCTCCTAGTACTCTCCCAAGCAATACAGAAGAGAATCCAAAAAGAGAGTGAAAGGCCATTAATACAACCAAAATGGCCAAACCTATAGAGGAGGAGGAGGACGTGATTTCCATTGAGGAAGACCTCAATGGACGTCCACTGACCAATAAGAGGTTCCCTAATGGAGAACCAAAGGAATCTGAGGCTCATATAGAGACCATAGAGATTCCACTCAACTTTCTATTACTATTCATGAGCTCTGATGAGTATTCTTCCTCTGAAGAGGATGAAGACATTGTTGAAGAGTAAGTTGCTCAGTATTTAGGAGCAATCATGAAGCTGAATGCCAAGTTATTTGGTAATGAGACTCGGGAGGATGAACCTCCATTGCTCATCAATGAACTGAATGCATTGGTTTAGCTGGAGTTACCTCAGAAGAAACCAGACCCCGGGAAGTTCTTAATTCCTTGAACCATAGGCACCATGACCTTTGAGAAGGCTCTGTGTGACCTAGGGTCAGGTATCAACCTCATGCCACTCTCTGTAATGGAGAATTTGGGGATCTGTGAGGTACAAGATGCAAGAATTTCACTAAAGATGGTAGACAAATCAATGAAATAGGCTTATAGACTTGTAGAGGATGTATTAGTGAAGGTTAAAGGCCTTTACATCCCTGCTGACTTCATAATCCTAGACAATGGGAAGGATGAGGATGAATCCATCATCCTTGGAAGACCCTTCCTAGCCACAGCAAAGGATGTGATTGATGTGGACAGAGGAGAGTTAGTTCTTCAATTGAATGAGGACTACCTTGTGTTTAAGGCTCAAGGATCTTCTTCTGTAAACATGGAGAAGAAGCATGAAAAGTTTCATCTAATTCTCTCCATACAGAGTCAAGCAAAGCCCCTACATTTAAACTCTAAGTTTGGTGTTGGGAGGCCACATTCATGCTCTGAGCATCTGTGAAGCTCTCTAAGAGCTTATTGTCAAGCTATTGACATTAAAGAAGCGCTTATTGGGAGGCAACCCAATTTTCTTTATCTATATTAATTACTTTTTCATTTTATTTTCCATTGTTAGTTTATATTTTCTTTAGGTTGATGATCATGTGAAGTCACAAAAATAATTGTAAAATTAAAGAAAAAATAAAAAACAACATCAAAAATAGCACACCCTAGAGGACGAGCTTACTGGCGTTTAAACGCCAGTAAGGCTAGCAGAATGGGCATTAAACGCCTAGTCTGGCAGCATTCTAGGTGTTAAACGCCAGAACTGACAGCCAGACTGGTGTTTAACACCAGTAAGGATAGCAGAATGGGCGTTAAACGCCAGTCTGACAGCATTTTGGGCGTTAAATGCCAGAACTGGCAGCCAGACTGGCGTTTAATGCCAGAAATGGGCAGCAGCCTGTCCTTTAAAGCCAGGAATGGAACACAGAGGGTGTTTTAATGCCAGAAAGGTGCAGGATGAAAAATTCTTGACACCTCAGGATCTGTGGACCCCATAGGATCCCTACCTACCCCAACTCACTCTCTCTCCTCTTCACACCTTCCCATAACACTCTTCTCCAAATACTATTCACCTATCAAATCCTATCCTCTTCCCCATAACCTCTTCACCACTTCCATCCATCCACTCTTCCCCATAAACCCCCACCTATCTCACCATTTACATTCAAACCATTTCCCTCCCAAACCCACCCATTTCCATTCGGTCACCCCTCCCTCTGTTACCCTATAAATACCCCTCTTCACTCCTTCATTTTCACACATCATAAACACTCCCTACCCCCTTGGCCAAACCCTTCACACCCTCCATCTCCTCTATTTCTTCTCCTTATCCCCTTTTCTTTCTTTTTTTGCTCGAGGACGAGCAAATCTTTTAAGTTTGGTATGGAAAAAAGTGTTGCTTTTTGTTCTTCCATAACCATTAATGGCACCTAAGGCCGGAAAAACCTCTAGAAAAAGGAAAGGGAAGGTAGTTGCTTCCACCTTCGAGTCATGGAAGATAGAGAGATTCGTCTCAAAGGTCCATCAAGACCACTTCTATGAAGTTGTGGCCAAGAAAAATGTGATCCCCGAGGTCCCCTTTAAGCTCAAAAAGAGTGAATATCTAGAGATCCGACACGAGATTCCGAGAAGAGGTTGGGAAGCTCTCACCAACCCCATCCAACAAGTCAGAATCTTAATAGTTCAAGAGTTCTATGCTAATACATGGATTACTAAGAACCATGATCAAAGTGTGAACCCGAACCTAAAGAATTGGCTCACAGTGGTTCGGGGGAAATACTTAGATTTCAGTCCGGAAACTTTGAGGTTGGCGTTTAACTTGCCAATGATACAAGGAGATCATCATCTTTTCACTAGAAGGGTCAACTTTGATCAAAGGTTAGATCAAGTCATCATGGACATTTGTGTGGAAGGAGCCCAATGGAAGAGAGATTTCAAAGGCAAGCCGGTTCAACTAAGAAGGCCTGACCTTAAACCCGTGGCTAGAGGATAGTTGGAGTTCATCCAACGTTCTATCATTCCTACTAGCAACCAATCCAAAGTAACTGTAGATTGGGCCATCATGATCTATAGTATCATGATTGGAGAGGAAGTGGAAGTTCATGAGATCATACCTCTAGAACTATACAAGGTGGCTGACAAACCTTCCACTTTAGCAAGGTTAGCCTTCCCTCATCTCATTTGTCACCTATACAATTCAGCCGGAATTGTCATAGAGGGAGACACCCTCATTGAAGAGGACAAGCCCATCACTAAAAAAAGGATGGAGCAAACAAGAGAGCCCACTCATGGACCTCAACAAGTGCATGAGGAAGTCTCTCATCAAGAAATCTCTGAGATACCTCAAGGGATGCATTTTCCTCCACACAACTATTGGGAGTAACTCAACACCTCTTTAGGAGATTTGAGTTCCAACATGGAGCAACTAAGGATGGAGCACCAAGAGCACTCCATTATCCTCCATGAAATTAGAGAGGACCAAAGAGCCATGAGGGAGGAGCAACAAAGGCAAGGAAGAGACATTGAGCAGCTCAAGCACTCCATAAGATCTTCAAGAGGAAGAACTAGCCGCTATCACTAAGGTGGACCCGTTCTTTAATTCTCTTGTTCTTATTTTTCTGTTTTTCGATTTTTATACTTGATGTTTTATTTATATTTGTGTCTTCATTACATGATCATTAGTATTTAGAGTCTATGTCTTAAAGTTATGAATGTCCTATGAATCCTTCACCTTTCTTAAATGAAAAATGTTCCTAATTACAAAAGAACAAGAAGTACATAAATTTCAAATTTTATCTTGAAATTAGTTTAATTATTTTGATGTGGTGGCAATTTTTTTGGTTTTCTGAATGAACGCTTGAACAGTGCATATTTTTTATAGTGAAGTTTATGAATGTTAAATGTGTTGGCTCTTGAAAGAATAATGAAAAAAAAGAGAAATGTTATTGATAATCTGAAAAATCATAAAATTGATTCTTGAAGCAAGAAAAAGCAGTGAAAAAGAAAAAAAGCTTGCGAAAAAAAAGAAAAAAATAACGAAAAATAAAGAAAAAAAGAAAGAAAAAAGGAAAAGCAAGTAGAAAAAGCCAATAGCCCTTTAAACCAAAAAGCAAAGGTAAAAAGGATCCAAGGCGTTGAGCATTAACGAATAGGAGGGCCCAAAGGAATAAAATCCTGGCCTAAGCAGCTAAATCAAGCTGTCTCTAACCATGTGCTTATGTCATGAAGGTCCAAGTGAAAAGCTTGAGACTGAGTGGTTAAAGTCGTGATCCAAAACAAAAAGAGTGTGCTTAAGAACTCTGGGCACCTCTAACTGGAGACTTTAGCAAAGCTAAGTCACAATCTGAAAAGGTTCACCCAGTTATGTGTCTGTGGCATTTATGTATCCGGTGGTAATACTGGAAAACAAAGTGCTTAAGGTCACGACCAAGACTCATAAAGTAGCTGTGTTCAAGAATCAACATACTAAACGAGGAGAATCAATAACACTATCTTAATTCTAAGTTCCTATAGATGCCAATCATTCTGAACTTCAAAGGATAAAGTGAGATGCCAAAACTATTCAGAAGCAAAAAGCTACTAGTCCCGCTCATCTGATTAGAACTAAGCTTCATTGATATTTTGGAATTTATTGTATATTATCTTCTTTTTATCCTATTTTGTTTTCAGTTGCTTGGGGACAAGCAACAATTTAAGTTTGGTGTTGTGATGAGCAGATAATTTATACGATTTTTGGCATTGTTTTTACATAGTTTTTAGTATGTTTTATTCACTTTTTATTATATTTTTATTAGTTTTTATGCAAAATTCATATTTCTAGACTTTACTATGAGTTTGAGTATTTTTCTGTGATTTCAGGTATTTTCTGGCTGAAATTGAGGGACCTGAGCAAAAATCTGATTAAGAGGCTGAGAAAGGACTACAGATGCTGTTGGATTCTGACCTCCCTGCACTCGAAATGAATTTTCTGGAGTTTCAGAAGCCCAATTGGCGCGTTCTCAATTGCGTTGGAAAGTAGACATCCTGGGCTTTCCAGAAATGTATAATAGTCCATACTTTGCCCTAGATTTGATGGCCCAAACTGGCGTCTAAACACCCACCAAAGACCCCTTTTCTGGAGTAAAACGCCCAAACTAGCACCAAAGCTGGCGTTTGACTCCAAGAATGGCCTATGCACGTGTAAAGATCAAAGCTCAGCCCAAGCACACACCAAGTGGGCCTCAGAAGTGGATTTCTGCACTATCTGCATTTAGTTACTCATATTCTGTAAACCTAGTTTACTAGTTTAATATAAATATAACTTTTTTACTATTGTATCAGAGGCTTTTAGATGATAGTTCCTTTTTAGCACGTTTTGGAGGCTGGCCTCACAGCCATGTCTAGACCTTGTTCTTATGTATTTTCAACGGTGGAGTTTTTACACCTCATAGATTAAGGTGAGGAGCTCTACTGTTCCTCATGAATTAATGCAAGTATTATTGTTTTTCCCTCAATTCATGCCTACTTCTTCTCTAAGATATACTCTTGTACTTAATTCAGTTAAGTCAGACTGAAGGGGTGACTTGTGACAATCACCCACTATCTTCAGTACTCATTTATCCAAGATCCGCGTGCCTGATAACCACAAGTGGTCTACATGATGTTCAACGTAGTCATTAGACGCCAGCTGGAGTATATTCTCTTAGGTCTTTGATCCATGCATTTGACTAGCATCTCCTGACAACAGAGCATTCAAATCAGTGAGATCAGAACCTTCGTGGTATAGGCTAGAAATAATTGGCAGCATTCTTGAGATCCGAAAAGTCTAAACCTTGTCTGTGGTATTCCGAGTAGGATCTGGGAAGGGATGACTGTGACGAGCTTCAAACTCACGACTGTGGGGCACAGCGACAGTGCATAAAAGGATCAATGAATCTTATTCTGACACAAGTGAGAACTGACAGATGATTAGCTATGCGGTGAAAATCGTAGTTGGACCATTTTCACTGAGAGGATGGATGGTAGCCATTGACAACGGTGATCCTCCAACTTACAACTTGCCATGGAAGGGAGTGCACATGATTGGATGGAGGCAATAGGAAAGCAGAGGTTCAGAAGCAACAAAGAATCTCCAAACGCTTATCTGAAATTTCCACCAATGAATTACATAAGTATTGATGAGCGGATAATTTGTACGCTTTTTGGCATTGTTTTTAGTATGTTTTTGGTATGATATAGTTAGTTTTTAGTATATTTTTATTAGTTTTTAGTTAAAATTCACTTTTCTGGACTTTACTATGAGTTTGTGTGTTTTTCTGTGATTTCAGGTATTTTCTGGCTGAAATTGAGGGACCTGAGCAAAAATCTGATTCAGAGACTAAAAAAGACTGCAGATGCTGTTGGATTCTGACCTCCCTGCACTCGAAGTGGATTTTCTGGAGCTACAGAAGCCCAATTGGCGCGCTCTCAACGGCGTTGGAAAGTAGACATCCTGGGATTTCCCGCAATATATGATAGTTCATACTTTGCCCAAGATTTGACGGCCCAAACCGGCGTTCAAAGTCACCCTCAGAAATCCCAGCGTTAAACGCTGGAACTGGCACCCAAATGGGAGTTAAAAGCATGCAAGAATGCTATGAATGTCAAGATGAACACCAAGAACATTTTGAAGATCATGATGAACATCAAGAACTTATTTTTGAAAAATTTTCAAGAAAAGAAAAACATGCAAGACACCAAACTTAGAAATTTTTCATATTTAGACACTATGAATTCAAAAATGCATATGAAAAACAAGAAAAAACACAAAACAAGAAAATTTTAAGATCAAACAAGGAGAGTTATCAAGAACACCTTGAAGATCATGAAGAATATCATCTTTGGACATCTAGTTCTTAGATCAGACTTTGGTAGCTATCTTCATTTTTATGCTATCTTAGATCACTGGGAGGCTAGCCTCACGGCCATGCCTGGACCCTGTACTTATGTATTTTCAACGGTGGAGTTTCTACAAACCATAGATTAAGGTGTGGAGCTCTGCTGTACCTCGAGTATTAATGCAACTACTTTTGTTCTTCCATTCAATTCCGCTTGTTCTTGTTCTAAGATATCACTTGTTCTTAACCCGGATGAATGTGATGATCCATGACACTCATCACCATTCTCACTTATGAGTGCGTGCCTGACAAACACTTCCGTTCTACCTGCGAAAGCTAGAGTGTGTAT
>NC_029774.3:18842151-18842615 GCF_000817695.3 Arachis duranensis | reverse complement strand
CATGGGAGAACCCTATGGAAACACCTAAATCCTTCATGGAGGAATCATCCAAATCTTTCATGGAAGGATCAACAGAGATCTCAACAAGGTTTCAACAACAATAATGGTGGAAGAAATAGGTTTAGCAATGGCAAGCCTTTTCCATCATCTTTTCGGCAACAGACAGAGAATTCTAAGCAGAGCCACTCTGACTTAGCAACCATGGTCTCTGATCTAATCAAAACCACTCAAAGTTTTATGACTGAAACAAGGTCCTCCATTAGAAACTTGGAAGGACAAGTGGGTCAGCTGAGCAAGAAAATTACTGAACTCCCTCCTAGTACTCTCCCAAGCAATACAGAAGAAAATCCAAAAGGAGAGTGCAAGGCCATCAACATGGCCGAATTTTGGGAGGAAGAAGAGGCAGAGAACACCACTGAGGAAGACCTCACTGGACGTCCACTGGCCTCCAATGAGTTCCCCAG
>NC_029774.3:18841782-18842090 GCF_000817695.3 Arachis duranensis | reverse complement strand
ACACTGAGACCATAGAGATTCCATTGGATTTACTTCTGCCATTCATGAGCTCTGATGAGTATTCTTCCTCTGAAGAGGACGAAGATGTCACTGAAGAGGAAGTTGCTAAGTACCTTGGAGCAATCATGAAACTAAATGACAAGTTATTTGGTAATGAGACTTGGGAGGATGAACCTCCTTTGCTCACCAAAGAACTGGATGACTTGTCTAGGCAGAAATTACCTCAAAAGAGACAGGATCCTGGAAAGTTTTCAATACCTTGTACCATAGGCACCATGACCTTCAAGAAGGCCTTGTGTGACCTAGGA
>NC_029774.3:18841137-18841476 GCF_000817695.3 Arachis duranensis | reverse complement strand
AGGAGAGTTGATCATTCAAGTGAATGAAGAATCCTTGGTGTTTAAGGCTCAAGGATATCCCTCTGTCATCATGGAGAGGAAACATGAAGAGCTCCTCTCAAAACAGAGCCAAACAGAGCCCCCACAGTCAAACTCTAAGTTTGGTGTTGGGAGGCCACAACCAAACTCTAAGTTTGGTGTTGAACCCCCACATTCAAACTCTAAGTTTGGTGTTGGGAGGTTCCAACATGGCTCTGAGCACTTCTGAGGCTCCATGAGAGTCCTCTGTCAAGCTAATGACATTAAAGAAGCGCTTGTTGGGAGGCAACCCAATGTTTTATAATTAATTATTTTCTTTTG
>NC_029774.3:18840688-18840925 GCF_000817695.3 Arachis duranensis | reverse complement strand
GTTTAACGCCCAGTCTGGCACCATTCTGGGCGTTTAACGCCAGAAAGAGGCACCAGACTGGCGTTAAACGCCAGAAAAGGGTAAGAAGCTGGCGTTAAACGCCAGAAATGGGCACCAGCCCGGCGTTTAACGCCAGATTTGGCACAAAACGTGATTTTGCATGCCATTTGGTGCAGGGATGACTTTTCCTTGACACCTCAGGATCTGTGGACCCCACAGGATCCCCACCTACCCTAC
>NC_029774.3:18837401-18837840 GCF_000817695.3 Arachis duranensis | reverse complement strand
GTCTCTACACGAAAATGCTTCATTGCTCAGCCCAAGCACACACCAAGTGGGCCCGGAAGTGGATTTTTATGTCTTTTACTCTCTCTGTACACCCTAGGCTACTAGTTTTCTATAAGTAGGACCTTTTACTATTGTATTTTCATCTTTTGATCACTTTAGATCTCTAGATCATCTTTGGACATCTAGTTCTTAGATCAGACTTTGGTAGCTATCTTCATTTTTATGCTATCTTAGATCACTGGGAGGCTGGCCTCACGGCCATGCCTGGACCCTGTACTTATGTATTTTCAACGGTGGAGTTTCTACACACCATAGATTAAGGTGTGGAGCTCTGCTGTACCTCGAGTATTAATGCAACTACTATTGTTCTTCCATTCAATTCCGCTTGTTCTTGTTCTAAGATATCACTTGTTCTTCAACTTAATGAATGTGATGATCC
>NC_029774.3:18835241-18837247 GCF_000817695.3 Arachis duranensis | reverse complement strand
TCACTGAGAGGATGGGAGGTAGCCACTGACAACGGTGAAACCCTACATGAGCTTGCCATGGAAAGGAATAAAAAGGATTGGATGAAGACAGTAGGAAAGCAGAGAGACGGAAGGGAAGGCATCTTCATGCGCTTATCTGAAGTTCCTACCAATGAATTACATAAGTATCTCTATCTTTATCTTTATGTTTATTTCGTTCATCACCATATCCATATGAGTTTGCCTGACTAAGATTTACAAGATGACCATAGCTTGCTTCATACTAACAATCTCCGTGGGATCGACCCTTACTCGCGTAAGGTTTATTACTTGGACGACCCAGTGCACTTGCTGGTTAGTTGTGCGAAGTTGTGTAATGCCATGGCATTGAGCTACCAAGTTTTTGGGGTTCATGACCAGAGATTATGAGAGTTGTGAAAAGTATTGTTCACAATTTCGCGCCACCAAGTATCTTTATTTTATTTTATGTTTTATTTATCTTTTAATTATCAAAACCTCATAATCAATTGAATCTGCCCGACTGAGATCAACAAGATGACCACAGCTTGCTTCAAGCCGACAATCTCTGTAGGATCGACCCTTACTTACGTAAGGTTTATTACTTGGATGACCCAGTGTACTTGCTGGTTAGTTGCACGGAGTTGTGAAGAGTGTGAATTACAATTTTGCCACACCAAATGGCAAACGAAGGAACTAACATTGTCCTTCTCTCACAAATGGAGCCTCAAAATATTAAGGAAGCCCTTAGTGACCCCTCTTGGATAAAAGCAATGGAGGATGAGCTTCTTAAGTTTGAGAAGAACAAAGTGTGGACTTTGGTTCCAAGGCCAAGTGGAAAGAAAGTGGCAGCATTTCCAAGGAGAAGATGGCAGCATTGCAAGAAACAAAGCAAGGCTAGTGGCACAAGGATATGACCGAGAAGAAGGAATAGACTTTGATGAATCCTTTGCCCCTGTTTCCCGAATGGAGGCCATAAGACTTCTCTTAGCTTATGCTGCATTTTGTGGTTTTAAATTATATCAAATGGATGTGAAATGTGCATTTTTGAATGGTGTGATAGATAGAGAAGTGTATGTGGAGCAGCCACCTGGTTTTGAAAATAAAGAGCATTCTAACCATGTTTTCAAATTATCAAAAGCTCTCTATGGTTTAAGACAAGCTCCTAGAGCTTGGGATGAGAGACGTAGCTCTTTTCTTTTGAAAAATGGTTTTCAAAAAGGCACCACAGGCACAACTCTATTTATCAAGAACTCTAATGATTCTTTTATTCTTGTCCAAATATATGTTGATAACATTATTTTTGGGTCAGCCAATGAATCCCTTTGTTCTAAATTTGGACAACTCATGACAAGTGAATTTGACATGAGTATGATGGGTGAACTTAATTTTTTCCTTAGGCTGTAAATTAAATAAACTGAAAATGGTATTTTCATTCATCAAGAGAAGTATGCTGGTGCACGAAATCACAATCACACTTTTGCAATTCCGCACAAATAACCAGCAAGTGCACTGGGTCATCCAAGTAATACCTTACGTGAGTAAGGGTCGATCCCATAGAGATTGTCGGCTTGAAGCAAGCTATGGTTATCTTGTAACTCTTAGTCAGGATATTAGTAATTCTCAGATTTAGTTGTAAAAAGTAAAAGAACATGAAAAAAGTACTTGTTTTGCAGTAATGGAGAACAGGTTGAGGTTTTGGAGATGCTACATCTTCTGAATCTCTACTTTCCTACTGTCTTCTTCTTCATGCACGCAAGGTTCCTTCCATGGCAAGCTGTATGTTGGGTTTTACCGTTGTCAATGGCTACCTCTCATCCTCTCAGTGAAAATGTTCAACACGCTCTGTCACAGCACGGCTATTCATCTGTCGGTTATCGATCATGTTAGAATAGAATCCAGTGATTCTTTTGCGTCTGTCACTAACGCCCCACAATCGCGAGTTTGAAGCTCATCACAGTCATTCAATCCCTGAATCCTACTCAGAATACCACAGACAAGGTTTAGAC
>NC_029774.3:18831301-18832804 GCF_000817695.3 Arachis duranensis | reverse complement strand
TTTTTATTAGTTTTTAGTTAAAATTCACTTTTTGGACTTTACTATGAGTTTGTGTGTTTTTCTGTGATTTCAGGTATTTTCTGGCTGAAATTGAGGGTCCTGAGCAAAAATCTAATTTAGAGGCTGAAAAGGACTGCAGATGCTGTTGGATTCTGACCTCCCTGTACTCGAAGTGGATTTTCTGGAGCTACAGAAGCCCAATTGGCGCGCTCTTAACGGCGTTGGAAAGTAGACATCCTGGGCTTTCCAGCAATGTATAATAGTCCACACTTTGCCCGAGATTTGATGGCCCAAACCGGCGTTGCAAATCAGCCTCAGAATTTCCAGCGTTTAACGCTGGAACTGGCATAAAAATTGGAGTTAAACGCCCAAACTGGCATGAAAGCTGGCGTTTAACTCCAGAAAAGGTCTCTACCCAGAAGTGGATTTTTACGTCATTTACTCATTTCTGTATACCCTAGGTTACTAGTTCACTATTAATAGGATCTTTTGACACTGTATCTGTACCTCATGACACTTTACACGTTTCCTTGTGTACTTCTTATAGCATGAGTCTCTAAACCCCATGGTTGGGGGTGAGGAGCTCTGCTGTGTCTTGATGGATTAATGCAATTACTACTGTTTCTTATTCAATCATGCTTGCTTCCGTTCTAAGATATCACTTGTTTGTAACCCGGATGAATGTGATGACCCGTGACACTCATCATATTCTCAACTATGAACGTGTGCCTGACAACCACCTCCGTTCTACTTTAGATTGAGTAGATATCTCTTGGATTCTTTAATCAGAATCTTCGTGGTATAAGCTAGAATTGATGGCGGCATTCAAGAGAATCCGGAAGGTCTAAACCTTGTCTGTGGTATTCTGAGTAGGATTCAATGATTGAATGACTGTGACGAGCTTCAAACTCCTGAGGGCGGGGCGTTAGTGACACACGCAAAAGAATCATTGGATTCTATTCCGGCCTGATTGAGAACCGACAGATGGATAGCCGTGCCGTGACAGGGTGCGTTGAACATTTCCAATGAGAGGATGGGAGGTAGCCATTGACAACGGTGAAACCCTACATACAGCTTGCCATGGAAGGAGCCTTGCGTGTTTGATGAAGAAGACAGTAGGAAAGCAGAGATTCAGAAGATGGAGCATCTCGAAAACCTCAACCTGTTCCTCATTACTGCAAAACAAGTACTTATTTCATGTTCTTTTACTTTTCACAATCAACCCTGATAATCTTTGATATCCTGACTAAGATTTACAAGATAACCATAGCTTGCTTCAAGCCGACAATCTCCGTGGGATCGACCCTTACTCATGTAAGGTATTACTTGGACGACCCAGTGCACTTGCTGGTTAGTTGTGCGAAGTTGTAGTGATCACAATTTCGTGCACCAAGTTTTTGGCGCCGTTGCCGGGGATTGTTCGAGTTTGGACAACTGAAGGCTTATCTTGTTGCTTAGATTAGGACTGTTTTATTTTTGTTGGTTTAGAGTCTTTTAGTTGAG
>NC_029774.3:18815565-18831201 GCF_000817695.3 Arachis duranensis | reverse complement strand
TATAATTTAAGTTTAATTATTTTTTTTTGTCTCTATAGTTTTATCAAATTTTTAATTAGGTTCTTACATATTTTTTTTCAATTGGGTTTTTATATTGCTTTAATTTTGTAATTAAGTTCTTCCTAATGTAAAAAATATAAGAGTTAATTGAATATTTTTTCGTAAATTAAAAGTATTTATAATTAAAAACTTAATTAAATCTTTGAGCGCATGTATTTTGATAAAAATATTATGTTAATTTTAACATTTTTAACATAAAAAAATGTAATTACAAAATTAAAAACAGTATATATAGAAACTCAATTGAAAAAAAAAATAAAAATCTAATTAAAAATTTAGTGAAATTATAAAAGTCAACAAAATAATTAAACCTATAATTTACTTAAGTGTAAAAATATCAAATAAACAGGGATGGAATACGTATTATATTATTTAAAGTGTTGGTGAAGTAGCTGCTTGTTAATTAATTAGGTGCTAATTGTTAAATTAAAAAATATTATATAAAATTAGTCACTAAATAAATTATTATATATTTATTGATTTACATAATTTTTTCAACTTTAGTTAGTTATCAAAATAATCGAACTTGTAATAAAAGAAAAATTAAATCTGTACTACGTAATTGATCAATAATCAAATTTATTTGTAGTAATATAATTGTTTTTTATAAAATACTAAATACATATTTTTATACTTAGTAAGTAGTAACTGATTGATTTTAGTATATATTTAACCTAATAAAATAGAACATGTTTCAGTTGGGACATTAAAGCAGTTCAAGTTCTACCAGATTACATGAGGATTTGCTTTCTAGCACTCTACAACACTGTTAACGAATTGGCCTATGATGTTCTTTACAAGCAAGGACTTGACATCCTTCCCTACCTCACCAGAACAGTAAGTGCAATAATTATTATTATGAATAAGCGGAAACAAATTGTTAACTTTTTATTTTGGGGTAGTTATAACATCAAAATAATTGATTAATGCTGTATGTGATGGTTTTTTAATTACAGTGGTCAGATATGTTGAAAGCATTCCTAATAGAAGCCAAGTGGTGCAAGGAGAAAAATATACCAAAATTTGAGGAGTACCTCAATAATGCTTGGGTGTCAGTGTCTGGTGTTGTTATATTAACGCATGCCTATTTCTTATTGAATCACAACATCACTAAAGAAGCACTTGATTCCTTGCATAATTATCATGACCTATTGCGTGGACCATCTACTATTTTTCGACTTTGCAATGATTTGGGAACCTCTCAGGTGATTTAATTTGGCTCACTACAACTTGCGACAGTTTTATAAAATTATGGCAAAATAATTTAGATTCTCTAAATTTTAAATTTTTACTTGAGAGAATAAAATATGATCTCTCATATTTGAGTTTTTCTTTTTCATATTTTTTATTCCATCTATAAAATAAATTATGAAAGATCACATTTTATCTTCTAAAATAAAATTCAAAATTTAGAGGATCCAAATCTATCACCGTGCATATGTACATATGATTTTTAATTGACTAGAAATGATTTTTAAAATGCATAATAATAAATTAAGTAAAAATCATACTAATATATATCATCGTCACACTGTTTTAAACAAATATTATTAAGATAGTATATTTGATGAATTTAAAAGAATTAATTTATCTCCTTCAATTTGAAAATAACACTTTTGGTTTTCAACAAATTAAAAGAATCATTTTTTCATTTAATTTTTATTGGAAAATTTTAATTAATGTTTTATCATTACATGTTGATTTATAGGCTGAGCTACAAAGAGGTGAAGCAGCAAGCTCTATTATATGCTACATGAGGGAAAATGGTGCAAGTGAGGAATGTGCACACAAATACATAAACAATGTGCTAGATGAGACATGGAAGAAAATGAACAAAGATAGAGTCACCAATTCTCCATTCTCTAAATCTTTCATTGAAACAGCAATGAACCTTGGTAGGATTTCTCAGTGCACGTATCAATATGGAGATGCCCATGGAGCACCTGATGCATCAGCAAAGAATCGAATTCGTTCTTTGATAATTGAACCTGTTTCTCTATGATGAATTATGATAATATATTTTGTAATTTTTTTTGTTTATAAAAAATTCAGGTGAGTTTGTCATCGCTCATTAATCAATTCAGAATAAAGCATCATATCTAAATCAGTCATTGAATGGTAGAGCAAGAATTTTAATGATTTAAGAGTTCAACTAAAATTTAATACAGATAAATTGAATATAATAAAATAATATATATATATAAAAAATTAAGTTTGTAAACTTCGTAAAATTAATGAATAATTAATTAATAAATTAATTTTAATAAAAAATTAAAAATATACAAATTTTATAGTAAAATAGGATAGAGCTAATTAAAATAAGAATTTTGACACCAATTTCAAAGAATTTGGCCCAAAATTAGATCAAACAGACCGAACCAATCAAACCGAACTCGAACCGGACCGTTGGTTCAACCAACCCATTCCATTTAATGAGCTTCTGCTCACTCTCCTTCCCTTTGCATGCAAGCATGCTGAAACATTTCAGCAAAGGGAGAAGAACACTCTGCTTCACTAAAAACCCTTGGCTTTGATTAAATCCCAAGGTTCTGAAAATCGGACCGATCATCAAACCGCTCTAGTTATTGGTTCACTGGTTTACTGGTCTAACCGTGGTTCAACCGGAAAAACCGTTCCATGATAAAATAATAAGTAAGTTATAAATAAACATAATAAAATATCTTTCAAATTTAAAATCCTATACAAACTATCACCAACTAAATATAATTAATCATCAAAATATGCAAAATATGCAAAATAATTGCAGTGCACAAGTTAAAGATAGACAATATTACTTTAACGTAATTGAGTCAAAAAGTAAAACAAAACAAGCTCTTTTAATTCTTTTATGCTTGTAGGCTTTAATATAATCATTAATATAATCATTACCATGCAGAGGAACTTTCCTGAAGGAATTTATGGCAACCAAAATAGGCCCTGCTTTTGTCTGAATTGTATAAGATATGATTAACAAGGTTGTCTAAATTGTACAAGATATGATTTACAAGGTTAAATATTGAAGTTAGTTAATCAGACCAAACAAGAATATTTCCAGTTGTCTCACTGAGTCCAGCCAAATGGAAAAAACATCACTGTGTACTATTGTAATTTTAGATCATATCTTACTTTTCCATCAGGCAGTGAAACAACAGACTCAATTCCAGAAGATGTTGTTATCTTCACCAGCTCCTAATTCCCATTTGAAAGTTGAAGCCAACACTGAACCTTTTGAAATAACGAACTTCAGAAGTAAGGAAAAGAAATAGAAAATTCTAAACTATCCATGTCTTACTAATAATGAGAACAGAAAAACTCAAATCTCTCAAACTCAATAATTACATCAGTTATCCAACTAAATAATTGGATCACATTTATCATAAACTGATTTCAAAGCCTAGAAGCAGAGTGAAATTAAAAACATGAAGTATATAATAAATCAAAAGATCACCAATTGCAATTTTTTTAATAAGAACATAAGTTAAGAACAATGAAAAATGAAGAAAGATTAACATTTTTCAACCCAATTTTAACACAGCTCATCACAATGATTAACAATAACAAAAAGCACTGAAGGAACAGTGAATCAGTAACATGGGCAGTGCAAATTTAAAATTTAAAAGTTATCAATTTAAAATCTATCATCAAATACAATCAGTGAGCAAAGCCAATTCAACCAAGCACTGACTGAGCATTCTGTTATGATTCTGTAACTGAGAAGCAACAAATTCAAGTTACAGCAACAAAATTAACAAATCTTAGTAAAGTCCAGGTTTACAGTAACATTTAGATCAGCAACAAGGCAAATTTATTGATTAGCAATTTTTTCAGCAACATGCAAATATGCAGGGAGAAGGGAAATCTGGAGAAGAGAGAACATGGAAGAGATGGTGCAGGGACTCACCAACGGTCGACGGCGAGTCAGCGACCACCCGACGGAAGGTGACGACGCAAGGGACAACCCCACGAGTTGCTTCTGCTGCCGGCGACGAGACAGGCGAACCACGAGATACCAGTGACTGAGACGAGACTCGAGTGACACTGGGAGGCAGAGTCAAGCAGAGACAACCATGGACAACGAGCAGCAACCAACGCGCACAGCTCGAGCACTCACTGGCGGAGGGAAGCGCGAGCAGCCGAGCACAGAGGAGAGAGGTGAGATGCGAGCACACGACGCGGAGGATCTGCCGAGAGGCCCGAGAGTGCGCGATGGAGCTGACGGCGCGACAGAGCTAACGGCGCGACGGAGCTGACGGAGCGACGGATCGTGATGGCGTTCTCTATGTCTCTCTGAACCTTGATGAAAATGGTGGAGCTGAAGTGCTGAACTGTGAAAGTGAAATGAAAGTGCGAAGGGCGAAGGGATGGGATTAGGGATTCAGACATTTAGGGTTCACAAAACTCAAAACGGCAGCGTTTTGCTTCACAGCTAAAAAACCGGCTGGGTCCCGGTTAAGTTCGACCGGCTGGTAACTGATCGGTTTGCTGGTTCAACGCCGGTTTCCAGATTTTACGATTTTCCTTATTGTTCGAACCGCTTTAGTGTCCGGTTCACGGTTCGACCGACCGGTTCGAACCGATTTTTAGAACATTGTTAAATCTACATAACTTCTCGCTCTGAACTCTGATCACCACACCATTTGCGGTCACGCGTCCGCAGTGACGAGCTCTACAAAATCTAGTAAGTTATAAGGTGAGGAAATCATATTTTCAGTTCATATTCTCTCCTCTTCAATTCGAATAACATCAAGGTTTGGGGTATTGAGATTTTGGTTAATTTGATATTTTAAGATCAAATTGACATGAGGAATTGGTGAGTTTTGGCTTAGTTGAAGTACATACACGGTAAGGATCATTAACCCTAGCCAATTCTTTGATTTAGTATGTTGAGGATTCAATTTGGGTATGTATATGTGAAAATTGTGTTAGGTGTATGTATATATGAGATAAGAAGCGAAAATTGAAAGCATTAGGGGCTTGATTAGAAGCTTGGGAAGCTGAATTTGTGGTGAGGAAGGCTTGTGGGTTGCCTTGGGAAATACGTGAAAATCGGCCAAGGTACGATTTATGTTTCGCATATTTAATATATAATATTCTATGAAAACTTAGACTAGACAACCATATGATAGGTTGGAACGTAAAGGAATGATTAATGATGAGTATCTTTATGATGATTTATGATATGAGTTGTGTATTTGACTGGGTGACTGCCACTGATGATAATATTAAGATATGAATTGATGATTAATGGATTGATGACTGATGGAGGAAAAATGTCGGTAAAGAATTTCACAAAATAACTTCGTTGCTAGTATAGATCTAAACCGACAAATCAACCTCAATCAAATTTAATTTGTTTGTCATAATGCAAACCCAATAAAAATAAACCGAAGTATTCAAACCTCGGGTCGTCTCTCAAGGAATCGTAGGAAAGTGTTCTTATTATTGGTTATAAGATTGTATCTTTTTGGGTTTTAGATTAAGAGTCCAGAAAAGTAAATTGCAAAGGAGATAAAATAACAACTATAAAGGCTCTTGACAAGGTATGAGAACTAGAAGTCCTATCCTCATTATTTTCCTCAATTGTGACATCAATTATCCATTGTTTCCACTTAGTTAACCTCTAACTATGGAGGAAAGTCAAGTGGATGAATCAATTTGATTCCTCAAGTCCTAGTCAACTCCTAAGGAAAGACTAGAGTTAGTGGAATCCAAATCAATTAGCAACTTTCAATTATCAATCAACAAAGGAGTTTGATAACTCAAGTGTCACTAATTACTCAACTAAGGCCAAGAGGAGAAAAATATACTCTAGCATCCAACCAAGTATTTTATCAAACACTTGGAAGGTGCAAAATAAAAACATAGAGAAATAATAAGAGATAATAAAATCAAAACAACCAATTGTAAACACAAATGACTAACAATTAAAGAGAGTAACAATAAACATAGAGAACATAAACATCATTAAAAGAAACCAAACGTAACGAGAGATCATAAACATAAAAATGGTGGAAAAGGAAAATTAACAAGAGAAGAAGATAAACTAAAGTAATGGAATAAATAAAAGTAGAAGAAAACTAAATTAAAGGAACATTGAACCTAAAATTTGAGAAGAAATAAATCTAAAAACTTAAGAACCTAGAGAGAGGAGATATCTAGAAAGCTACATCTAAAATCCTAAAATTATGTGAATGAGAAGTGTATCCTTGATTCTGCTGTACTCCTAACTTCTAATCTGTGTTTTTGGGCTGAAAATTGGGCCAAAAACAGCCCAGAAATTGCCCCAAGTGATTTCTGATACGTGCAGTACGTGGCTCCGTCACGCGTTGCTTGTCTGCCGCACTATCCATGCATATGCGTCATCCATGCGTATGCATCGCCTAACAGCAAGGCAATTATAGCAAATTGCATATTATTTCAAAGTCCCGGATGTTAGCTTTTTAACGCAACTAGAGCCGCCTCTTTCGGATCTTTGTAGCTCAAGTTATGATCGATTTAATACGAAGAGGTCAGGCTTGACAGCTTTGTAATTCCTTCAATTTCTTGTATTCCTTCCACTTTTGCATACTTCCTTTCCATCCTCTAAGTCATTCCTACCCGATAAACCCTGAAAGACACTCAACACACATATCATGACATCGAATGGTAATAAAGATGAATTAAAATTAGCTAAATTAAGGCCAAAGAAGCATGTTTTCCATCATAGTACAGAATTGGGAAGGAAAATGTAAAACATACAATTTACATGAATAAGTGTGAGAATAATGGGTAGAATCTACTGAAATAAGCACAAGATAAACCGTAATATAGCGGTTTATCAATCTCCCCACACTTAAACATTAGCATGTCCTCATGTTAAGTTCAAGAGAAGCTATAAAGAGTGAAGGCAAAATGGTAGGATGTATGAAATGCAACCTATTTGTATGAATACAGCTAAATGCAAAATGCTTTACCTACTTGGTGAAAAGTAAATAAACCTTTCAAGAACAAATATGAACTGGATGTCACTAATTCAAGTCATAAAAATGAAGTACAAATAGACTTGCAGAAGAAAATAGCTCATGAAAGCCGGGAACAAAGAATCAAGCATTGAACCCTCATTGGAAGTGTATACACTCTAATCACTCTAGTGTTTGAGGGTCTATTCTCTCGGTTCTCTACTAATCTTGCTTTCTAAAGCTTGCTCTTCTTCTACCAATCAACAAAAATTTAATGCACAAATACACATATCAAGAGGTCTTTCCAAGGGTTGTAATGGGGTTAGGGTGAAGGTAGGATTGTATTTGGTCAGGTAGACTAAAATCTGAATCCTTGATTAACCTAAACTTCCCACCTAACTTAAGACAATCCATGTAATCGAAGTATAGAATCTAACTACCCATTAATTATGTTTACCACATATTCATGCATCCCAAATTGAGTACAATACATATGCATTGCTATCATCATTTACTTTGGGGCATTTTGTCATCTTTTTATTATTTGCTCTTTTTCTTTTTTTTTTTCTTTTTTTTCTTTTATTTTCTTCTCAATGCATATGATTAAGGTATTGAATGCAAGAATATGTGCTCAACTATTTTGTTCATTTCCACTAAAAATATATAATACCCAATTCCCAAACCAAATGTTTCCAAACCCAATTTTCCCACACTTAAATCATGAACACTCTCACTAGTCTAAGCTAATCAAGGATTCAAATTAAGGACATTATTATTTTTTGCTGAGTTAATGATGTACTAAAGTAAAGAACAAATGAATAAAATAGGCTCAATATTGGTTTGTAAAGGATAATGAAAGGTTAAGGCCATATGGGTATATAAGCTAAGTGAAACAAAGGCCTCAATCATATAAGTGCATGCATACATCAAACAATGGAAATATAGAATCAAGAAAGACAAAGATCACAATTTTCGAGAGAACAACACACACCAAAAATCGAATATTGGTTGATAAAATGCAACCAATCAATTAGGCTCAAAATCTCACTTGGTTTTGTGTGTTCGAGCTCTAAAACCATGTTCTAAAATAAATTTCTTCAAACAAGTTTAACAAAAGTTTTAATTCAAATTAGTGAAATACTCTAAAAAGTTTCTTGAAAAAGAAGATATCACTTCAACTAAGTAGTGGTAAAGTATGCACGAAATCTAACAAACATGCAATCAATCATGCAAATGCAACAATGAACTAACAAAGGAAATTAAACATTGGTGTTGAGAAGAAAATAACTAACCCACGGAAGTCGATATCGACCTCCCCACACTTAAAGATTGCACCATCCTCGGTGCATGCAAAGATGTGCAAGTGGACGGGCTACTACAACTGCAGAGTTCCTTCAAAAGCTTGTGCAGAGTGACTTGTTGTTCACCCTATTTAGAAGTTTTCTGTTTTCCTTCTTGATGGCCATCCTGAAAGAAGAGAAAGAGGAAGAAGAGTAATCCAGAAACAAAGATATTTAGACAAATAAACATGGGTGGGCTAATGCCAAATAATAATGAGGTTCTCAACTACATCGTAGCTACAACATGAAATGAGAAAATAATATGAGCAAATGGCATATCAATAGTGTAAGAATTACAACAATAGGGAGAGAGATTGGGTCATGAAAGGCAGTATAAGTTCATGTCAATGCACAAGGAATGCAAGAGTCATCAAAGAAGAAGCATTGATCTATAAATAATATTACCCAATCAATATTAAACAAGTTAAGATGCACCAAAATAATGGAAGAGCTATTCAATAGTGAGTAAGAGAATTCAACACCCGAGAAAAAGTAGCACATTTAAAATGCAATTAATGAAAGTATGCAAATGCAATGAGTAAAAGAAAATGAAAGAGAATAAGGAGGATAAGAGAGAAAAAAGAGAACGGGGGAGGAAAGAAGAAGAAATGAGAGAAGAAAGAAGGAGAGAGGAGTCTGCGAATTGACGCGTAAGCGTCGCCCACGCGTACGCGTGGGTGTGCAGAAGAAAAGGCGACGCGTAAGCGTCGGTCACGCATACGCGTGATATCTCGTCGTGCCATTTTACGGGTCAAGACACCATTTTACGCCGATTTTCCATCCACACATACGCGTCGCAGACGCTTACGCATAGATTGACCGAATTGCAGGTGACGCGCATGCGTCGCCCACGTGTATGCGTGGGTTGACTCGTGCACCAGGCATCCTTCATGCGCAGTTTCAGCCCAACTCTCTGTAACTTTTTACTGAGAGCAAAACTTGCATCGACGCGTACACGTGGATTACGCGTACGCGTCACATCTGCCCCCTTTTTTTTAACATGAAAATAGGCAAATATGTAGAATTGAAAAGGATCACACACATGTAAGGAAACAAGGATAATCAAATAAATAAATAAATAAAAACTATATAAAAGGAAGATTATACAATGGTGGGTTGTCTCCCACCTAGCACTTTTAGTTATTGTCCTTAAGTTGGACATTTGGTGAGGTCATTTTCAGGGTGGCTTATGCTTGAACTCTTCCTTGAATCCCCACCAATGTTTGTAATTCCAATAGCCTCCGGGATCCTAAACTAGGAATATAAGGCCTTCAAGCAAGTTAAAGCAAGTGACAAGACCCCAAGAGTGTTGATTGTTGGAATGAATTCCGGGGTCCCAAACCTTACTTTTACACCTGACTTCTTATTGATCGTCATTTCTCCACTTGGATGGTAAGCAAGATGAATTCTCAATGAAGCCTCCAAACAACTTTCTATACCCATTCAATGTATCATGACTCCAACCTTTACAATTCAACCTTGATGGTCGAACCATAATGAGCTTCGGTTGTTGTTTCCAACCACTAACCCTCTCTCTTTTACTCTTAAAGGCACAAATATTCCTAAGTTGACAATCTGTCTCAAGCAAACCATATTCAAGTGGAATGAGAAAGCTAAGGGATATGAATTTTACCCACTTGAATGTTGTGAAGGATGATGGTGATTTAGGGGGAGATGTCTCCAACAACTTTGGCAATGTGATTTCAAGCTCCGCTCCCTTGTGTTCTTTCTTGACAACTTCCACCTCTTTGCAAGCTTCTTCAATTTCAACCTCTTTCTCTGGGTAGCTTTCTTCCAATTCAATCTCTTTTTTATTGCTTACCAAGGGCATGGGAGATGATTTAATTGTAGATAAGGATTCATCAATGATTGAATCCATCTCTTGATCAACCTCTTCAAAGTCTTCAACCATGATATGCCTTGGAGGTTGTACACCCTTCTCAACATCAATTTCAAACGTCTTGGAAGGAGGCTCTATGACTTGACTTTTCCATGGAGGTTCTGCATCTCCCAAGTCTTCAACCACTTCCTCTTCTTCGATAATTTTGGCTTTCTCCACTTGCTCTAATACAAAATCAAATTCCTCCTTGATGTCTTACACTTCATGACAACTTTTTTCAAGGGTCTCTACTACTTCCACCTTTTGGGCCTCCTCTTGCTTCTCTTGAAGTATGGATACGTGAATCCGATCCATTAAGTCCCTAAGACGATCCCTTCTCTTTTGTTCCATGTCAATAGCGTAATTGGGATCGTGTTGCTCTTGGATTGATGGATATGGATGTTCCTTCATGGAGGGTGGTGGTGGGATGGAGAGATCATTATGTGGTTGAAAAAGAAGTGCACTAGAGCTTGAGGGTTGAGTATTGGATGTAGAGGGTGGATCCATATGAGATATAAGAGCTTGGAGAGTAGTGGTGAGATCAGTGAGAGCAGAGGTAAGTGTGCTTTGAAGCTCTTCTTGCCCTTGGCAAATAACATTAAAGGTATCATCTATGGGAGCTTGGGGGTGGATAGGAGGGTTCATTTGTTGGGAGAAAGGGTTCATAATACGAAGGTGGTTCTTCTTGATAAGGATATAGAGATGGTGTATATTGAGGTGGTAGTTCTATGTATGGTTCATATGACTTATAAGGTGGTTGGTATGGTGGATATGGGTTAGGGTCATATGAAGGTAAATGGTGAAAAGGGGCTTGTGAGTAGGGTGGTTCAAAGCTATGTTGAGGAGGGGGTTCATAGGTATATTGTGGTGGGTGTCGATTGTCACGAAGAGGTCCACCATAACCATTGTCTTGGTATGCATCATGGAATGGTTGTTGCTCATAGTATATTGGAGGGGGTTGTTGCCAAGAGAGTTGATCAAGTCCTTGTGGCTCCTCCCATCTTTGATTGTCCCATCCTTGATGCATATTCTCATCGTAGCCTCCATTCCCTACAACATAATTGTAACCACACTCGTACCCAAAGGGGTGAGAATTCATAACAGCAAATAAAAACAAAAACTAATAAAAATAAGCACAAAGTCCTAAAACTAACAAAAACTAACAAACAAGCAAAAACAAATATATACAATAACCAATAATAAGGCACACGTTTGCAATTCTCCAGCAACGACGCCAAAAATTGATGGAGGAAAAATGTCGGTAAAGAATTTCACAAAATTACATTGTTGCTAGTATAGATCTACACTAATAAATCAACCTGAATCAAATTTAATTTGTTTGTCACAATACAAACTCAATAAAAATAAACCGAAGTATTCAAACCTCGAGTCGTCTCTCAAGGAATCGCAGGGAAGTGTTCTTATTCTTGGTTATAAGATTGTATCTTTTTGGGTTTTGGATTAAGAGACAAGAAATGTAAATTACAAAGGAGATAAAATAAAAACTATAAAGGCTCTTGACAAGGTATGAGAATTAGAAGTCCTATCCTCATTATCTTCCTCAATTGTGACATCAATTATCCATTGCTCCCACTTAGTTAACCTCTAACTATGAAGGAAAGTCAAGTGGATGAATCAATTTGATTTCTCAAGTTCTAGTCAACTCCTAAGGAAAGACTAGAGTTAGTGGAATCCAAATCAATTAGCAACTTTCAATTATCAATCAACAAAGGAGTTTGATAACTCAAGTGTCACCAATTACTCAACCAAGGCCAAGAGGAGAAAAATCTACTCTAGCAACCAACCAAGTATTTTATCAAACACTTGGAAGGCGCAAATTAAAAACATAAAGAATTAATAAGAGATAATAAAATCAAAACAACCAATTGTAAACACAAATGACTATCAATTAAAGTGAGTGACAATAAACATAGAGAACATAAATATCATTAAAAGAAACCAAACGTAACAAGAGCTCATAAATATAAAAATGGTGGAAAAGGGAAATTAACAAGAGAAGAAGATAAACTAAAGTAATGGAATAAATAAAAGTAGAAGAAAACTAAACTAAAGGAACATTGAACCTGAAATTTGAGAAGAAATAAATCTAAAAACCTAAGAACCTAGAGAGAGGAGAGAGCCTTTCTCTTTAGAAAGCTACATCTAAAACCCTAAAATTATGTGAAGAGAAATGTATCCTTGATTCTGCTCCACTCCTATCCTCTAATCTGTGTTTTTGTGGTTGAAATTGGGCTAAAAATAGCCCAAAAATCACCCCCAGCAATTTTTTATACGTATAGCACGTGGCTCGGTCACGCATACGCGTCGTTCACGTGTACGCGTCGCTTGTCTGCCGCACTATTAACACGTACGCGTCATCCACGCGTACGCGTCATCTAACAGCAAGTCAACTATGGTAAATTGCATATCATTTTGAACCCCCGGATGTTAGCTTTCCAACGTAATTGGAACCGCCTCATTCGGACCTCTATAGCTCAAGTTATGATCGATTTAATACGAAGATGTCAGGCGTGACAGCTTTGCAATTCCTTCAATTTCTTGTATTCCTTCCACTTTTGCATGCTTTCTTTCCATTCTCTAAGCCATTCCTGCCATATAAACCCTGAAAGACACTCAGCACACATATTACAGCATCGAATAGTAATAAAGATGAATTAAAATTAGCTAAACTAAGGCCAAAGAAGCATGTTTTCAATCATTGTACAGAATTGGGAAGGAAAATATAAAACATACAATTTACATAAATAAGTGTGAGAATAATGGGTAGAATCTACTAAAATAAGCACAAGGTAAACTGTAAAATAGCGATTTATCAATGACATGAATGTATATGTTTAGGATAGGTAAATTATGATTTTGTTTATGTATTTGAGAGATTGATGCATGGCATTGTTGATTTGAGATATGGTAAGACATGGTGGTTGTTGTGGTGTTGAGGAAAATGTGTTGTGTTGGGGATTTATGGGTATGGTAAGTTAAATTGAATTTGGGTTTTTAAGAAAGTAGAGGTTTTGAAGTTTTGTGTAACATTGGTTTTTGACTGAACTTCGGCGAGCCATAATTTGGCTTTCGACCCCCAAATGATTTCAAACTTATTTGATATGAAAATTGGGTCTGTGAAGTTTACGTCGTTTGAAGAATGGAAGAAAAATATTTTAAAGCGAAAAATTTATGCACGTTAGAAGTTTGGGATTGAAAATGAAAATTCTGCAGGTTTTTCAGGCTGAGTTAAAAATTTTCACAAAATGTACGTTCACGCGTACGCGACCACCTGCTCACGACGTGAACAACCCTTTCGGTTTGGGATTCACGCGTACGCGAGTAAGGATTTTTCACGCCTACGCGTATACGTAACCTCTGTTTCAACAAAACTGGATTTTGTGTTTTTAAGCCTAATTTTAAATTTCTAAACCTCTATTTTCATTCTTTTAGTCCTAAATTATAGTAGTAAGTCTGGTAATAAAGTGGAGTTAGGAAATGGTGGTAACTTGGGGGTGAAGTAAGATTTGAAATAATGAATTATGTATAAAAATGCAAAGATATGAGATGTATGTGTGAGACCTTGGTTATAATGAATGAATGTAAAAGAATAATGATGATGAATTTTGAGAGTAAAAGGACATAGAGACGATATTTGATGTGTTGGATGCGGGAAGGCGGTAGGGCACTAATCCCTCGATCTTTTCCCTCGTATTCCTTGTGATTGTATTTTGTGGAATGTGAGGAATGTGGTAGGGAACTAATTCGCCGACATATTCCTTCACATTCTTTCCCTTTCTGTCTGCAAGGTGGTAGGGCACAAATCCCCTGACCGGTAAGATACGGCCTCACTAGGGGAAGGTGGTAAGGCACTAATCCCCCGATCTTATGCCTCCTGGAGATGCACAGTCGAGAGACGGTATCCGGGTTAGCTACCGAGTGTATCGGGTTCTGGCAGTTAATCGACACGTGAGCTCACGTCCAGTAGGATAGACATTTATCATATGCATTTGTATGATTTTGTTTGAGTGTACCTTAATTGGGACGGCCTAAATGATTATAATATGCTAATTGTTATACTTGCTATTTGTATTACTTGCATCCTACGTGTGTTTGTCATTGTCTGCTTTTTTGTCCTTGTACTTTCATCGGAGACGGAGGAATGGAGGAAAGATGAAGAGATTTAGGGTTCTAATTAGGTTTTTAGTTAGATTTAAGGAAATGGTTAAGTTTAGAAAGCCTTAGAGAACCACCCTGATTCATGGTTTCTGTTTTAGTTATTTAAGTTTTATAACCTGAGTGTTGGTGTTCTAGGATTGCCTCTGGCATTCCCAAGACCTTATATCTTATGTGTGTGGCACCTTTACCATGCTGAGAACCTCTGGTTCTCATTCCATACTATGTTATTGTTTTTCAAATGCAGGTCGAGAGGCATTTTGGTAGGCGTCTGGAACTTCTGCAGCGAAGTGTTTTATGTATGTATGTATGTATGTATGTATGTATAGACTCTCCTAATATGTTTATATATATACTTTGCTTTTGCACCTCTTAGATGTTTTATGGAGAAATATATATATATATATGTATGTATGTATGTATAGACTCTCCTCATATGTTTATATATATATACTTTGCTTTTGCACCTCTTAGATGTTTTATGGAGAACTAGGGTTTTATGTATGTATTTTTGGCCTTCAGGCTATGTTTATATGTATGTAAATATTCTCCGGCCAGTCTTAACTTCGCAGGCAGAGTTGGGAGCTTGTTATTTTGTACTCTTGATCTTCGATTCCTATTTTTTTGTTTATTATGCTTATGATTCTTAGCTTTCTTTGCACGCAAGTAATCTCGTTTTCCTGAGTGTTGCGTTTTTATTTTGCGATTTTTGTTTTACCTGTTTTTCAAGACTCCTCGTATATTATCTCATTTTCAATCCTATTATCTATATATTTTATTTTAGAGATCGTAATACAATATCACCTCTGTTTTACATCTTAGATGTAAAGCTCTGTATGATAAGATATTATAAAATTGGTTTCATCGTTTTTTGTTAATATTTTTTTTGTGGTTCACCAATTTATTAATAACAAGTTTTTATTTTGAACCATACAGAGCTAATAATTAATTTTCGATTGATCTGGTCAAACTAACTGATTCGATTCGATTATCAAAATCATGATTTTACATGTAAGTTGAATTAGTGTTGAAGCATCTTGCATATTACTTGTCAAAATAGTCCTTTAAGGAGCATTAAAACTTGTGTTGCTGTAAATATGTGCAAGATATTTATAAATATTAGTATTGCGTATATTTTGATTAGCAAATAGTTAATTACTTAATTAATCTTAATTAAGTTTTTTTAAAAAAAGATTTAAATAATAAATATTTATTAAAAATAATTTATAAATAAATTATTTTG
>NC_029774.3:18798128-18815465 GCF_000817695.3 Arachis duranensis | reverse complement strand
CAATTTACATCCATAGAACACCCCCAGGCTAATGGACAAGCAGAAGCTGCCAATAAAGTCATACTAGCTGGGCTAAAATGGAGGCTACAGGACGCAAGGGAGCTTGAGCTGAAGAGCTCCCACAAGTCCTATGGGCGTATCGGACAACTCCATATTCCACCACAAAGGAATCATCTTTCTGGTTGGCCTATGGAATGGAGGCAATGATACCGGTAGAAGTCGAAGAAGGATCTCCCAGAATGATCTTCTACAGTGAAGAAGCCAACTCCCAACTTCAAAGGGAAGAGCTTGACCTGCTCCCAGAAGTCCGAGAAAGAGCTCGGATAAGAGAGGAAGCATTAAAAATGCCGCATAGCCTCAAGGTACAATCGAAAGATAGTACAGCGAAGTTTTGCCGACAATGACCTCATCCTAATCCGAAATGATATCGGAATAAGTCGACCCGGAGAGGGAAAGCTAGCAGCTAACTGGAAAGGACCCTACCGAGTCTCAAAGGTACTGGGAAAAGGCTACTACAAAGTGTCCGAACTCGAGGGGCGAGAGCTACCGAGATCATGGCACGCCTGCAACCTAAGAAGGTACTATAGTTAAAGGATAAGAAAAGATATTAGGACAAAGGTGCACTCTTTTTCCTAAAAAAGGTTTTTTAATGAGGCACTAAGCCAAGATCTAAAAAATTACCTAGGGCTAGCACCCACATGTGTATATTCGCATATTTCCTATTTTTAATAAATTTTTTCAGATTTTCTACAAAATCCCTTTATCAAGACGTATTAATCTGAAAACTCAAAATTTGTCTCCCGATTATAAAATCTACAAATCGGCAAAAGTGAAAACCAAATTCATTGCCCGACATGGTCGACAAGAATAAAAATTGAGTTCATCAAGGATCGGCCAGGCAAGGATCAAACTCTACAAAATCGGCAAAGACGAAAGGCGATAAAAACAGAATAATGCAAGAAGTTATAAAAAGCGATCCATGAATAGAGGCTTGACGAGGTCTGAAACAAAAATGGATCGCTAGAAATAACTTAAAATAGACTGGTGCAGAAAAAGTCGGACCAAATCAAAGTGACCAAAAGTTATAAAAAATAATCCCTAAAAAGAAGCCTGGCCAGCCCTGAAAAGAGGAATACTAGAAATAACTTCAAAGGAGAACGACATGAAAGAAGTCATCCCAAAAGTTACAAAAGTTATAAAAAAGTAATCCATAAAAAGAGATCGGACAAGGTCCAAATAAATGGAATACTAGAAACAACTTCAAAGGAGAATGACATGAAAGAAGTCGTCCCAAAAGCTACAAAAGTTATAAAAAGTAATCCATAAAAAGAGACCGGACAAGGTCCAAATAAATGGAATACTAGAAATAACTTCAAAGAAGAACGACGGGAAAGAAGTCGTCCCAAAAGCTACAAAAGTTACCAAAAGTAATCCATAAAAAGAGACCGGACAAGGTCCAAATAAATGGATTACTAGAAATAACTTAGAAGAAGACCGACATAAAGAAGTCGGCACATGCCAAAGCTACAAAAAGTTATAAAAAGTAATCTATAAAAAGGAGGCCTCGCAAGGTCCACATGAATGGATTACTAGAAATAACTTAGAAGAAGACCGATGTGAAGAAATCGGCTCAAGCTAATTAAAGCAACAGAGTTATCAAGAGTAAACCCAAGGGATTACTAAAAATAACTCAAAATGAAAGGCCATGATCTTGCCAAAAGTATTTTATGAGAATACTAAAACAGAGCAGGCCAAGCTAAAGCAGGAAATCAACAAAGCACGAGGGCTATCAAAAAGAGGTCGGACAGCGAGACTCAAACACTCTAAAGACCCCTGGAAGTGCCAAAGGCTGCAAACAAACACACCCAGAAGATAAAGCAAAAGCTATTATGATAAAAAGCTCAAAAGGCCACTCAAAAGTCGGCCTCCAAAGAGCTCGTGAAATTACTTTGTTTTTCTAAATAAAGTTGCTAAAAAATAAAGCAACTAAAGTATCCAAAGTCTAAATAGACCACAAAGTTACAAAATAAGAGTTCAAAAGCCCACAGACCGGGCTGTACAAAACGTCAAAGGAAATTCATCAAGGATCCTGGTTCTCATCGGGAGCAGCATCTTGAGGCAAAGGAGGACGAGTCGAGATAGGGACAGCATCAACAATCTGAGCATCAGGGGTGGACTCAGGTTGGCCGACCTCAGTAGTAGCAGTTGAAGAAGTCGGGACAACGAAAGCCTTATCCGAAGACACAGGGGGAGGATCTACATCATCATTATTGTCATCAGGGGCAGGGATAATCTTCCCATCCTCTACAATATTATCTAAGCTGAAGAGAGACAGGTCGAGCTTGGGAGCAAGAACTCGGACCTGAGACTTCAAATTCTCATAAGCAACAGTCACACTGCCCACAAGATGACCTTGGAGCTCGGCATAGTCAGATCGAGCATATTCCAAACTATCCCGGAACTCTACCATCTCCCTATAAGTCCGAACGTAGCTATCCTTATGCTTCTGGGCCATCTCCTCAGCCAGATTTGCCATGGCTACAGCAGCAGTAGCCCGAGTCTTCTCGCCCTCCAACTCTTTTTCCAGCTTTGCCACCTTCACCTCAAGCTCCTCCTTCAACCCTTTAATCCTGTCAAATTTAGACTTAGCCTCCTCCATGAAGGCCTTTGTTGCATGCACTAGAACATCCTGAGCAGTACGAAACAAGGCCGCTACCATGTGCGCCATCTTAATATTGTTTCGGGTGATGAATTCCAAATGATGAAGGATGGACACATCGTCTGTAGGCACAACACCGTAGGGAGTGATTTGTTGATCAACAAATCCCACAGCGTCAAAATCAGGAGCATCAAGGTCAAAAGGCTCGACAGTCTTTTGTTTCTTTGGAGGAGGACCTATAGCATGAGAAGAGGGGGCAACAGAAGATTGACGAGGATCAACTAAATGAGATGGAGGAGTAGGGATCATCCTTCTCGGTCCAGAAGCAACTGAGACCGGTTTTGTAGGAGGAACTTGGGAAGACCTCTCTCCAGCAGCCTTGGCCGAAGCAAGCTGAGCTACTATAGCCTTCTTGGCTTTCTTGAATGCCTTCATCGAATCCGAAGTCTTGGCCATCTCTGAAACCAATACAAGATAGGGGGCTCCCCCTAATTCTTCTCCAATACATTTACAAAAGCCTGCTCGACTTCGTCCAACATCTCCCACGAATACCTCGACACAACAACGTTCCTTTGCCACTCTAAAGGAAAAGCAGGCTCTTTATTCTCATCTAGAAAAAAGGGCTGAGCTCCCTCAACAGCTCAGACCTTGAAAAAATAGTTTTTAAAATCACAGAAAGACTCATCATACATGGAAAAGACTTTCTTTCCTTGGGAAGTGCGGAAAAAAACCCAGGCAGCCTTCTTCTTAACAACCCCAGGCTTTGTTAAAACAAAGAGATAAAAGAAGAGGGATTGCGAAGCAAGGACACCCAGTTCATGACACAGCAATTGAAATATTTTTATAAAATCCCAGGAATTGGGGTGGAGTTGGGATGGAGCTACGTTACAAGACCATAACAGGTTGGTCTCAAAGGGAGTGAAAGGAAGGGTAATATTCATTTGACTAAAAAAGAAGTCATACGCATAGAAAAAGGGACGGTCTCCAACAACCCGAGTAGAAAAACAGACTCTTTCTTCAGAAGTAGGGGATACAAGCTCATAATTCTTTTCATCACTGTCATTGCTACAAATCCTATGAAACTTTCTAAGCTGCTCACAAAATTCAGAATCAACCAACGAAACTCACATCAGAACCATAGAATCCACCTAGTCGGCCATGCCATTAGGGGCTTGGGAAGAGGTCTCAACAATATTTTTGTGAGAAAACATGAGGTCAACTAAGTCCTACAGCAAGAAGAAGAAGAAACTGGATTACTACCAAAACAACTCGGGAAAATTAGGCAACAACTCGGACAATAAAATTAAACAGCAAGTAGCAGACTCAGCAACAAAAAAAAGGAAAACCCCAGGACACAACCCAAGGTCCAGGGGCATCCTTTGGAGGCAATAACAGAGTAAGGACTAAAGCTTACATCTCGACATCTCTCAACAAGGAAATAACCCCCTCCTCAAACAAGCAAATCAAAGAGTTATCAAAATAACCATCTCTTTACAAAAGGAACTATCATACATCAAAGCATGGCAAAGGGAAATCACCAAAGACGCAACCTTTTTTTCAGAAATCAATCAACTCGTTACTCTAAAGCTTCAAATAAGAGGACACAATCAGAGATAGTAACAAAACATTCAAAGCCCTAGAAGCACCAACTATTAGGAAAAAAGAGAAGGTTCATGCAAATCGAAAAAGCTCTGAGAACACACATCACAGGCAATCAGGCACGACAAAAACATAGAAAAGATTCAAGCTTTCCAACACAAAATCAAGCAAGATCAAAACTTTTCAATGCAAAAAGAACGGCATGGAAAAATAAGAGAAGGAAAAAGGACCAACATGTAAAACGGGAAAGCGAGGAAGGCGGAAACAAACAAACGAACCCACACCCAATGATCACTTCAGAAAAAGGAGAAGCGCGAAGGCGCGAAAACTAGGAGAGTCACTGATGAGCGGATAATTTATATGCTTTTTGGCATTGTTTTTAGGTAGTTTTTAGTAGGATCTAGCTACTTTTAGGGATGTTTTTTATTAGTTTTTATGCATAATTCACATTTCTGGACTTTACTATGAGTTTATGTTTTTTTCTATAATTTCAGGTATTTTCTGGCTGAAATTGAGGGACCTGAGCTAAAATCTAATTCAGGCTGAAAAAGGACTGCTGATGTTGTTGGATTCTGACCTCCCTACACTCGAAATAAATTTTCTGGAGCTACACAACTTCAAATGGCGCGCTCTCAATTGCGTTGAAAAGTAGACATCTAGGGCTTTCCAGCAATATATAATAGTCTATACTTTATTCGATCTTAGATGACACAAACTGGCATTCAACAGCAGTTCCATGCTGCATTTTGGAGTAAAACGCCAGAAACACGTCACAAACCAGAGTTAAACGCCAAAAACACGTTACAACTTGGCGTTTAACTCCAAGAGAAGCCTCTGCACGTGTAAAGTTCAAGCTAAGCCCAAGCACACACCAAAGTAGGCCCCGGAAGTGGATTTCTGCATTTAGACATATTCCTGTAAACCCTAGTAACTAGTTTAGTATAAATAAGACTTTTTACTATTGTAATCTTGTCTTTGGATGGATCTTTAATCAGTGTATGTGATTTTAGACCTTCATGGGGGCTGGCCATTTGGCCATGCCTGGACCATCACTTATGTATTTTCAACGGTGGAGTTTCTACACACCATAGATTAAGGCGTGGAGCTCTGCTGTACCTCAAGTATTAATGCAATTACTATTATTCTTCTATTCAATTCAGCTTATTCTTATTCTAAGATACTCACTGCACTTCAACATGATGAATGTGATGATCCATGACACTCATCATCATTCTCACCTATGAATGCGTGCCTGACAACCACTTCCGTTCTACCTTAGATCGAGCGCGTATCTCTTAGCCTCCATTCCAAAAGATCGGAGTCTTTGTGGTATAAGCCAGAATTATTGGCACCCATTCCTAAGATCTGGAAAGTCTAAACCTTGTCTGTAGTATTCCGAGTAGGATATGAGATGGAATGACTGTGACGAGCTTCAAACTCGCGAGTGTTGGGCGTAGTGACAAACGCAAAAGAATCACTGGATTCTATTCCAACATGATCGAGAACCGACAGATGATTAGCCGTGCTGTGATAGAGCATTTGGACCATTTTCACTGAGAGGATGGGAAGTAGCCATTGACAACGGTGACGCCCTACATACAGCTTGCCATAGAAAGGAGTAAGAATGATTGGACGAAGGCAGTAGGAAAGCAGAGATTCAGAAGGGACAAATCATCTCCATACGCTTATCTGAAATTCCCACTAATGATTTACATAAGTATCTCTATCTCTATTTTATGCTTTATTTATCTTTATATTCGAAAACCATTATAACCAATTGAATTCGCCTGACTGAGATTTACAAGATGACCATAGCTTGCTTCATACCGACAATTTCCGTGGGATCGACCCTTACTCACGTAAGGTATTACTTGGACGACCCAGTGCACTTGCTGGTTAGTTGTGCGAAGTTGTGACAAAGTGTGATTCACGTTTGAGAGCTCCAAGTCTTTGGTGCCGTTGTTGATGATCACAATTTTGTGCACCATGTTTTTGGCGCCGTTGCCGGGGATTGTTTGAGTTTGGACAACTGACGGTTCATCTTGTTGCTCAGATTAGGTAATTTTCTTTTCAAAAAGTCCTCAAACATCTTTCAAATTTTTTTCTTCTTTTTCGTTTTTCCACAATTAATTTTTGAAAAATCCAAAAACAAATTATAAAATCAAAAAAATAAAAAAATATTTTGTGTTTTTTGTTTGAGTCTTAAGTCAATTTTTAAGTTTGGTGTAAATTGCATATTTTTTAAAATTTATGCATTTTTTCGAAAAATTCATGCATGTGTTCTTCATGATCTTCAAGTTGTTCTTGATAAGTCTTCTTGTTTGATCTTCATATTTTCTTGTTTTGTGTCTTTTGTTGTTTTTCATATGCATTTTTGCATTCATAGTATCTAAACATGAAAAATTTCTAAGTTTGGTGTCTTGCATGTTTTCCTTTCTTGAAAATTTTTCAAAAATAAGTCTTGATGTTCATCTTGATCTTCAAAGTGTTCTTGGTGTTCATCTTGACATTCATAGTGTTCTTGCATGCATCATGTGTTTTGATCCATGATTTTTATGTTTTGGGTCAGGTTTGTGTTTTTCTCTCTCATCATTGAAAATTCAAAAATAAAAAAAATATATTTTCCTTATTTCTCTCATAAATTTCGAAATCTTTCGGATGACTTAGTCAAAAATTTTTAAAATTAGTTGTTTTTTGTTAGTCAAGTCAAGATTTCAATTTTAAAAATCTTATCTTTTCAAAACTTTTTCAAAAGTCAAATCTTTTTCATTTTTCTTTTATATTTTCGAAAATATTTTAAAAAAAAATTTTATTTTCAAAATCTTTTTCTTAATTTTATTTCATAATTTTCAAAAACTCTACTAACAATTAATGTGATTGATTCAAAAATTTGAAGTTTGTTACTTTCTTGTTAAGAAAGGTTCAATCTTTAAATTCTAGAATCATATCTTTTAGTTTCTTTCAATTTTCGAAAATCAATAACTATTTTTCAAAAACAATTTTCGAAATTCTCTCCTTCTCATCTCTTTCTATTTATTTATTCATTTACTAATACTTCTCTTCATCTAAAAATTCGAACTCTCTCTAGACTCTATGTTCAAATTTTTCTCATCCTTCTTCTATTCTTTTCTTCTTCTACTCACATAAAGGAATCTCTATACTGTGACATAGATGATTCCTCTTCCTTTTCTGTTCTCTTCTTTTTCATATGAGTAAGAGCAATGACAAGGACATTCTTGTTGAAGCAGATTCTGAACCTGAAAGGACTCTGAAGAAGAAGCTAAGAGAAGCTAAAGCACAACAATCCAAAGAAAACCTTACAGAGAATCTCGAAAAAGAAAGAGACATGACTTAACCCAATAACAATGGTGAGGCACAAGGAGGATGCTTGGTGATTATACTACACCTACTTCCAATTTTTATGGAAGAAGCATCTCAATCCCTGCCATTAGAGCAAACAATTTTGAGCTGAAACCTCAACTAGTTGCTCTAATGCAACAGAACTGCAAGTTTCATGGACTTCCATCAGAAGATCCCTATCAGTTTTTAACTGAATTCTTGCAGATCTGTGATACTGTTAAGACTAATAGAGTAGATCCTAAAGTCTACAGGCTCATGCTTTTCCCTTTTACTGTAAGAGACAGGGCTAGAACATGGTTGGACTCACAACCTAAAGATAGCCTAGACTCTTGGGATAAGCTGGTCACGACCTTCTTGGCCAAGTTCTTTCCTCCTAAAAAGCTGAGCAAGCTTAGAGTGGATGTTCAGACCTTCAAGCAGAAATATGGTGAATCCCTCTATGAAGCTTGGGAAAGATATATGCAGTTGACCAAAAAGTGTCCTTCTGACATGCTTTCAGAGTGGACCATTCTGGATATATTCTATGATGGTCTATCTGAGTTCTCTAAAATGTCACTGGACCATTCTACAGGTGGATCCATTCACCTAAAGAAAATGCCTGTAGAAGCTCAAGAACTCATTGACATGGTTGCAAATAACCAATTCATGTACACCTCTGAGAAGAATCCTGTGAGTAATGGGACGCCTCAGAAAAGGGGAGTTCTTGAAATTGATGCTCTGCATGCCATATTGGCTCAGAACAAAATGTTGACCCAGCAAGTCAACATGATTTCTCAGAGTCTGAATGGATGGCAAAATGCATCCAACAGTACTAAAGAGGCATCTTCTGAAGAAGAAGCTTATGATCCTGAGAACCCTGCAATAGCAGGGGTGAATTACATGGGTGAACCCTATGGAAACACCTATAATTCCTCATGGAAAAATCATTCAAATTTCTCATGGAAGGATCAACAAAAGCCTCAACAAGGCTTTAGTAATGGTGAAAGAAACAAGTTTAGCAATAGCAAGCCTTTTCCATCATCTTCTCAGCAACAGATAGAGAATTATGAGCAGAGCCCCTCTAACTTAGCAAACATAGTCTCTGATCTATCTAAGGCCACTTTAAGTTTCATGAATAAAACAAGGTCCTCCATTAGAAACTTGGAGGTATAAGTGGGTCAGCTGAGTAAGAAAATCACTGAAACCCTTCCTAGTACTCTCCCAAGCAATACAGAAGAGAATCCAAAAAGAGAGTGCAAGGCCATTGTTATAATCAATATGGCCGAATGCACAAAGGAGGAGAAGGACGTGAATCCCAGTGAGGAAGACCTCTTGGGACGTCCTATGAACAAAAAGGAGTTCCAAACTGAGGAACCCAAGGAATCCGAGGCTCACCTAGAGACCATAGAGATTTCATTGAACCTCCTTTTACCATTCATGAGCTCTAAGAACTATTCTTCCTCTGAAGAGGATGAAGATGTAACTGAAGAGCAAGTTGCTCAATATCTAGGAGCCATCATGAAGCTGAATGCCAAGTTGTTTGGTAATGAGACTTGGGAAGGTGAATCTCCCTTGCTCATTAGTGAACTAGATACATGGGTTCAACAAACTCTACCTCAAAAGAAACAATATCCTGGTAAATTCTTAATATCCTGTACCATAGGCACCATAACCTTTGAGAAGGTTCTATGTGACCTGGGGTCAGGTATAAATCTTATGCCACTCTCTGTAATGGAGAAGCTGGGGATCTTTGAGGTACAAGCTGCAAGAATCTCATTAGAGATGGCAGACAAGTCAATAAAACAAGCTTACGGATTGGTAGAGGACATGTTAGTGAAGGTTAAAGGCCTTTACATCCCTGCTGATTTCATAATCTTAGACACTAGGAAGGATGAGAATGAATCCATCATTCTTGGAAGACCCTTCCTAGCCGCAGCAAAAGCTGTGATTGATGTTGATAGAGGTGAACTAGTCCTTCAATTGAATGGGGACTACCTTGTGTTTAAAGCTCAAGGTTATTCCTCTGCAACCATGGAAAAGAGTGATGATAAGCTTCTCTCAATACAGAGTCAAACAAAGCCCCCACAATCAAACTCTAAGTTTGGTGTTGGGAGGCCACAACCAAACTCTAAGTTTGCTGTTGAACCCCCACATTCAAACTCTAAGTTTGGTGTTGGGAGGTCCCAACAATTCTCTGAACCTCTGTGAAGCTCCATGAGAGCTCACTGTCAAGCTATTGACATTAAAGAAGCGCTTGTTAGGAGGCAACCTGATGCCAGGGCATTTTGGCCAGTTTTATTGACCTATTTTTTACTGTTTTTAAGGTAGTTTCATGCATTTTCTTAGGAAATAAGCTAGTTTTGGGTAGATATTCACTTACATCTTGATTCAAGCAAACATTGTGAATTTTGAATGATTTCATGAGAATTATGCATAAATTGAATGATAAATTGGATGATGCATGATCCCATGATTAAGAGCAAGACTTTGATGCACTTTGTTTGATTGATTTCAGGCCAAAAGAAGAAGAGAAGAGCCACGTTAGTGGCTACGTTAGTTACACTAACGTGGGCACTAACGTGGAAGGAAGGAAAGCCACAACGTTAGTGAGAAAAGTTAGTGGCATTAACTTTGAAGAAAGGAAATGGAGCCAACGTTAGTGACACTTAACATTATCACCAACGTTGGACCAAGCTCATGAGTGGCCACGTTAGAGTCCACGTTAACCTAGTTAACGTGGCCTCTAACGTTAAGAAGGAAGGGGGGAAGCCAACGTCAGTGACACTCAACATTGTCACTAATGTTGGCCAAAGCACATTAAGCCACGTTAACTCCCACGTTAACCTAGTTAACGTGGAAGCTAACGTGAAGGAACAAAGTGGTCGACAACGTTAGTGACACCCAACATTGTCACTAACGTTGGAAGCAACCACACAACCCCCCAAGGAGCCACGTTAACTTCCACGTTAACTTAGTTAACGTGGAGGCTAACGTGTGAAAAAAGAAGGTGCTCGCCAACGTTAGTGACACCCAACATTGTCACTAACGTTGGAAGGAGCCACACATGCCACCAACCTCAAGGAAGCAAGTCCACAAGTGGCAACCAATCAAGTCCACAAGAAGCATCTAGAATAGGAATTTTCATTTTATTGTAATTTGTTTTTAATTTCATTTTTGGTAATTTAGGAGAGCCTATATAAAGGCCTTAGTTTTTACAATCAATTCATTCTGGAATACTGAAAATTGAAGGAAGGGGGAGAGAGTGAAGACCAATTCGAACTTCTGTGAATTAGCACACTCCAAGGGGAGTGGGTCTTCGGACCCCTCCCCTCAACCACTCTTCTTCCTTTTCCTTTCTTTTCTTTTCTTAGTGGTAGTTTAATTCTAGTTTGTACTTTTCATTTATGAATTTTGAAGTTTCAATTTTAGTTTTAATCTTCATCTTTACTTTTCTGCACTTTCTTTCTTTTCTATTTTGGTAAAGCAATGATAAACTAACTCTTTTCATTGGGTTAGAGAGCTCTATTGTGATTCAATGGATCAATTGTAATTCTTATTCTTCTTCTTCTTTCTTTTCTCTTGATTTTACTAGAAAGCTTTCAATCTTCATCCAATTGGGTAGTTATCTTGGAAAAGAAGCTATTCATACTTGGATGTCTTCGGAACCTTGGAAGAGGAATGAAGAGATCATGCTAGAAATGCTTTCTCATGTTGGACCAAATTGGGTTTGGATGGATATGTGACTATAATCCTCTCAATACTTGATTTGAGAAATGCATGTGGTATAATCAGTGACCATACTTCATCTCTTCTCATGAGCAATTGACCAAGGAATTGGCTATTGATCAAGATTTGAGAGATTGAATTACAAGGAATTGTAATTCGATCAATTAAGATTGCCAAGGAGATCAATGAGTGCATTGATTGAGGAAGAAATGAAAATGAACTTGATCCGGAGGATTGCAATATCTCTTGATCCCAATGTTTATTTTATTTTTAGTTCTTACATTTACTTGCCATTTTACTTTTCTGCATTTTATTGCTTTCTTTACTTTTATGCCATTTACATTTCTTGTTGCTCATCACTCCAATCTGATTCGTCTAACTAGGATAATCAATTAACCATTGATTGCTTAATCCGTTAATCTCTATGGGATTCAACCTCACTCTTTTGTGAGTTATTACTTGACAACAAATTCGGTACACTTGCCGAAGGAAATTTGTTGAGAGACAGTTTCCACTTGCATCACAACCCAATTTTTATTTATCTATATTTCTATTGTTCTTTTATGTTTTATTAGGTTTATGATCATGTGGAGTCACAAAATAATTACAAAAATTAAAAACAGAATCAAAAATAGCAGAAGAAAAAGCACACCCTAGAGGAAGAACTTACTGGCATTTAAACGCCAGTAAGGAGCATCTGGCTGGCGTTTAACGCCAGAACAGAGCATAAAGCTGGCGTTGAACGCCAAAAACAAGCAGCAGTTTGGCGTTTAAATGCCAGGATTGCACCCTGAGAAAAGCTGGCGTTAAACGCTAGAAATAAGCAGCAAAGTGGCGTTTAACGCCAGAAACAAGCATAGAGCTGGTGTTCAACGCCAGAAACAAGCATCAGTCTGGCGTTAAACGCCAGGATTGCATACAGAGGGCATTTTACACGCCTAAATGGTGCATGAATGAGAAATCCTTGACACCTCAGGATCTGTGGACCCCATAGGATCACCTCAGGATCTGTGGACCCCACAGGATCCCCACCTACCTTCTCTCTCTCTCTCTCTCTCACCTTTTCATAATACTCTTCCCCAAACATCATTCACCAATCACCTCAATCACTCTTCCCCATCACCTCTTCACCACTCACATCCACCCACTATTCCCCATAAATCCCACCTACCTTCAAATTCAAAATCTCTTTCCCACCCAAACCCACCCTAAATGACCGAACCCTTACCCCTCTCCCTCCACTATATAAACCCCCATATCCTTCTTCATTTTCACACAACACCACCCTCTCTTCTCCCCTTTGGCTGAAACCTACACCACTCTCCCTCTCCTCTATCTCTTCTTCTTCTTTTTCATCTATTCTTTCTTCTTTTGCTCGAGGACGAGCAACGTTCTAAGTTTGGTGTGGTAAAAGTATAGCTTTTTTTGTTTTTCCATAACCATTGATGGCACCTAAGGCCGGAGAAACCTCTAGAAAGAGGAAAGAGAAGACAAAAGGTTCCACCTCTGAGTCATGGGAGATGGAGAGATTCATCTCAAAAGCCCATCAAGACCACTTCTATGAAGTTATGGCCAAGAAGGTGATCCCTGAGGTCCCTTTCATGCTCAAGAAAAATGAGTATCCGGAGATCCGACATGAGATCCAAAGAAGAGGTTGGGAAGTTCTTACCAACCCTATTCAACAAGTCAGAATCTTAATAGTTCAAGAGTTCTATGCCAATGCATGGATCACTAGGAACCATGATCAAAGTATGAACCCAAATCCAAAAAATTATCTTACAATAGTTCGGGGAAAATACTTAGATTTCAGTCCGGAAAATGTAAGGTTGGCATTCAACTTGCCTATGATGCAAGAAGACGCACGCCCCTATACTAGAAGGGTCAACTTTGATCAAAGGTTGGACCAAGTCTTCATGGACATATGTATGGAAGGAGCTCAATTGAGAAGACTGAACCTTAAGCCTGTGGCTAGAGGATGGTTGGAGTTCATCCAACGCTCCATCATCCCCACTAGCAACCGATCCAAAGTAACTGTAGATCGGGCCATCATGATCCATAGCATCATTATTGGAGAGTAAGTAGAAGTTCATGAAGTCATCTCTCTAGAACTCTACAAAGTAGCCGAAAAGCCCTCTACCTTGGCAAGGCTAGCTTTTCCTCATCTCATTTGTCATCTATGCTACTTAGCTAGAGTTGTCATAGAAGGAGACATCCTCATTGAAGAGGACAAGCCCATCACTAAGAAAAGGATGGAGTAAACAAGAGAGCCCATTCATGGAACTCAAGAGACGCATGAGGAAGCTCACCATCAAGAAATCCCTGAGATGCCTCAAGGGATGCATTTTCCTCCAAACAACTATTGGGAACAACTCAACACTTCTCTAGAAGGATTGAGTCATGACATGAACCAATTAAGGGTGGAACACCAAGAACACTCCATCATTCTCAATGAGATTAGAGAAGATCAAAGAGCTATGAGGGAGGAGCAACAAAGGCAAGGAAGAGACATAGAGGAGCTCAAGGACACTATTGGTCCTTCAAGAAGAAGGTGCCACCATCACTAAGGTGGACTCATTCCTTAGCTTCCTTGTTCTTATCTCTCTGTTTTTCGGTTTTTGAGCTTTATGTTTGTCTATGTTTGTGTCTTTATTACATGATCATTAGTGTCTAGTGTCTATGTCTTAAGGCTATGAATAATTCCATGAATCCTTCACCTTTCTTAAATGAAAAAATGTTTTTAATACAAAAGAAAAAAAAGTACATGAGTTTCGAAATTGTCCTTGAATTTAGTTTAATTATATTGATGTGGTGACAATACTTTTTGTTTTCTGAATGAATGCTTGAACAGTGCATATTTTTTATCTTGTTGTTTATGAATGTTAAAATTGTTGGCTCTCGAAAGAATGCTGAAAAAGAGAAATGTTATTGATAATCTGAAAAATCATGAAATTGATTCTTGAAGCAAGAAAAAGCAGTGAATAATAAAAGCTTGCAAAAAAAATGGCGAAAAAAATAATAAAATAAAAGAAAAAGAAAAAGCAAGCAGAAAAAGCCAATAGCCCTTAAAACCAAAAGGCAAGGGTAAAAAGGATCCAAGGCTTTGAGCATCAATGGATAGGAGGGCCCAAGAAAATAAAATCCAGGCCTAAGTGGCGAAATCAAGCTGTCCCTAACCATGTGCTTGTGTCATGAAGGTCCAAGTGAAAAGCTTGAGACTGAGTGGTTAAAGTCGTGTGCTTAAGAGCTCTAGACACCTCTAACTGGGGACTTTAGCAAAGCTGAGTCACAATTTGAAAAGGTTCACCCAGTCATGTGTCTGTGGCATTTATGTATCCGGTGGTAATATTGGAAAACAAAGTGCTTAGGGCCACGACCAAGACTCATAAAACTAGGAGAATCAATAACACTATCTGAACTCTGAGTTCCTATGGATTCCAATCATTCTAAACTTCAAAGGATAAAGTGAGATGCCAAAACTGTTCAGAAGCAAAAAGCTACAAGTCCCGCTCATCTAATTAGAACTAACATTCATTGATATTTTGGGATTTATAGTATATTTTCTTCTTTTTATCCTATTTGATTTTCAGTTTCTTGGGGACAAGCAACAATTTAAGTTTGGTGTTATGATGAGCGAATAATTTATACACTTTTTGACATTATTTTTAGGTAGTTTTTAGTAGGATCTAGCTACTTTTAGGGATGTTTTTATTAGTTTTTATGCGAAATTCACATTTCTGGACTTTACTATGACTTCACTATGATGAATGTGATGATCCGTGACACTCATCATCATTCTCACCTATGAACGCGTGCCTGACAATCACTTCTATTCTACCTTAGATTGAGCGCATATCTTTTAGCCTCCATTCCGAAAGATCGGAGTCTTCGTGGTATAAGCTAGAATTATTGGCGGCCATTCCTAAGATCCGAAAAGTCTAAACCTTGTTTGTGGTATTCCGAGTAAGATCTAAGATGGAATGACTGTGACGAGCTTCAAACTTGTGAGTGTTGGGCGTAATGACAGACGCAAAAGAATCACTGAATTCTATTCCAACATGATCGAGAACCGACAGATGATTAGCCATGCTGTGACAGAGCATTTGGACCATTTTTACTGAGAGGATGGGAAGTAGCCATTGACAACGGTGACGCCTTACATATAGCTTACCATAGAAAGGAGTAAGAATGATTGGAGGAAGGCAGTAGGAAAGTAGAGATTCAGAAGGGACAAAGCATTTCCATACGCTTATCTGAAATTCTCACTAATGATTTACATAAGTATCTCTATCTCTATTTTATGCTTTATTTATCTTTATATTCGAAAACCATTATAACCAATTGAATTCTCCTGACTGAGATTTACAAGATGACCATAGCTTGCTTCATACCGACAATCTCCGTGGGATCGACCCTTACTCACGTAAGGTATTACTTGGATGACCTAGTGCACTTACTGGTTAGTTGTGCGAAGTTGTGACAAAGTGTGATTCACATTTGAGAGCTCTAAGTCTTTGGCACCATTGTTGATGATCACAATTTCGTGCACCAGTCACAGTGAGAAAGAAAAAAAGGAAACTGAAAGGCAAAAGTCTTTTGGGAAAATTCAAATGATGATACAAAGAGGGAAGTAAAAAGGAAACGGCAAGGAGTTAATGAATATTTAAACCCTTGCACGTTTCCAAAATAAGAAAAGCAAAAATTGAAACACGCGCTGACATTAAAGAGGAGAGAGGAAAAAAACGCCCCGCATTCAAGCAGCTTTGTAAAAGGAGATCAACAATGCTCGAACTTGACTTTACCTAAAGGGGACAAATCTAAAAAAGACACGACCTCAAAGGAAAGATCGAGCTCGAGCAGGGCACTGTTGATGCCCTGGGTCGAGTTGTACGACCCGGGCTGACTGAAGGCAAGTCGACCGACCTGTTCAGATCAGGATTACCCGACCTCTTTATAAAAGAGGTCGGCCAAGCCGCTATAGGGGCCCAAGAAGGCCCAAACGAAGGAACCCGACCCAAATCTAAAGGCAACCCAAGCCTAGAAAGATAAAGGCGGTTCCCTTAAAGATAAGATGACTTCACTCAAAGATAAGATAAGATAACTATCTTATCTCGAAGAAAGATCACTCTACACCATTATAAATACACGTGAGCACCCAGATATAATTCATACTCTGATTCTACTAAAAACCTGCTTAATACCTGATGAGCGGATAATTTATACGCTTTTTGGCATTGTTTTTAGTATGTTTTTAGTATATTTTAGTTAGTTTTTATTATATTTTTATTAGTTTTAGTTAAAATTCACTTTTCTGGGCTTTACTATGAGTTTGTGTGTTTTTCTGTGATTTCGGGTATTTTCTGGTTGAAATTGAGGGACCTGAGCAAAAATCTGATATAGAGGCTGAAAAGGACTACAGATGCTGTTGGATTCTGACCTCCCTGCAATCGATGTGGATTTTATAGAGCTACAAATGCCCATTTGGCGCGCTCTCAAATGCGTCGGAAAGTAGACATCCTGAGCTTTCCAGCAATGTATAATAGTCCATACTTTGCCCGAGATTTGATGGCCCAAACTGGCGTTGTAAATAAGCTTCAGAATTCTCGGCGTTTAACGCCGGAACTGGCACAAAAATTGGAGTTAAACGCCCAAACTGGCACAAAAGCTGGCGTTTAACTCCAGAAAAAGTCTCTACACATGAAAGCTTCAATGCTCAGCCCAAGAACACACCAAGTGGACCCCGAAAGTGGATTTTTACGTCATTTACTCATTTCTGTATATCCTAGGTTACTAGTTCACTATTAATAGGACCTTTTGACATTGTATCTCTACCTCATGACACATTACACGTTTCTTATTGTATCTTCTACGACATGAGTCTCTAAACCCCATGGTTGGGGGTGAGGAGCTCTGCTGTGTCTTGATGGATTAATGCAATTACTACTATTTTTCATTCAATCACGCTTGCTTCTATTCTAAGATATAACTTGTTCTTCAACTTGATGAATGTGATGATC
>NC_029774.3:18794254-18798001 GCF_000817695.3 Arachis duranensis | reverse complement strand
GCGTTGAACATTTTCACTGAGAGGATGTGAGGTAGCCATTGACAACGGTGAAACCCTACATACAGCTTGCCATGGAAGGAGCCTTGCGTGCTTGAAGAAGAAGACAGTAGGAAAGCAGAGATTCAGAAGATAGAGCATCTCCAAAACCTCAACCTGTTCTCCATTACTGCAAAACAAGTTCTTATTTCATGATTCTTTTACTTTTCACAATTAAACCTGATAATTATTGATATCCTGACTAAGAGTTACAAGATAACCATAGCTTGCTTCAAGCCGACAATCTCCGTGGGATCGACCCTTACTCACGTAAGGTATTACTTGGACGACCCAGTGCACTTGCTGGTTAGTTGTGCGGAATTGCAAAAGTGTGACTGCAATTTCGTGCACCAAGTTTTTGGCGCCGTTGCCGGGGATTGTTCGAGTTTGGACAACTGACGGTTTATCTTGTTGCTTAGATTAGGACTGTTTCATTTTTGTTGGTTTAGAGTCTTTTATTTGAGTTTAGTTTCATATTTTAAGTTTGGTGTCAATTGCATGTTCTTAGTCCTTTCTTGATCTTTAAAAATTCTAAGTTTGGTGTCTTCTTTGTGTTTTCCTTTAAAATTTTCGAAAATTTGTGCTTGATTTTCTAAAAATTTTAATTTTTGTGTCATTTTGTTGTTTTTCTCTTTCCTTATTTCAAAAAAAAATCAAATCTTTTTCAAAATAATTTTCAATCATATCTTTTTAATTGCTAATTCCAAAATCTTTTTTATTAATTAATTAATTTGGTCTTCAATTTGTTTTGATTTTATTCTCTTTTGGTTTTCAAATCTTTATTTTATTTTCCATTTAATTTATTTTACTATTTTCGGTTACTCATTCAAAAAAAAAATATTTACCTTACTTGTGAATCCATATCATATTCCCTTTCTCCATCATGGACCTAAGTGGAATTGAGCAGTTCAGAAGGACTCTGGGGTCATATGCTAACCCCACCACAGCTGCATATGGGAGTAGCATATGTATACCTCCCATTAAAGCAAGCAGCTTTGAGCTAAATCCTCAACTCATTATCATGGTGCAGCAAAATTGCCAGTATTCTGGTCTTCCACAGGAAGAACCTACTGAGTTTCTGGCACAGTTCTTACAAATTGCTCACACTGTACGTGATAAAGAGGTAGATCAGGATGTCTATAGATTATTACTGTTTCCATTTGCTGTAAAAGATCAAGCTAAGAGGTGGTTGAATAACCAACCCACAGCAAGCATAAAAACATGGAGACAGTTATCAGACAAATTCCTGAATCAATTTTACCTTCCAAAAAGGATGATACAGCTAAGGCTGGACATCTAAGGCTTTAAACAAGAGGATAATGAATCCCTTTATAATGCCTGGGAGAGGTACAGAGGTATGCTAAGAAAATGCCCCTCTGAAATATTTTTAGAGTGGGTACAGTTAGACATCTTCTACTATGGGCTTACAGAAAAAGCTCAGATGTCTCTAGACCACTCAGCTGGTGGATCTATACATATGAGGAAGACGATTGAAGAGGCTCAAGAGCTCATAGATACTATTGCTAGAAATCAACATCTATACTCAAGTAGTGAGTCCTCTACAAAAGAAGAAGCTATGGCAGTAACTACTGATCCTAATCCTCAAGAGCAGATTGTTGAGCTTAATCAGCAATTACTCCTGATGACAAAACAGTTAGCAGAATTTAAAGAGATGCTCCAAGAAACCAAAATTGCTAACAAGAATATAGAATCACAGTTGAATCAAACAAAATAGCAATTATCTAAACAGATAACAGAAGAATGCCAAGCAGTTCAACTGAGGAGTGGAAAGACATTGAATAGCACTGCTCAAAGTGGCAAAAAGCCAAGAAAGGAACAACTGATAGAGGATAACTAAACCACTGTCCAAAATCCCTCTGAGGACAGTAAAAGCCCAGAAAGGAATACTCCTGGCGTTCAAACGCCAGAAAGGGGGGAAAAGTTGGCGTTAAACGCCCATTCCTTGCCCAATTCTGGCGTTCAAATGCCAGAAAAGGAGGAAAAATTGGCGTTAAACGCCCATTCCTCACCCAATCCTGGCATTCAAACGCCGATGAGGAATGAGACACCTGAGAGTGCTAATAGTAATCCCTCTAAAAAGGCTTCTCCAACCACCTCTGTAAGGAATAAACCTGCAGCAACTAAGGTTGAAGAATATAAAACCAAGATGCCTTATCCTCAAAAACTCCGCCAAGCGGAACAGGATAAGCAATTTGCCCGCTTTGTAGACTATCTAAGGACTCTTGAAATAAAGATTCCGTTTGCAGAGGCACTTGAGCAAATACCTTCTTATGCTAAGTTCATGAAAGAGATCTTAAGTCATAAGAAGGATTGGAGAGAAACTGAAAAAGTATTTCTCACTGAAGAATGCAGTGCAGTCATTCTGAAAAGCTTACCAGAAAAGCTTCAAGATCAAGGAAGCTTTATGATGCCATACACATTAGAAGGTGCTTGCACCAAGACAACCCTATGTGACCTTGGAGCAAGTATCAATCTAATACTTGCATCCACTATCAGAAAGCTTGGGTTGACTGAAGAAGTCAAACCAACCCGGATATGTCTCTAACTTGCTGATGGCTCCATTAAATATCCATCAAGCATAATTGATGACATGATTGTCAAGGTTGGGCCATTCGCCTTTCCAACTGACTTTGTAGTGCTGGAAATGGAGGAGCACAAGAGTGCAACTCTCATCCTAGGAAGACCTTTCCTAACAACTGGACGAACTCTTATTGATGTACAAAAAGGGGAAGTAATCCTGAGAGTCAATGAGGATAAGTTCAAGTTGAATGCTGTCAAAGCTATGCATCATCCAGACACATCAAATGACTGCATGAGCGCTGACATTATTGACTCTTTGGTGGAAGAGATCAATATGATTGAAAGTCTAGAATCAGAGCTAGAGGACATCTTCAAGGATGTTCAGCCTGATCAGGAGGAACCAGAGGAAATAAAAGAATTTTTGAAAATTCCTCAGGAAGAGGATAAACCTCCCAAACCTGAGCTCAAACCACTACCACCATCCCTGAAGTATGCATTTCTGGGAGAGGGTGACACTTTTCCAGTGATCATAAGCTCTGCTTTAAATTCACATGAAGAGGAAGCACTAATTCAAGTGCTAAGGACACACAAGACAGCACTTGGATGGTCCATAAGTGATCTTAAGGGCATTAGCCCAGCAAGATGCATGCACAAGATCCTATTGGAGGATGATGCCAAACCAGTGGTTCAACCACAAAGGCGATTAAATCCAGCCATGAAGGAGGTGGTGTAGAAGGAGGTCACTAAATTACTAGAGGCTAGGATTATTTATCCTATTTCTAATAGCCCCTGGGTGAGTCCTGTCCAAGTTGTCCCCAAGAAGGGAAGCATGACAATGGTTCATAATGAAAAGAATGAACTGGTTCCTACAAGAACAGTCACAGGGTGGCGTATGTGTATTGATTACAGAAGGCTCAATACAGCCACCAGAAAGGATCATTTTCCTTTACCATTCATAGACCAAATGCTAGAAAGACTAGCTGGTCATGATTATTACTGCTTTTTGGACGGCTATTGATGAGCGGATAATTTATACGCTTTTTGGCATTGTTTTCATATAGTTTTTAGTAAGTTTGAGCTACTTTTAGGGATGTTTTCATTGGTTTTTATGTTAAATTCACATTTCTGGACTTTACTATGAGTTTGTGTGTTTTTCTGTGATTTCAGGTA
>NC_029774.3:18782127-18793468 GCF_000817695.3 Arachis duranensis | reverse complement strand
GTGACGTGCTTCAAACTTTAACCTGCTGGGCGTTGGTGACAGACGCAAAAGAGGGATTCTATTCCAGTAGGAGCGGGAACCAACCGGTGATTAGCCGTACTGTGACAGAGTGCGTTAGCATAGTTTTCACTGCGAGGATGGGATGTAGCCATCAGCCATGGGTGATGCCTCCAGACTGGTTAGCTGTGCGAGTGACAGCCGCACAGGTTATTTCCCCGTGAGGAATGAAAGTAGCCACAGTTGATGGTGAACCCCTATACAAAGCTTGCCATGGAAAGGAGTAAGAAGGATTGAGTAGAAGGAGTAGGAGAGCAGGCGTCCAAGAGCTCTACAGCATCTCCATCCGCTTATCTGAAATTCCCACCAATGAATCTGCATAAGTGTTCTATCCCTTTTATTATTCCTTTTTATTATTAATTATTCGAAAACCCATAAACTATTTTTAATCTGCCTAACTGAGATTTGCAAGGTGACCATAGCTTGCTTCATACCAACAATCTCTGTGGATTCGACCCTTACTCACGTAAGGTTATTACTTGGATGACCCAGTACACTTGCTGGTTAGTTGAACGAGATTGTGAAGACAATAAACAATGCCCTCAGAGTATACATCTTTTATAAATACATAACAAGTGATCACAATTTCGTCCACCAGCTATTCAGGTTACAACCAAATTGCAGTAGATCCTCAGGACTAAGAGAAAACAGCATTCACTTGCCCTTCTGGCGTGTTTGCTTACAGAAGAATGCCTTTTGGTCTGTGTAATGCACCTGCAACTTTTCAGAGATGCATGCTATCAATCTTCTCCGATATGGTGGAGAAGTTCCTGGAAGTCTTCATGGATGACTTCTCAGTATATGGAGACTCATTCAGCTCCTATCTTAACCATCTAACACTTGTCCTGAAAAGGTGCTAAGAGACTAACCTGGTCTTAAACTGGGAGAAATGTCACTTTATGGTGACTGAAGGAATTGTCCTTGGGCACAAAATTTCAAGCAAGGGAATAGAGGTGGATCAAGCAAAGGTAGAGGTAATTGAAAAATTAACACCACCTGCCAATGTTAAGGCAATCAGAAGCTTTCTGGGGCATGCAGGATTCTACAGAAGGTTTATAAAGGATTTTTCAAAAATTGCAAAACCTCTAAGCAACCTGCTAGCTGCTGACACACAGTGTCTGCAGGCATTTGAGACCCTGAAAGCCAAGCTGGTCACAGCACCAGTCATCTCTGCACCAGACTGGACATTGCCATTCGAACTAATGTGTGATGCCAGTGACCATGCCATTGGTGCAGTGTTGGGACAGAGGCATAACAAGCTTTTGCACGTCATTTATTATGCTAGCCGTGTTCTAAATGACGCACAGAAGAATTACACAACCACAGAAAAAGTGTTACTTGCAGTTGTCTATGCCATTGACAAGTTTAGATCCTATTTAGTAGGGTCAAAAGTGATTGTGTACACTAACCATGCTGCTCTTAAATACTTACTCACAAAGCAGGATTCAAAACCTAGGCTCATAAGGTGGGTGCTGCTTCTGCAAGAGTTTGATATAGAAATAAGAGACAGAAAATGGACAGAGAACCAAGTGGCTGATCATCTATCCCGAATAGAACCAGTAGCTGGGGCATCCCTCCCTTCTACTGAGATCTCTGAGACGTTTCCAGATGAGCAACTCTTTGCCATTCAGGAAGCTCCATGGTTTGCAGACATTGCAAATTATAAAGCTGTGAGGTTCATACCCCAGGAGTACAACAGGGTGCAAAGAAAGAAATTAATTTCAGATGCCAAGTACTACCTATGGGATGAACCATATCTCTTTAAGAGATGTGCAGATGGAATGATCCACAGATGTGTACCTAGAGAGGAAGCACAAAGGATTTGTGGCATTGCCATGGATCACAGTATGGGGGACATTTCGGAAGTGAGCGAACAGCCACTAAGGTCCTCCAATGTGGCTTCTACTGGCCTACTCTCTATAGAGATGCCCGAGAGTTTGTGCGTAACTGTGACAGTTGCCAAAGAGCTGGTAACTTGCCTCATGGGTACGCCATGCCTCAACAAGGGATCTTGGAGATTGAATTATTTGATGTATGGGGTATTGACTTCATGGGTCCGTTCCCACCATCATACTCAAACACTTACATTCTGGTGGCGGTGGACTATGTATCTAAATGGGTAGAAGCAACTGCCACACCCAATAATGATACTAAGACCGTGCTGAAATTCCTCCAGAAACACATATTCAGTAGGTTTGGTGTTCCCAGAGTACTAATCAGTGATGGGGGCACTCATTTCTGCAATAAACAGCTGTACTCTACTATGGTCCGATATGGAATTAGCCACAAAGTAGCAACTCTGTATCATCCACAGACAAATGGGCAAGCTGAAGTCTCTAACAGAGAGCTAAAAAGAATCCTGGAACAGACTGTAATTGCCCGTAGAAAGGATTGGGAAAAGAGCTTGGATGATGCTCTGTGGGCATACAGAACAGCATTCAAGACTCCTATAGGATTCTGCTCTTCAACTCTAGGCTCAGACTATTCCCAGGAAAACTTAAATCCCGGTGGAGGGGTCCGTATGTGATTACAGGAGTGTCACCATATGGATATGTTGAGCTTCAGGATATTGATTCTGATAAAAAGTTCATTGTTAATGGACAGAGGATCAAACATTATCTTAAAAGCAATTTTGAGCAAGAATGCTCAAAACTGAGGCTTGAATGAATCTCAGTAAAGGTCCAGCTAAAGACAATAAAGAAGCGGTTGCTGGGAGGCAACCCAGTCATTAGCAGGTTATCTGTTTTATTTAATAAAAGTTTGATACATATTCTCAAAGGGTGATCATCAAAATTGAGGAATTCACAGAGTTACAGAAGGATTCAGTGCAAAAAGCAGAGAAAAGGAGCTTGCTGGCGAAAAAACGCCAGTAAGGGGTACTATGGGCGTTAAACGCCAGAATGGATACCATTCTGGGCATTTAACACTAGTAAAGGTACCATTTTGGGCGTTAAACGCCAGAATGGGCACCATTCTGGGCGTTTAACGCCAGGTGTGCAGCATCCTGGGTGTTTAGAAAAATGCACAGTGATGAAGGGGTTTCTGGCGTTTAACGCCAGCCAGGGTACCTGGTTGGGCGTTAAACGCCCATATTGGCCAACATTTGGGCGTTAAACGCCAGAATGGATACCATTCTGGGCGTTTAACGCCAGATAGATGGGGGACAGGGATTTCGCTTCCCACTTCACATTTTTTCAAACTTTCTTGTTTTGATCCATAATTTTCTGCATAAACACATTTCAAACTTTCATCATTCATCTCCAAATTTCAAAATTAAAAACATTCTTCAAATCTCTTTCAAATCCTTTCCAAATCTTCTTCAAAAACTCAACTATCTTCTCAAATTCTTTCCATATCTTCTCAAATCTCCTTCAAAATTTTCGAAATCTCTCCCCCCTCCCTTATAAATATACGTTCGGCCATCCCCCTTTCCCCACCATTCGAATTTGCTCTCCTCTTCTCTCTCCTCTTTCCTTTCTTTTGCTTGAGGACAAGCAAACCTCTAAGTTTGGTGTGGTTTTCCGTGATCACTAAGCTAAGGCTCATCAAGATCGTGGCTCCCAAAGGAAAACAAACCAATTCAAGAGGCAAGAAAGAGAATGCTCCAAAGGATCTTTGGAGTCAAGAGAGGTTCTTAACCAAAGAACATGCAGACCATTACCACAAAATAATGGGTCTAAGGTCAGTGATCCCAGAAGTTAAATTTGATCTGAAAGAAGATGAATATCCGGAGATCCAAGAGCAAATTCGAAACAGAGGATGGGAAGTTTTAACCAACCCTGAGACAAAGGTTGGAAGAAACATGGTTCAGGAATTCTACTCAAATCTGTGGCTGACAGATAAGCAGAGAATGACTGGAACTGCTTTTCATACCTACAAAACCATGGTCAGAGGGAGAATTATTTACTTCCATCTGGACAAAAAATAAGAGAGGTCTTCAAATTGCCTCAACTACAAGATGATCCTGAATCCTTTAATAGGAGAATGGTGAGAGTAGATAAGGGGTTAGATCAAGTTCTAGAGGACATATGCCTCCCTGGAACCAAGTGGGTGACCAATTCAAAAGGTGTCCCAAACCAACTCAAGAGGGAAAATCTCAAACCAGTTGCAAGAGGCTGGTTGGACTTCATAGGGCGTTCTATCTTGCCCACTAGTAACCGTTCTGAGGTTACTATCAAGAAAGCAGTGATAATTCATTGCATTATGCTGGGAAAAGAAGTGGAGATTCATCATCTGATTGCTTGTGAGATTTACACAATTGCAAACAAGAACTCCACTGAAGCCAAACTGGCGAACCCAAGCTTAATCTCTTTGCTATGTAAAGATGCTGGGGTGAGGATGGGAGTAGATAAATTCATCCCAATTGAGCACCCAATTACCAAGAAGTCAATGGAAGGACAAATGCAAGATAACTCTATCAAAAGGAGGGTGCATGAGTTCCTCCCTGAACTTCCTGAAATTGACTACTGGACTCGCCTAGAAGCATTTGTTGCCAAGCTGCAAGAAGCTATGGAACAAATTAAGGAAGAACAGCAGAATCAAAACTGCATGCTCTGCAAATTACTGAAGGAACAAGAGAAGCAGGGGCGTGAGCTATAGAAGCTGAAGCGCCAGAAGCTCTCCCTTGAAGGGTCAAATACCCCACAAGTTGAGGGAGTATCCACTTCTCAAGATCAAGGTTGTTGAGTCCTAACTCTGTGATAATCTCTATCATTAGGAGTCTATTTTAGAGTCATTTAAAATTTTGTTTCTATTACTATTAGTCTTATCTTATATCTATTTTTGAGTCTTGTTCTTAATTCAGGATTAATAAAATTTAAGGTTCGTGTCTTAAAGCTATAAATGTCCTATGAATCCATCACCTCTCTTAAATGAAAAATGCTTTAATCACAAAAGAACAAGAAGTACAGGATTTCAAATTCATCTCTGAAACTAGTTGAATTAGTTTGATGTGGTGGCAATAATTTTTGTTTTCTGAATGAATGCTTGAACAGTGCATATGTCTTTTGAATTTGTTGATTAAAGAATGTTAAACTTGTTGGCTCTTGAAAGAATGATGGAAAAGGAGAAATGTTATTGAGGATCTGAAAAATCATCAAAGTGATTCTTGAAGCAAAAAAAAAAAAAATATATATGGCAAAAAGAGTGTGCTTAAGAACCCTGGACACCTCTAATTGGGGACTCTAGCAAAGCTGAGTCACAATCTGAAAAGGTTCACCCAATTATGTGTTTGTGGCATGTATGTATCCGGTGGTAATACTGGAAGACAGAGTGCTTTGGGCCACAGCCAAGACTCATAAAATAGCTATGTTCAAGAATCATTATACTTAACTAGGAGAATCAATAACACTATCTGACTTCTGAGTTCCTATAGATGCCAATCATTCTAAACTTCAAAGGATAAAGTGACATGCCAAAACTGTTCAGAAGCAAAAAGCTACTAGTCCCGCTCATCTATTTGGAGCTAAGTTTCTTTGATGTTTTGGAGTCTATAGTATATTCTCTTCTTTTTATTCTATTTGATTTTCAGTTGCTTGGGGACAAGCAACAATTTAAGTTTGGTGTTGTGATGAGCGGATAATTTATACGCTTTTTGGCATTCTTTTTAGTATGTTTTTAGTAAATTTTAGTTAATTTTTATTATATTTTTATTAGTTTTTCGTTAAAATTCACTTTTCTGGGATTTACTATGAGTTTGTGTGTTTTTCTGTGATTTCAGGTATTTTCTGGCTGAAATTGAGGGACCTGAGCAAAAATCTGATATAGAGGCTGAAAAGGACTGCAGATGTTATTGGATTCTGACCTCCCTACACTCAAAGTAGATTTTCTCGAGCTACAGAAACCCAATTGGCACACTCTCAATTGCGTTGGAAAGTAGACATCCTGGGCTTTCCAGCAATGTATAATAGTCCATACTTTACTCGAGATTTGATGGCCCAAACCAGCGTTGTAAATAAGCTTCAGAATTCCCGGCGTTTAACTCCGGAACTGGCACAAAAATTGGAGTTAAACGCCCAAACTGGCACAAAAGCTGGAGTTTAACTCCAGAAAAAGTCTCTACACATGAAAGCTTCAATGCTCAGCCTAAGCACACACCAAGTGGACCCCGGAAGTGGATTTTTACGCCATTTACTCATTTCTGTATATCCTAGGTTACTAGTTCACTATTAATAGGACCTTTTGACATTGTATCTCTACCTCATGACACATTACATGTTTCTTATTGTATCTTCTATGGCATGAGTCTCTAAACCCCATGGTTGGGGGTGAGGAGCTCTGCTGTGTCTGGAGGGATTAATGCAATTACTACTGTTTTTCATTCAATCACGCTTGCTTCAATTCTAAGATATCACTTGTTCTTAAACTTGATGAATGTGATGATCCATGACACTCATCATCATTCTCAACTATGAACGTGTGCCTGACAACCACCTCCGTTCTACCTTAGATTGAGTAGATATCTCTTGGATTCTTTAATCAGAATCTTCGTGGTATAAGCTAGAATTGATGGCGGCATTCAAGAGAATCTGGAAGGTCTAAACCTTGTCTGTGGTATTCTGAGTAGGATTCAAGGATTGAATGACTGTGACGAGCTTCAAACTCCTGAAGGCTGGGCGTTAGTGACAGACGCAAAAGAATCACTGGATTCTATTTCAACCTGATTGAGAACTGACAGATGATTAGCCGTGCTGTGACAGAGCGCGTTGAACATTTTCACTGAGAGGATGGGAGGTAGCCATTGACAACAGTGAAACCCTACATACAGCTTGCCATGGAAGGAACCTTGCGTGCATGAAGAAGAAGACAGTAGGAAAGCAGAGATTCAGAAGATAGAGCATCTCCAAAACCTCAACCTGTTCTCTGTTACTGCAAAACAAGTACTTATTTCATGATTCTTTTACTTTTCACAATTAAACCTGATAATTATTGATATCCTGACTAAGAGTTACAAGATAACCATAGCTTGCTTCAAGCCGACAATCTCCGTGGATCGACCCTTACTCACGTAAGGTATTACTTGGACGACCCAGTGCACTTGCTGGTTAGTTGTGCGGAATTGCAAAAGTGTGACTGCAATTTCGTGCACCAATACCCTTGCTAACTTAGGCATTAGAGTCCCTTGCAGGTACCACCACCCTCCGGTGACAAAAGGATCAGTAGCACCCCCAGTCCAACAAGTCGGACACCACCGCTCCGGCCACCAACAACAGGTCGGACACGTCATCTCCGACCAGTACAGAAGATCTCATCTGAGATCGACCTACGGTTTCAGGTAACCCTCAGAACAGTATTTGTCACTATTACTCATTCGATTTATTTTTGTCAATGATTGACTCTATTTCCTGCTTGTTCAAATCTAAAATAATTTTGATTCATTTATTTTAATTATAGTTCATCCTGATTTTAAATCAAAACTTATTGTATGGATTGTCAAAAATGAACAAGTAGAAATAACAAGTTCTAAAAAAACAAAACAAAAAGAAAGAAGAACGAAGAGAAAAAATGATTGTGCTAAAAAAACAAATGTTGCTCTGGATGATCGTAACTCGACGAACGCACGATATGATTTATCGCAGACGTAAGATTGAGTTTCTTATATAAAGTTTTTTTACTTTCTCTGCTAACTTTTCCTAAAACCTCATATAATTCTTTGGATTTTTTTTAGTAATATTTATTTTTTTGCTTAAACTACTGATTGTAAATTTGGTAGTGAAACCGAACCTGTGTCACAAACACAGACGAGCTTAGCACCATCTGTAAATACATTAAGCAATACCAAGTAATTCCTCTTAACTTTTATTTATATCTTCTGCTTTTAATTAGAATATATTGGTTGATAATTTTAGTTTCATATCCTTTTTATTAAAAAAAATACTGCTGAAAAATAGAGTTTACTTAAGGTTCAATTCTAAAGTAATTTCGGTTCATTTCTAGGTTTAATTGAGGTTTATTTGAATCCAAAAATAAATTTGATGTGTGTTTAATCCTTTTTTTTTAATCTTGGTTGATGATTTTAATTTGGTATCTTTTTTATTAGAAAAAATACCTCCGAAACCCCTATTTCATTTTTTAGAAGAAAGATACGGCATGAAAAAAAAAAGGAAAAATAGAGTTTACAACTTTCAACCATGTAAGTTCAAATACTTACGTTGGTCTTTTTAATTTAGTTAATAATTTTTGTTTAATTAATCATATGAATTTTTTGTTTAATTATTAGTAACATAACAACTGATCCTCAACAAATCCTTGAGGTTCAAGAAGAAACTCAGTCTCAACTAACCTTTCGATATGTGAGTTTTTCAACTTATTTTCTTATTCTAATAAAAAGAGTTCCTATTATATGTGATTTGTTATTGAGGATTAGGTGTTCTGCTACTAATAATTAAACAAAAATTCCATGTGATTAATTAAACAAACCTAGAAAAATATTCTTAAGTTAAAAAAAATCTATTTTTTCTTGACAATATTACTAACTATAGTAGCACAAATAACTTCAACTGCAAGTCTATTTTGTGTAATATTCCAACCAATAAATTTCAAAATTTTCTAGAAAATATGAATAGAACACTTGGATTTGCCAAGATATTTCCTCTTCAAGTGTTGTAAAGTATTAAGAGTTTCATATTTGGATTTTGTAAATGATCCACATTGACCTTGTGGTTAGCTAAAACTTACAAATTTGACTTCAGAGATGACTTGATTCGCATTGCATGCAAGTTCAAAAGTGTTGTCTTCATAAGCATCTGCACAAATATTCCCAATTATTTATGTGAAAAATTTTATATTAAATGGGAGCTCTCCTATCTCTTTCAGGAGTTCCGTGAATTTGCTTTTTAGGTTGAATGTAGATTCTTGTTAATAAAGGTAAATTTATCCTTGGTTTTTCCTATTTGTATCTTTTCCATGTCTCCCTCTGGCTCTGGTCTTGGCTGATCGTCTTGTCATGCATCTAGGTCAGCAAGGAAGATTTTTGCCGCGTACCGGGATCGCTTTTGGAGGGCTAAACTGGCGATGTTGCATTCTATCGCAACTTTGCGGATTCCGTACACTATTCTTATGGTTCCGTTATCAACTTGAAATTTCATAATTAGGAACTTGGTAAATATGGCGGCGGAGAGATCGTTTATTGTTTTCCTCCCTAGGATGATGTTATAGGCCGTGGAGTCCTTTAGGACTACGAACTCAGAGAGGACAGTCTTCTTTTGGTTTTCATTTCCGACAGTTATCGGTAGTATGATGGAACCATCCAGTTTGCAAAAGTTGTCTCTGAGTCCGGTCACTCCATTGTGGTGACTCTATAGGTTCTCATTTCAGAATCCTAATTTGTCGAAAGCTCTTCTGAAAAGGATGTTAGAGTCGGCCCAGGTGTCTACGAGTATACATTTTACCAAACTGGTCCCGACACTGGTGGATATGACGAAAGGGCCATCTTCTGCCGAAGTGCCCTTCAATAAATCGTCGAGGAAAAATGTAATCATTGTTGGAAGGTGGGGTGTTCTTTTTTCGTTCTTTACGGCCAGCAATCGGAGGTTCTTTTTTAATGCTGACTTGGATTTTTCATGGGCATTCTTCTCGGTGATGACATTCACCACGATCGTCGGGTCAGTTTTTGGGTTCTCCTAATGCGTCGATCTCACCATTCTGGGATTGTGACCCCCTCTCGGGTGATCTCTCCCGTTTGAATTTTCTAGGATCTCGAATAATTTTGGCAAACTTGGGAAGTTTGTCATCTCAGATGGCTTGTTCGAGAGCGTCTTTGAGATCGAAACAGTCTTGGGTCTTATGTTCATATCCTCTGTAATAGTCACAGTATAGGCTTTTGTTGTCGCATGTTTTCTCCTTCAGTTGTCGGGCCTTCGAGAGGATGCTCCATTCTGCTATCTGGTAGTAAATCTCCGTTATTGGAGCCGGTAGGCGTGTAGTTCGTGAACTTTCCCACTCTAGGTGGTCAGTTAGGGGTGGTGGATTTAAAGAACTCTTTTAGGGTTTCTTTGGATGACGGGTTGTTTCGTGGTGTCGTGTTGCCGTGGTGTCATTTATTGGCTGCCATGACTTTGCTTACCTTTTCATTGTTGATGTTCTGGATTTCATGCATTATCCAGACCGGCTTGGTTGTGAGGTGTTTCAGGAAGTCCTCATTCGTTAACCCATTAGTCAGACACAGGCTAGCCACTGAGTTCATAAGCCTGTCGACCATCAGACATCCGTCGTTGAATCAGTCTAGGTACTTCCGTGTGGGTGGTGTGCGAAATTGTGATCACTACTTTTCACAACTCAAATAATCCCTAGTAATGGCCCCAAAACTTGGTGCTCAATACCATGGCATAAACACAACTTTGCACAACTAACCAGCAAGTGCACTGGGTCGTCCAAGTAATAAACCTTACGCGAGTAAGGGTCGATCCCACGGAGATTGTTGGTATGAAGCAAGCTATGGTCACCTTGTAAATCTTAGTCAGGCAGACTCAAATGGGTATAGATGATGAATAAAACATAAAGATAAAGATAGAGATACTTATGCAATTCATTGGTGAGAACTTCAGATAAGTGAATGGAGATGCTTGGTCCCTTCCGTCTCTCTGCTTTCCTACTGTCTTCATCCAATCCTTCTTACTCCTTTCCATGGCAAGCTTATGCAAGGGTTTCACCGTTGTCAGTGGCTACCTCCCATCCTCTCAGTGGAAATGTTCAACGCACCCTGTCACGGCACGGCTACCCATCTGTCGGTTCTCGATCAGGCCAGAATAGAATCCAGTGATTCTTTTGCGTCTGTCACTAACGCCCCGCCCTCAGGAGTTTGAAGCACGTCACAGTCATTCAATCATTGAATCCTACTCAGAATACCACAGACAAGGTTAGACCTTCCGGATTCTCTTGAATGCCGCCATCAGTTCTAGCCTATACCACGAAGACGCTGATCTCACGGAATGGCTGGCTCGGTTGTCAGGCGAGCGCTCGGTTGTCAGGCGATCAACCATGCATCGTGTATCCGGAATCCAAGAGATATTCACCCAATCTAAGGTAGAACGGAGGTGGTTGTCAGTCACACTTTCATAGGTGAGAATGATGATGAGTGTCATGGATCATCACATTCATCAAGTTGAAGAACAAGTGATATCTTGGAACAAGAACAAGCGGAATTGAATAGAAGAACAATAGTAATTGCATTAATACTCGAGGTACAGCAGAGCTCCACACCTTAATCTATGGTGTGTAGAAACTCCACCGTTGAAAATACATAAGAACAAGGTCTAGGCATAGCCGAATGGCCAGCCTCCCAAAG
>NC_029774.3:18771083-18782105 GCF_000817695.3 Arachis duranensis | reverse complement strand
TGCCAGTTTGGGCGTTTAACTCCCATTTTGGTGCCAGTTCCGGCGTTTAACGCTGGAATTTCTGAAGGTGACTTTGAACGCCGGTTTGGGCCATCAAATCTTGGGCAAAGTATAGACTATCATATATTGCTGGAAAGCCCAGGATGTCTACTTTCCAACGCCGTTGAGAGCGTGCCTATTGGGCTTCTGTAGCTCCAGAAAATCCACTTCGAGTGCAGGGAGGTCAGAATCCAACAGCATCTGCAGTCCTTTTCAGTCTCTGAATCAGATTTTTGCTCAGGTTCCTCAATTTCAGCCAGAAAATACCTGAAATCACAAAAAAACACACAAACTCATAGTAAAGTCCAGAAAAGTGAATTTTAACTAAAAACTAATAAAAATATACTGAAAACTAACCAAATCATACTAAAAATATACTAAAAACAATGCCAAAAAGCGTACAAATTATCCGCTCATCAGTGGGTTTGTCTTGTCGTTGTGTGACTCCAAGCAGGCAGATTGGGTGTTTTGCTTTCGCAATCCTAGTGGTGCATTGTGCCATGGACTTCTTGGAGACATCCTCAAAACTGACTATCGAGCCGTTTGGAAGGGTGTTGAACCACTTGATTGCTGGGCCGGCTAGGATTACTAGAAAGGCCCTACACCGAACTACATCGGCAACTCTTTCTAGATTTATTCTGGCCTCAAAGGTTATCAGTTGTTCTTGCGGATCTTTAGTGCCATCGTACTTTATGTCAGTCAGCTTGTCGAAGCCTTTTGGTAACTTAGCTCTTAGGATTCTCTTAGTGAATGGGATAGCTCCCATTATCACATGTTCATTCTTTCTCCATTTGGAGTCTCTTCGGTGTTTCTGTTCGTCATCGTTGCGCTCGCCCTCGGGCTCCCAGAAAAAGTTACGATCCCGACGTCTGTTGTGGCATCGGTTAGGAGATCTCTCATTCTTGGTTTCTTACCGTGAGGGGATTCTAGAGGTCGCTTGGCTTGCGTGCTCTGGGTGGTAGCGCTCTTTGGAAGCTACTCGGCCTTCTAGGGTTTGCACCCTTTAGTAGAGCTCCTGAATTATCCGGATCGCCTTTTCTCCTAGGCTGTCGGCCCACTAGCCTCGTCGGGTTAGCGGTCATTCTCTCGCGGTTGCTTTCTGTCAAGTGTTGGCCGGACTTGCACGGCACTGGTTATCCTTCCGCAGGTCTGGTTTGTCGGGTTTGATGGGTTTGGCTCATGGGGATGGCTTGAGGATCACTTATCGAGTTCTTCTCACATGCCACCAAGATTTGACAGATCCCCACATATGGCACCAATGTACAGGACTTCATTGGTACAAGTTGAGAGGAGGATCAGGGGTCTGTTGGCCTTGATGGTAACGGGGTCGAACTCTTGGAACAGCAGGAGTGGTACCTGCAAAGATACTCCGATACTCAAATTAAAATGGATTTAAGAGATATAGGTCAAGGATAAGAATGTGTAACATACCTGGGGGAGTTCCTGACTCCCCTTATATATAGTTTGTAGTTATTATCTTATCTTATCTTGTGGACTAAGATAAGAAAAGTGTTTGAATTTCAGATGTTGGTTAGAGATTTGTGGCTATTGGACTGGGATGGTGACCCATGCTCGAGTAACTAGATTGTGGCTACTCCGATTTGGAGCCTAAGGATCGGGTCTAGAACACATATCTAAAGAAAAAGGTCTCAAAAAGAACGGGAAAAGGTCTAAAAATATAAAAATTACAATAAGGAACTCACAAAATACTCCTTGTTATGGTCAAATGACCAACAAAATGTTAAATGTATGTTCCCTTCGAAGAGCATGTCACATGATGAATAATATTCATCAATTTAATAGGCCATGGAACAATCCAAAATAATGATGTTAAAAAATTAGCTGTTTGACAATAAGCAAGAAGCATGATGCATTTAAAATTAGAACTTGAATTTTATAAAGAAGCACATATCTTGACCTAAAATAGTACACCAAATAAGAAATATTTTCAGTACAATCTATGCTTAATGCATTTAATATATCTCAAGAGAGGTTTTGATTTTTCTCTTAGAAAATATAAATAGATGTCTCCCCATATCTGAGCAAGGTAGTTTATGTAATAATACTAACCCATGCACGTAGAGTTGGTGAAGCAAAAAATATCAGATAGGGGTTGTTCCGAGGGTTACTTGAAACTGTAGGTCGATCTCGGACGAGATCTTCAAAGTTGGTCGGAGCTGTCGTGTCCGAATTGCTAGATTTGGTGATGGTGTTGATCCTTTGTCCCCAGAGGGTGGGGGATACCTGTAAGGGACTCTGATGCTTAAGTTAGCAAGGGTATTAAGCAGGTATTTGGTAGAATCAGAGTATGAGTTATACCTGAGTGCTCCAGTGTATTTATAATGGCGGGGAGTGACCTTTCCAGAGATAAGATAGTTATCTTATCTTATCTTATCTTTGAGTGAGGTCTTCTTATCTTCAAGAGAACCGCCTTTATCTCTACAGGCTTGGGCTGCCCTTGGATTTGGGATGTGTTCCTCTGTTTGGGCTCTTTATTAGGCTTTCCTGTGACTTGGCCAAGCTCTTTGAGAAGAGGTCGGGTCATCTTGACCTGAAGAGGTCGGTCGCTTTGTCTATAGAACATCCCGGGTCAGACTGCTTTGACCCAGGGTATGAACAGTGCCCCTACTCGAGCTTGGTCTTTATTTGGAGGTCGAGTCTTAGTTTTAGGACTTTGAACCTTCTCAGGTGAAGCCGAACTCGACCTTTTTTTGATTTTATCCTTGTAGAGTTTTTTGAATGCAGAACGTTTCGTTTTCTCTGAGAGCACGTGTTTTTTAGCGTCCTTGCCTCGGGAATGCACGAGGGTTTTAATGCCCTCATTAACTGGTTTTCAATGCCCCATTTCTTTTCTTTTATTTTGAACTTTCACACACAGAAATGGTTTTTCCTCTTCTCTGTAACTTCCCCTTTTCTTTCTCACTTTTCTGTTTTCGCCTGTGTTCCGCCCTTTCGCGTCTTCTCTTTGCGACATTGCTTGGTGATCGTAGGTGCCCTCTTTGTTTTCGACGACCGCTTTGTCTTCAATCTTTCCTCCGTATGCTTCCCCTTTTCTCAGGTTGGTTCATCTTTTCTTTTGCTTGCATTATTTTGTTTTCCTGGTGCAGTAGGGTTTTTACTTGAGTAATTCTTGGAAAGTTTGAACCTTTTTGCATTTCTATGCTTTTTGTCACTTTGATTTCTGGTTTCTTCTTTTCTGGCATTTCCTGAATGGTTAAAGCTTCTAGGGTTTTACATGTTGTTGCCTGCTTCTGTATAAGTGGCTTGTTTGATTTTGAAGAAAGATTGTGCCTTTGATAGTTTTTCCGCTTGGCATGTTCTTGCTGTTGGGTAGACTGAAATCGTATTTTCGAGAGGCGCCTGATTTTGATCACTTTATTTGGTTTGTGGCCTTTCCAAGTGTCATTCTTGTTGAAATAGAGACTTTATTTTCTTGTTGGGACGTGTAGAGATGTAGGCTTGTAGGCTTCCCTGGGTCCTTATTCTGCCTCCAAAGGATGCCCCTGGAACTTTTTTGGACTGGGTCCTGGGGTTTCCTTTTGTTGCTTTGCCTAGCTTCTTGATACCTATACGCTTTAGTTTTTGAGTTGTCTCCATTTATGCCCGAGTTGTTTGATTAGTGTTCCGAGATGTTTTTGAGTAATCCAATCTTCTTTTCTTCTTGTAGGACTAGTTAACCATGTCTTCTCACAAAAATATTGTCGAGGCGTCTTCTAAGGTTCCCGAGGGGATGTCCGACTGGTTGGACTCCCTTGTGTTGTTATGTGTGTCTCTAGCTAATTCGGAGTTCTGTGCGGAGTTTAGAAAACACCATCGGATATGTAGTAGTGAGAATCAAGAATGCAACTATGAGTTGGTGGCACCCGATTCTGATGACAGGATCTGCTTTCCTGTTCCGACCCAGGGAGAGCGTCCTTTCTTTTATGCATATGATTTCTTCTTTAGTCAGATGAATATTACCATTCCTTTTACTTCCTTTGAGACTGACCTGTTGTGGTCTTGTAATGTAGCCCCATATCATCTTCATCCAAATTCTTGGGGTTTTATTAAGATTTTTCAGCTGGTTTGTCATGAATTCGGTGTTAAGCCCTCTTTAACTCTTTTTCTGTATCTGTTTGTGTTGACCAAGCCTGGAACTACCAAAAAGAAAGCTTCTTGGATTTCTTTTAGGTCGGCCCAGGGACATAAGGTTTTTTCCATGTATGATGAGTCTTTCCGAGATTTTAAAAATTACTTTTTCAAGATCCGAGCTGTTGAAGGAGCTCGTCTTTTCTTTCTGGATGAGAATGGCGAGCCTCGTTTTCCTTTATAATGGCAGAGGAATGTAGTTGTATCTAGGTATACCTGGTAGATGTTAGATAAGGTTGAGCAGGCTTTTGTTGCTGCTTTGGAGGATATTTGGGGGAAACCTGCCCATCTTGAGACCAAGAAATTTCTGGGGATCCATCCTTGATCCGCACCGTGCTGGGTATTATAAACTGTGTCCCCATATGTTTTGTTTTCTTCTTTCTTTTCTGGCTTGTAAGTTGCTATATTTTTTTAATTTTTCAGAGATGTCGAAGAATAATGACTCGCTGAAGGCCTTTAAGAAGGCGAGGAAGGCTACCGCGGCTCAGAACGTCCCGGCCAAGGTGGTCGGGGAAGGGTCTTCCCAGGTTTTGTCGAAGCCGTCTGTCCCGAGCTCTCCTGGGCCGAGGAGGATGATCCCTACTCCCCGGGTTCGTTTGGTCGATCCGTCGCAAACTTCTATTGGTACCTCCTCTCCTTCTGCCGCTCCTCCTCCAAAAAGACCTCGGACTGTCGAGCCTTTTAATCTTGGTGCTCCCGACTTTGATGCTGTTGGGTTTGTAGATCAACAGATTGCTCCCTATGGTGTCATGCCTACTGACGATGTATCCATTCTTCGTCATTTAGACTTCATTACTCGGAGTGGTATTACATTGGCACACATGGGAGCGGCTTTATACTGGACTGCTCAAGATCTTCCTATCCATGCTACCAAGGCCTTTATGGAGGAGGCAAAATCAGAGTTTGACCGAATTAAAGGTTTGAAGGAGGAGCTCGAGGTGAAAGTGGCTGAGCTAGAAAAGGAGCTGAAAGGGGAAAAGGCTCGGGCTGTTGGTCTGGCGGCTGCTGTGCAACTGGTCGAGGATACGGCGTTAAAACATAAGGATAGCTTTGTTACTACTTATAGAGAGACGATGGAGCTCAGAGGTAGCTTGGAATCTGTCCGGGCCGATTATACCGAACTTCAGAGTCATCTTGTAGGCAGTGTTACTGCTGCTTATGAGAATCTGAAGGGGCAATTTTGAGTTCTTATTCCAGATCTCGACCTTTCCCTTATTAGTCTGGACAACATTGTTAAGGACGGTAAGATTGTCCCTGATGATCCTGATGATGATGATCGTCCTTCGCTGCCCGCTACCAAGACTTCTGTTGCGCCGACTTCTCTGACTTCCTCTGCTGAGATCAATCACCCAGGGGGGAACTAGATTGCCAAATCTTGAACCAGGATGATGGGACGGTGGATACGGTGCCTTTTCAGACTCGTCCTCCTTCACCCCGACTTGATGCTGCTGAGAAGCCTTCGAATGTTAACTGAATTTCCTTCTTGCTCGTTGTAGATTGCCCGGCTTGTGGGCTTTATTTTTAAAACTCTTTATTTTGTGAATGATGTTTTGACGCTTTTCTAGTTGCTTGTTTAGCAACTTTATTTTGATAAACAAAGTAGTTTCCAGGCTTTGTGGGCTGAACCTGGTGGCCTCTAAAGCTGGCTATTATTATAACTTTTGTTTTCATATCATATTTGTCTGCGTTTGTCTTGGTACCTTTGTAGTCTTTGAGAGTGTCGGGACTTTGTCTGACATGATCGGCTTGATTCCTTTGCCTGACGCTGCTTTCAACAATTTGAACTTTGTTCAGGTCTTCGTTAGGAATTATAATACTGAGATTGCCGATTTCTTCAACTCGGGTTGAGTTGTTTGTTTGTAACCCTCTTTTTTGGACTTTATTTAGGTCTCTTTCAGAGGTAGCTTTATCATGTTGGATCCTGTCAAGTTACTTGGTAATCCTCTTTCTTGGACCTTGTTCAGGTCTCTTTCAAGGATTACCTTTGTAACTTTATATTTTTGGGCCGACTTCACCATGTCGGTCCCTGTCGAGTTACTTGGTAATCCTCTTTCTTGGACCTTGTTCAGGTCTCTTTCAGGGATTACCTTTGTAACCTTATATTTTTGGGCCGACTTCGCCATGTCAGTCCCTGTCCAGTTACTTGGTAATCCTCTTTCTTGGACCTTGTTTAGGTCTCTTTCAGGTATTACCTTTGTAACATTTTCGTAGGAGTCCGACTTCATCATGTCGGGCTCTTCTAAGTTATAGTAATCCTCTTTTTTAGGGTTAGCCAGACCTCTTTCCAGGGCTTTACTTATAACTTGGGTTGTTGTGGCTGGTCCGACTTCTTTGTGTCGGCCAGTCTTCAAGTTGTTTTATAGCGATCCATTTTATTAGGACCTCATCAGGTCCTTTCTATGGATCACTTTCTATAACTTCTTACATTATTCTATTTTCATCTTTGCCGATTTTGTAGAGTTTGGGTTTTAACCCTCGTTTGGCAAACCTTTTAATGAATTTGGTTTTCATCTTTGGTCTTTATCGCGATCGCGATCGCGCAGTGAATTTGACTTTTACTTTCTGTCGATCCGTAGCTTTATAATCGGGCGATGAATGTTTCGGAATAATGCGGTTGAGCATTTGTAGAAAATCTGAACATATTTTATTAAAAAAATGCAAATATACATGCAGGGGTTAATTTCCTAAGTCGGGTGATTTGTAGGTCTTGGCTTGGCGCCTCGTTAAAAAACCTTTTTAGGAAAATGAGTGCGCCTTGTCCAAGGTCCTTATCATCCCTAGCTATAGTACCTTCTTAGGTTGCAGGCATGCCATGACCTGGGAAGCTCTCGCCCGTCGAGTTCAGAAAGCCTGTAGTAGCCCTTTCCCACCACTTCTATGACTCGGTAAGGTCCTTTCCAGTTTGCTGCCAACTTTCCTTCTCCAGGTCAAGTTGTTCTGATGTTGTTTCGTATTAAGATGAGGTCCTCCTCAGCAAAGGCCCGCTGTATTACCTTTTGGTTGTATCTGGAGGGCATCTGTCATTTCAACACCTCTTCCCTTATCCAAGCTCTTTCTCGGATTTCCGGAAGTAGGTCGAGCTCTTCCCTTTAGAGTTGGGAGTTGGCTTTTTCGCTATAGTGGATCACTCTGGGTGATCCTTCTTCGACCTCCACTGGGATCATTGCCTCTATTTTGTAAGCTAATCAGAAATGTGAGTCCTTTGTAGTGTAATGTGGAGTTGTCCGATATGTCCATAGGACTTGCGGGAGCTCTTCAGCCCAGGCTCCCTTTGCATCTTGTAATCTCCGTTTTAACCCGGCTAATATGACTTTGTTGGCAGCTTCGGCTTGCCCATTGGCTTAGGGGTGTTCAATAGAGGTGAATTGTTTTTTTATATTCAACTCGGCCACTAGCTTTCTAAAGCATGCATCTGTGAACTGGGTACCATTGTCCGTAGTGATGGAGTATTGAACTCCAAACCTTGTGACGATGTTTTTATATAGAAATTTTTGACTTCTTTGAGCAGTGGCGTTAGCTAGGGGTTCTGCCTCAATCCATTTTGTGAAGTAATCTATTCCTACTATGAGGAATTTGACTTGTCTCGATCCTTGAGGAAATGGTCTGAGAAGATCGAGTCCCCATTTTGCGAATGGCCAAGGTGAGGTCACGCTGATGAGTTCCTTTGGCGAGGCGATGTGAAAGTTGGCATGTTTCTGACATGATGGACATGTCTTTATGAACTCTGTGGCTTCCTTTTGTAGAGTTGGCCAATAAAATCCTGCCCGGAGTACTTTCTTGGTAAGTGCTTGCGCTCCGAGATGATTGCCACAAACGCCACTGTGTACTTCTTCTAGAACTTCCTTTGTGTTGGAAGTCGTTACACATTTTAATAATGGTATCAAAATCCCTCTTTTGTATAGAGTGTTGTCTATGATAGTGTAGTATTGTGCTTCCCATTTTAATCTTTTTGCCTCTTTTTCCTCTGTGGGGAGTGCTTCTATTTTGAGGTAGTTAATTATGGGAGTCATCCATCCCTGATTGCGACCTGTTATTGCTAGGACTTTTTCTTCTTCTGAGATTGATGGGTTCTGTAGAATTTCTTGGATGAGGCTTCTATTGTTGCCCCCTGGTTTGGTGCTGCTAGTTTTGAGAGTGCATCAGCTCGGGCATTCTGTTCTCGGGGTATGTGACGAATCTCATATTCTCCGAATTGTCTGAGTTGTTCTCTGGCTTTGTCCAAGTACTTTTTTATGATGGGGTCTTTGGCTTGGTAGCTTCCTTCTATTTGTGAAGTAACTACTTGCGAGTCACTAAAGATGATAAGCTTTTGAGCTCTAATCTCCCTGGCTAGTTTCAAACCAGCTAGTAGTGCCTCATATTCCGCTTGATTGTTTGAGGCAGGGAACCCAAATTTGAGGGAGAGTTTGATTTGGATTCACTGGTTACTTTCAATTATCACGCCTGTGCCGCTTCTAGTTTTATTTGAGGAACCGTCCACATAGAGATTCCATTCTGTGGGGATTTCCGGTGTGTCTGTAAATTCTACAATGAAGTCGGCCAGGTGTTGTGATTTGATGGCCGTCCGAGCTTCGTATTGAAGATCAAATTCGGACAACTTGACTGCCCATTGCAAGATTCTGTCCGCCAGGTCTGTTTTCTGTAAGATCCTTTTTATGGGCTGGTTGGTCCAAACTCTAATGGTGTGGGCCTGAAGTATGGGCGAAGTCGTCATGATGTTAGTATGAGAGCGTAAGCAAACTTTTCTATTTTCTGGTAGTTCAGCTTGGATCCTTGTAATGCTTTGCTGATAAAGTATATGGGCTGTTGCCCGCTGTCGTCTTCTCGGACCAATGCTGAGGCTACTGCCCGATTTCCTACCGCGAGGTACAATATGAGTGGTTCTCCTTCCCATGGCCGAGTCAGTATGGGTGGCTGTCCTAGGAATCTTTTGAAGTCTTGAAAGGCTTGCTCGCATTCCGCTGTCCATTTAAACTCCTTTCCCTTCCTTATAGTGGCGTAGAAGGGGAGAGATCTTATTGCTGATCCGGCCAAGAATCTGGACAAGGCTGCCAACCTTCCGTTGAGTTATTGTACCTCTTTGACACAAGTCAAACTTTTCATGTCGAGTATGGCCCGGCATTTATCCGGATTTGCCTCGATTCCTCTCTGTGTGATCATAAAACCCAAGAATTTACCAGCTTCTACTGCGAAGGTGCATTTTGCGGGATTGAGTTGCATGCCATGTCAACTTATAGTGTCGAATACTTGGGTCAGGTCGGATAATAACGTCTCTTCATTTTGTGTCTTTATTAGCATGTTGTCCACGTAGGCTTCCATGATTTTTCCGATGTGATCCAAAAAAATCTTGTTCATTAATCTTTGGTAAGTGGCTCCCACGTTTTTAAGACCGAAGGGCATGGCGATGTAGCAGTAATTTGCCTTTGGGGTTAAGAATGAGGTTTTTTTCTTAGTCGGGTGGGTACATTTGGATTTGATTATATCTTGAGTATGCATCCATAAAGGAGAGATATTTATATCCGGAGGAGGTATCTACCAGTGCGTCGATGCTTGGGAGTGGATAAGGATCTTTTGGGCAGGCTTTGTTGAGGTCGGTATAGTCAGTGCACATTCGCCACTTCCCGTTTGACATTTTCACCAATACGACGTTAGCAAGCCATAGTGGGTATTTGACTTCTCTTTTGAAACCTGCCTCCAGTAGAGCTTGTACCTGTTCTTCTACAGCTTGAGAGCATTCTGGTCCTAGCTTTCTACGTCTCTGTTTTACCGACCGAGATCCTGGGTAGACTGCTAGCTTGTGGCACATTAGCTTGGGATCTATGCCTGGCATGTCTGCGGCCTTCCACGCAAAGAGGTCAACATTGTCTCGTAGAAACTGTATGAGTGATTCTTTTATGTCTCCTTTCAGGAGTGTGTCGATATTGGTCGTTTGGTCTGGGGTGTCCCCAATCTGAATTTTCTCTATTTCACCTTCAGGTTGGGGGCAGAGTTCTTCCCGCCTCTGAACTCCACCGAGCTCAATTGTGTGGAACTCTTCTCCTCTACCTCTGAGGCCTAGACTTTCGTTGTAATAGCGGCGTGCCATCTTCTAATCTGCTTTTATCGCAGCTATCCCCCTACCGTTGGGAACTTCATGCATAGATGTGGGGTTGAGACTATTGCACCGAGCCGATTCAACGTTGTCTGACCTATTAGGGCATTGTAGGCTGAACTTACATCGACTATGATGTAGTCTATTTTGAGTGTTCTTGACTGACTTTCTTTTCCGAAAGTTGTGTGTAGCGAGATGTATTCCATCGGTTGAACTGGGGTATCTCCTAGTCTGAACAGGCTATTCGGATATGCTTTGGGTTCTTTTTCTTCCAGGCCGAGTTTGTCGAAGGCAGTTTTAAACAAGTGATGAGCGGATAATTTATACGCTTTTTGGTATTGTTTTTAGGTAGTTTTTAGTAAGTTCAAGCTACTTTTAGGGATGTTTTCATTAGTTTTTATGTTAAATTCACATTTTTTCTCTGAAAAAGGCTGACAAAAGGACTGCTGATGCTGTTGGAATCTGACCTCCCTGCACTCGAAATGAATTTTCTGGAGCTATAGAACTCCAAATGGCACGCTCTCAAGGGCGTTGGAATGTAGACATCCAGAGCTTTCCAGAAATATATAATAGTCCATACTTTATTCGGGAATTGACGACGTAACTTGGTGTTGAACGCCAAGTACATGCTGCTGTCTGGAGTTAAACGCCAGAAAAACGTCATGATCCGGAGTTGAACGCCCAAACACGTCATAACTTGGAGTTCAACTCCAAGAGAAGCCTCAGCTCGTGGATAGATCAAGCTCAGCCCAAACATACACCAA
>NC_029774.3:18751110-18755634 GCF_000817695.3 Arachis duranensis | reverse complement strand
TAAAGTATGGACTATTATATATTGCTGGAAAGCCCTGGATGTCTACTTTCCAACGCCGTTGAGAGCGCGCCAATTGGACTCCTGTAGCTCCAGAAAATCCATTTCGAGTGCAGGGAGGTCAGGATCCAACAGCATCAGCAGTCCTTTTTCAGCCTAAGTCAGATTTTTGCTCAGCTCCCTCAATTTCAGCCAGAAAATACCTGAAATCACAGAAAAATACACAAACTCATAGTAAATTCCAGAAATATGATTTTTGCCTAAAAACTAATATTATTTTACTAAAAACTAACTAAAACATACTAAAATCTACATGAAATTACCCCCAAAAAGCGTATAAAATATCCGCTCATCAGGAGACTATTGATCATATTCAGGGGGCTGGCCATTTGGCCATGCCTGAACCTTTCACTTATGTATTTTCAACGGTGGAGTTTCTGCACACCATAGATTAAGGGTGTGGAGCTCTGCTGTACCTCAAGTTTCAATACAATCACTATTACTTTTTATTCAATTCTCTTTTATTCTTATTCCAAGATATACATTGCACAACACTTTGATGGATGTGATGATCCGTGACACTCATCATCATTCTCACCTATGAACGCGCGTGACTGACAACCACTTCCGTTCTACCTTAGGCCGGGCGCATATCTCTTATATTCCCCAACAGAATCTTCGTGGTATAAGCTAGATAGATGGCGGCATTCATGGGGATCCGGAAAGTCTAACCTTGTCTGTGGTATTCCGAGTAGGATCCCGGAATTGAATGACTGTGACGAGCTTCAAACTCCTGAAGGCTGGGCGTTAGTGACAGACGCAAAAGAATCAATGGATTCTATTCCAGCCTGATTGAGAACCGACAGATGATTAGCCGTGCTGTGACAGAGCATTTGGACCATTTTCACGGAGAGGATGGGATGTAGCCATCAACAAGGGTGATGCCTCCAAACGATTAGCCGTGCAGTGACAGCGCATAGGACCATTTTCCCGAGAGGATTGAAAGTAGCCACTAATGATGGTTATGCCCTACATACAGCTTGCCATGGAAAGGAGTAAGAAGGATTGAAGAAAGAGTGAGTAGTGAAGTAGAGTTTCAAGAGGAGCACAGCATCTCCATACACCTATCTGAAATTCCCACTATTGATTTACATAAGTATTTCTATCCCTTTTTATTTTCTACTTATTCCATTAATCAAATTTAAACTAATAATCCAATTATCCTTGAATCCGCCTGACTGAGATTTGCAAGGTGACCATAGCTTGCTTCATACCAACAATCTCTGTGGGATCGACCCTTACTCGCGTAAGGTTTATTACTTGGACGACCCAGTACACTTGCTGGTTAGTTGAACGGAGTTGTGAATTCAAATAAAGCCAATTATTAAATTTCATACAAGTACAAAGAGCATGTGATCACAATTTCGTCCACCAAGTTTTTGGCGCCGTTGCCGGGGATTGTTCAAGTATGGACAACTGACGGTTCATCTTGTTGCTCAGATTAGGTAATTTTCATTTCAAAAACCTTTTTCAAAATTTTTTCTTTTATTTTTCGTTTTTCCAAACTTTAATTTCGAAAAAAAAAATTTAATAAAAATCCAAAAAAAATTAAAAAATCATAAAAATCAAAAAAATATTTTTGTGTTTCTTGTTTGAGTCTTGAGTCAATTTTTAAGTTTGGTGTCAATTGCATGCTTTAAAAATTTTTCTTGCATTTTTCGAAAATTCCATGCATTCATAGTGTTCTTCATGATCTTCAAGTTGTTCTTGGTAAGTCTTCTTGTTTGATCTTGATGTTTTCTTGTTTTGTTTCTTTTATTGTTTTTCATGTGCATCTTTGCATTCATATTTTCTAAGCATTAAAGATTTCTAAATTTGGTGTCTTGCATGTTTTCTTTGCATAAAAAATTTTTCAAAAAAATATGTTCTTGATATTCATCATGATCTTCAAAATGTTCTTGGTGTTTATCTTGACATTCATAGTGTTCTTGCATGCATCATATGTTTTGATCCAAAATTTTCATGTTTTGGGTCATGTTTGTGTTTTTCTCTCTCATAATTAAAAATTCAAAAATCAAAAAAATATCTTTTCCTTATTTCCCTCCAAATTTTCGAAATTTTGAGTTGACTTAGTCAAAAATTTTCAAAATTAGTTGTTTCTTACAAGTCAAGTCAAAATTTCAATTTTAAAAATCTTATCTTTTCAAAATCTCTTTCAAAAATCATATCTTTTTCATTTTTTTTGCTATTTTTCGAAAATTTCAAAAACCTTTTTTCAAATTATTTTCAAAATCTTTTTCTTATCTTTATATCAAATTTTCGAAAATTAGCTAACAATTAATGTGGTTGGTTCAAAAATTTGAAGTTTGTTACTTTCTTGTTAAGAAAGGTTCAATCTTTAAGTTCTAGAATCTTATCTTTTAGTTTTTTGTTAGTGAAGTAAGTAATTTCAAATTTTTAAATTAAATCTTTTTATCTTTTATCATATCTTTTTCAAAAAAAATTTTATCTTTTTCAAAATTTGATTTCAAAATATCTTATCTAACTTCTTATCTTCTTATCTTTTTAAAATTTGATTTCAAATCTTTTTCAATCAACTAACTAACTTTTTGTTTGTTTCTTATCTTTTTCAAAACCACCTAACTACTTTTCCCTCTTCAATTTTCGAAAATACCTCTCTCTTTTTCAAAAATTATTTTTAATTAATTAATTGTTTTAAATTTTAAATTTCAATTATGTTCTATCTTTAATTTTCGAAAATTACTAACCCCTTTTTCAAAATTATTTTCGAAATCTCCCTTCTCTTCTCTTCTTCTATTTAATTATTTAATTACTAACACTTCTCTTCACCTCTTTCCATCTAATTATCCGAATCCCATCTTCTACATTCTTCTCCCCTTTCTTCTTCTACTAACATAAAGGAATCTCTATACTGTGACATAGAGGATCCCTTTTTCTTTTCTTGTTTTCTTCTCTTTCATATGAGCAGGAACAGGGAAAAAGGCACTCTTGTTGAAATTGATCCAGAACCTGAAAGGACTCTGAAGAGGAAATTAAGAAAAGCTAAATTAAATTATTCTTCTTATGAGCAGGAACAAGGATAAAGGCACTCTTGTTGAAGCTGATCCAGAACCTGAAAGGACTCTGAAGAGAAAATTAAGAGAAGCTAAATTACTACAATCCAGAAACAACCTTTCAGAAATTTTCGAACAAGAGAAGGAGATGGCAGCCGAAAATAATAATAATGCAAGGAGAATGCTTGGTGACTTCACAAAGCCAACGTCCAAATTTGATGGAAGAAGCATCTCCATTCCTGCCATTGGAGCCAATAACTTTGAGCTGAAACCTCACATATTAGATATATTCTATTATGGTCTATCTGAATTTTCGAAAATGTCATTGGACCATTCTGCAAGTGGATCTATTCACCTGAAGAAAACGCCTGAAGAGGCTCAGGAACTCATTGACATGGTTGCAAACAACCAATTCATGTACACTTCTGAGAGGAATTCCGTGAACAATGGGATACCTCAAAAGAAAGGAGTTTTTGAAATTGATGCTCTGAATGCCATATTGGCTCAGAACAAAGTGTTGACTCAACAGGTCAACATGATCTCTCAAAATCTGAATGGATGGCAACATGCATCCAACAGTACTAAGGAGGCAGCTTCTGAAGAAGCTTATGATCCTGAGAACCCTGCCATGGCAGAGGTTAATTACATGGGTGAACCTTATGGAAACACCTATAACTCATCATGGAGAAATCATCCAAATTTCTCATGGAAGGATCAACAAAAACCTTAACAAGGTTTTAACAATGGTGGACGCAATAGGCTGAGCAATAGCAAGCCATATCCATCATCTTCTCAGCAACAGACAGAGAATTCTGAACAAAACACTTTTAATTTAGCCAATATAGTCTCTGATCTTTCAAAGGCCACTTTCAGTTTCATGAGTGAAACAAGGTCCTCCATTAGAAATCTGGAGGCACAAGTGGGCCAGCTGAGTAAGAAAGTCATTGAAACTCCTCCCAGTATTCTCCCAAGCAATACAGAAGAGAATCCAAAAGGAGAGTGCAAGGCTATTGATATAGTCAATATGGCTGATGAGCGGATAATTTATACGCTTTTTGGCATTGTTTTTATATAGTTTTTAGTAAGTTTAAGCTACTTTTAGGGATGTTTTCATTAGTTTTTATGTTAAATTCACATTTATGGTATTAGTTTTTAGGAAAAATTCATATTTCTGGACTTTACTATGAGTTTGTGTGTTTTTCTGTAATTTCAGGTATTTTCTGGCTGACATTGAGGGAGGTGAGCAAAAATCTGATTTAGGCTGAAAAAGGACTGCTAATGTTGTTGGATCCTGACCTCCCTGCACTCGGAATGGATTTTCTGGAGCTACAGAACTCCAATTGGCGCGCTCTCAACGGCGTTGGAAAGTAGACATCAAGGGCTTTCCAGCAATATATAATAGTCCATACTTTATTCGAAGAATGACGACGTAACTTGGCATTGAACGCCAAGT
>NC_029774.3:18748726-18749796 GCF_000817695.3 Arachis duranensis | reverse complement strand
TGGAGAGCAAATTGCTCAATACTTAGGAGCTATTATGAAGCTGAATGCCAAGTTGTTTGGTAATGAAACTTGGGAAAGAGAACCTCCCTTGCTCATTAATAAACTGGATACTTGGATTCAGAAAATTCTACCTCAAAAGAAACAGGATCCTGGCAAGTTCTTAATACCTTGCACCATAGGCACCATGAGCTTTGAAAACGCTCTATGTGATCTGGGGTCAGGGATAAATCTTATGCCACTCTCTGTAATGGAGAAGCTGGGAATCAATGAGGTACAACCTGCCTTGTTCTCATTACAATTGGCAGACAAGTCATTGAGACAGGCTTATGGAATAGTAGAGGACGTGCTAGTAAAGGTTGAAGGCCTTTACATCCCTGCTGATTTCATAATCTTAGACACTAGGAAGGAAGAGGATGATTGCATCATCCTTGGAAGACCTTTCCTAGCCACAGCAGGAGCTGTGATAGATGTCAACAGATGAGAATTAGTCCTTCAATTAAATGGGGACTACCTTGTGTTTAAGGCACATGGCCATCCCTCTGTGACAAAAGAGAGTAAGCATGAAGAGCTTCTCTCAGTTCAGAGTCAAGAAGAGCCCCCACAGTCAAACTCTAAGTTTGGTGTTGGGAGGCCACAACCAAACTCTAAGTTTGATGTTAAAACCCCATATCCAAACTCTAAGTTTGGTGTTGGGACTACACAACATTGACCTGATCACCTTATGGCTCCATGAGAGCCACTGTCAAGCTATTGACATTAAAGAAGCTCTTGTTGGGAGGCAACCCAATTTTATTTATCTAATTTTTATTTTATTCTATTCTATTGTTATTTTGTGTTTTATTAGGTACATGATCATGAGGAGTCACGAAAAAATCATAAAAATTAAAAACAGAATCAAAAACACCATAGATTAAGGTGTGGAGCTCTGCTGTACCTCGAGTATTAATGCAATTACTATTGTTCCTCTATTCAATTCAGCTTGTTCTTGTTCCAAGATATCACTTGTTCTTTAACTTGATGAATGTGATGATCCGTGACACTCATCATCATTCTCACCTATGAACGTGTGA
>NC_029774.3:18746613-18748286 GCF_000817695.3 Arachis duranensis | reverse complement strand
ATTTACAAGGTGACCATAGCTTGCTTCATACCAACAATCTCTGTGGGATCGACCCTTACTCGCGTAAGGTTTATTACTTGGACGACCCAGTACACTTGCTGGTTAGTTGTGCGAAGTTGTGATAAAGAGTTGGGATTACAATTGTGCATACCATGTTGATGGCGCCATTGATGATCACAATTTCGTGCACCATGTTTTTGGCGCCGTTGTCGGAGATTGTTGAGTTTGGATAACTGACGGTTCATCTTGTTGCTTAGATTAGGCATTTTTTAGAATTCTTGAGAATGAATTCTAGAGTTTCATGATAATCTGTTGAAGTCTGGCTGGCTGTGAAGCCATGTCTAATTAAAGCTGATTGATCTTCATCAATTTAGCTCTTGAATGCAATGTCCTGTTGAAGCTTGGCTAGCCATGTCTAATTCCTTTAGACTAAAGCTTTAGACTAACATTGCATGATTCCTAGAATTCTCATTAAGAATTTTGATATCTTTATTTTCTTTTCCACTTAATTTTCGAAAAATCCAAAAAAATTACAAAATCATAAAAACCAAAAATATTTTTTGTTTCTTGTTTGAGTCCAGTGTCTTATTTTAAGTTTGGTGTCTTGCATGCATTGTTTATTTGATCTTGGTTCTATTTTCAAGTCAATAATACAGGGAACTGAAGATTCAGTACATGCAGCAGAGGAATTATACAGAAAAAGCTGGGCGTTCGAAACGCCCAGTGAAGAAGGAAAACTGGCGTTTAAACGCCAGCCAGGGTGCTTGCCTGGGCGTTTAACGCCCAAAAGGGTAGAGCTTTGGGCGTTAAACGCCAGAATGGATACCATTCTGGGCGTTTAACGCCAGGATGGCACAAGAGGGAAGATTTTGTTTTTAATGCAAATTTTTTTCAAGTTTTCAAAGTTTTTCAAAATCAAATCTTTTTCAAAACATATCTTTTCAATCAAATCTTTTTCAAAATCAATTTCTTTCCATTTTCAAAAATACTTGCTATCAATTAATGATTTGATTCAACATTTCAAGTAAGTTGCGTTTTCTGTTGAGAAAGGTTTAATGTTTGAATCATATCTTTTCTTGTTAGACAAGTCATTAATTTTTAAAAACCAAATCTTTTTAAATTGTTTTTCAAATCATATCTTTTAAATCATATCTTTTTAATCACATCTTTTTCAAAATAGTTTTCAATCATATCTTTTTTATTTCTAATTTCAAAATCTTTTTCAAAAATCACTTGATTTCTTTCCCACTCTTGGTTTTCGAAAATCAATTAATGTTTTTCAAAATGTTTTTAAAATATTTTACTTAATTTTCGAAAATTTCTTCCCCTCTTCTCACATCCTTCTATTTATGGAGTACCACTCCTCCTCAATGCACAATTCGAACTCTATCTCACTAAGTTCGAATTCTTCTCCCTCTTCCTTCTATTTTTCTGTTCCTCTGACACCTCAAGGAATCTCTATACTGTGACATAGAGGATTCCACATCTTCTTGTTCTCTTCTCTTTCATATGAGCAGGAACAAAGACAAAGACATTCTTGTTGAAGCTGACCCTGAACCTGAAAGGACCTTGAAGCGAAAGCTAAGAGAAGCTAAAGCATAACTCTCTGTAGAGGACCTAACAGAAGTCTTCAAAGAAGAAGAACCTATGGCAGCCGAAAACAACAACAATGC
>NC_029774.3:18742292-18745658 GCF_000817695.3 Arachis duranensis | reverse complement strand
TGCCTTCTTGGCAAAGTTCTTTCCACCTCAAAATTGAGTAAGCTTAAGTGGAAGTCCAAACCTTCAGACAGAAGGAAGGTGAATCCCTCTATGAAGCTTGGGAAAGATACAAACAATTAATCAGAAAATGTCCTTCTGACATGCTTTCTAAATGGAGCATCATAGGTATTTTCTATGACGGTCTATCTGAACTGTCCAAGATGTCTTTGGATAGCTCTGTTGGAGGATCTCTTCATCTGAAGAAGACGCCTACAGAAGCTCAAGAACTAATTGAAATAGTTACAAATAACCAATTCATGTACACTTCTGAAAGGAATCCTGTGAACAATGGGACAAATCAGAAGAAAGGAGTTCTTGAGATTGATACTCTGAATGCCATATTGGCTCAGAACAAGATATTGACTCAACAAGTCAATTTGATTTCTCAAAGTCTGTCTGGAATACAAAATGCACCAAGCAGTACTAAGGATGCTTCATCTGAAGAAGAAGCTTATGATCCTGAGAACCCTTCAATGGAAGAGGTGAATTACCTGGGAGAACCCTATGGAAACACCTATAATTCTTCATGGAGAAATCATCCAAATTTCTCATGGAAGGATCAACAGAGACCTCAACAAGGTTTCAACAATAACAATGGTGGAAGAAACAGGTTTAGCAATGGCAAGCCTTTTCCATCATCTTCTCAGCAACAGACAGAGAGTTCTAAGCAGAGCCACTCTGACTTAGCAACCATGGTCTCTGATCTGATCAAAACCACTCAAAGTTTCATGACTGAAACAAGGTCTTCCATTAGAAATTTGGAGGCACAAGTGGGACAGCTGAGCAAGAAAATTACTGAACTCCCTCCTAGTACTCTTCCAAGCAATACAGAAGAGAATCCAAAAGGAGAGTGCAAGGCCATCAACATGACCTACATGGCCGGAACTTGGAGAGGATGAAGAGGCAGCAAACGCCACTGAGGAAGACCTCAATGGACGTCCACTGGCCTCCAATGAGTTCCCTAATGAGGAATCATGGGAATCTGAGGCTCAAAATGAGACCATAGAGATTCCATTGGACTTACTTCTGCCATTCATGAGCTCTGATGAGTATTCTTCCTCTGAAGAGGATGAGTATGTCACTGAAGAGCAAGTTTCTAAATACCTTGGAGCAATCATGAAGCTAAATGACAGGTTATTTGGTAATGAGACTTGGGAGAATGAACCTCCTTTGCTCACCAAAGAACTGGATGACTTGTCTAGGCAGAAATTACCTCAAAAGAGACAAAATCCTGGGAAGTTTTCAATACCTTGTACCATAGGCACCATGACCTTTAAGAAGGCCCTGTCTGACTTAGGGTCAAGTGTAAACCTCATGCCTCTCTCTGTGATGGAGAAGCTAGGGATCTTTGAGGTACAAGCTGCAAGAATCTCACTAGAGATGGCAGACAATTCAAAAAAACAAGCTTATGGACTTGTAGAGGATGTTCTGGTAAAGGTTGAAGACCATTACATCCCTGCTGATTTCATAGTCCTAGAGACTGGGAGGAGCATGGATGAATCTATCATCCTTGGCAGACCCTTCCTAGCCACAGCAAAGGCTGTGATTGATGTGGACAGAGGTGAATTGATCATTCAAGTGAATGAAGAATCCTTTGTGTTTAAGCCTCAATGATATCCCTCTGTCACCATGGAGAGGAAGCATGAAGAGCTTCTCTCAAAACAGAGTCAAACAGAGCCCCCACAGTCAAACTCTAAGTTTGGTGTTGGGAGGTCACAACCAACTTCTAAGTTTGGTGTTGAACCCCCACATTCAAACTCTAAGTTTGGTGTTGGGAGGCTCCAACATTGCTTTGAGTATCTGTGAGGCTCCATGAGAGCCCACTGTCAAGCTACTGACATTAAAGAAGCGCTTGTTGGGAGGCAACCCAATGTTATATTTTATCTATTTTCTTTTGCTATTTTATGTTTTCTGTAGGTTGATGATCATGAGAAGTCAAAAAATCAATTGAAAAAGCAAAAACAGAATGAAAAACAGGAAGAAAAATAGCACACCCTGGAGGAAGAACCTACTGGCGTTTAAACGCCAGTAAGGCTAGCAGATGGGCGTTTAACGCCTAGTCTGGCACCATTCTGGGCGTTTAACGCCAGAAAGGGGCACCAGACTGGCGTTAAACGCCAGAAAAGGGCAAGCACTTGGCGTTAAACGCCAGAAATTGGCACCAGCCTGGCGTTTAATGCCAGAATTGGCTCAGAATGCATTTTTGCATGCCATTTGGTGCAGGGATGACTTTTCCTTGACACCTCAAGATCTGTAGACCCCACAGGATCCCCACCTACCCCACCACCCTCTTTCTTCTTCACCCATTCACCAATCACCTCAATACATCTTCCCCAAAAACCCCTCACCTATCAAATCCCACTATTCTCTTCACCACTCACATCCATCCTTCATAAAACCCCACCTACCTTACCATTCAAATTCAAACCACTTTCCCTCCCAAACCCACCCTTACATGACCGAACCCTACCCCTCTCTCCACCCCTATATAAACCCATCTTCACTCCTTCATTTTCACACAACCTAAACACTACTTCTCCCCTTTGGCCGAACCACAAAGCCATCTCCATCTCCTCTATTTCTTCTTCTTCTACTCTCTTCTTTCTACTTTTGCTCCAGGACGAGCAAACCTTTTAAGTTTGGTGTGGTAAAAGCATTTCAAAACCCTTCACCTATCAAATCCCATCTTTCTCTTCACCACTCACATCCATCCTTCATAAAACCCCACCTGCCTCACCATTAAAATTCAAACCACTTTCCCACCCAAACCCACCCTCACATGACCGAACCCTACCCTTCCCCTACTTCTATATAAACCCATCTTCCCTCCTTCATTTTCACACAACCTAAACACCACTTCTTCCCCTTTTGGCCGAACACAAAGCCATTCCCTTCTTTCTCATTTCTTCTTCTTCTACTCTCTTCTTTTTTCTTTTGCTCGAGGACGAGCAAACCTTTTAAGTTTGGTGTGGTAAAAGCATTGCTTTTTGTTTTTCCATAACCATTTATGGCATCCAAGGCCGGAGAAACCTCTAGAAAGAGGAAAGGGAAGGCAAAAGCTTCCACCTCAGAGTCATGGGAGATGGAGAGATTCATCTCAAGGGTGCATCAAGACCACTTCTATGAAGTTGTGGCCTTGAAAAAGGTGATCCCCGATGTCCCTTTTTCACTCAAAAAGAGTGAATATCCGGAGATTCGACATGAGATCCGAAGAAGAGGTTGGGAAGTTCTTACCAACCCCATTCAACAAGTCGGAGTCTTAATGGTTCAAGAGTTCTATGCCAATGCATGGATCACCAAGAACCATGACCAAAGTATAAACCCGGA
>NC_029774.3:18741648-18742187 GCF_000817695.3 Arachis duranensis | reverse complement strand
AGGTTGGCATTCAACTTGCCCATGATGCAAGGAGATGAACACCCTTACACTAGAAGGGTCAACTTTGATCAAAGGTTGGACCAAGTCCTCACAGACATTTGTGAAGAGGGCGCCCAATGGAAGAGAGATTCAAGAGGGAAGCCGGTTCAATTGAGAAGGCATGACCTCAAGCCCATGGCTAGGGGATGGTTGGAGTTTATCCAACGCTCAATCATTCCCACTAGTAACCGGTCTGAAGTTACTCTAGACCGGGCCATCATGATTCATAGCATCATGATTGGAGAAGAAGTAGAAGTTCATGAGGTTATAGCCCAAGAACTCTATAAGGTGGCGGACAAGTCCTCTACCTTGGCAAGGTTAGCCTTTCCTCATCTCATTTGTCATCTCTGTTATTCAGTAGGAGTTGACATAGAAGGAGACATCCTCATTGATGAGGACAAGCCCATCACTAAGAAAAGGATGGAGAAAACAAGAGACCCCTCTCATCATCAAATCCCTGAGATGCCTCAAGGGATGCACTTTCCTCCACAAAACTATTG
>NC_029774.3:18736725-18741527 GCF_000817695.3 Arachis duranensis | reverse complement strand
AAATTAGAGAAGATCAAAGAATCATGAGAGAGGAGCAACAAAGGCAAGGAAGAGACATTGAGGAGCTCAAGCACTCCAAAAAACCTTCAAGAGGAAGAACAAGCCTCCATCACTAAGGTGGACCCGTTCTTTAATCTCCTTGTTCCTTATTTTCATGTTTTTCGAAAATTATGCTTGTGTTTATCCATGTTTGTGTCTTATTCCATGATCATTAGTGTCTTAGTGTCTATGCCTTAAAGTTATGAATGTCCTATGAATCCATCACCTTTCTTAAGAAAAATGTTCTTAATTGAAAAAGAGAAGAATTGCATGAATTTCAGATTTTATAACAGATTAATTATTTTGATGTGGTGGCAACACTTTTGTTCTCTGAATGTATGCTTAAACAGTGCATATGTCTTTTGAATTTGTGGTTCATGAATGTTAAAGTTGTTGGCTCTTGAAAGAATGATGAAAAAGGAGACATGTTACTGAGGATCTGAAAAATCATAAAAATGATTCTTGAAGCAAGAAAAAGCAGTGAATACAAAAAAAACGAAAAAAAGGGAGAAAAAGAAAAAGAAAGAAAAAGAAAGAAATAAAGTTGTGATCCAAGGCAAAAAGAGTGTGCTTAAGAACCCTGGACACCTCTAATTGGGGACTCTAGCAAAGCTGAGTCACAATCTGAAAAGGTTCAAGCTAAAAGCCCCGCTCATCTAATTAATACTGATCTTCATAGATGTTTTTGGAGTTCATTGTATATTCTCTTCTTTTTATCTTATTTGATTTTCAGTTGCTTGGGGACAAGCAACAATTTAAGTTTGGTGTTGTGATGAGCGGATAATTTGTACGCTTTTTGGCATTGTTTTTAGTATGTTTCTAGTAGGATTTAGTTAGTTTTTAATATATTTTTATTAGTTTTTAGTTAAAATTCACTTTTCTGGACTTTACTATGAGTTTGTATGTTTTTCTGTGATTTCAAGTATTTTCTGGCTGAAATTGAGGGACCTGAGCAAAAATCTGATTCAGAGACTGAAAAGGACTGTAGATGCTGTTGGATTCTGACCTCCCTGCACTCGAAGTGGATTTTCTGGAGCTACAGAAGCCCAATTGGCGCGTTCTCAACGAATTTGGAAAATAGACATCCTGGGCTTTCCAACAAGGGAGTTCCTAGCGTTTAACGCCAGCTAGAATCAACAGCTGGGCTTTGAACGCCCAGGAGAAGCTACACAAGGCGTTAAACGCCCAGAACATGCAGTGTTTGGGCGTTTAACGCCAAGACTGTGGGGAGGAGGTAAATTTGTTTTTACTTCACATTCTTTTCCAATTTCCATATTTCAATTCATGATTTCTTGCATAAACATGTTCCAAACTATCATCCTTCAATTCAAAAAAATTTTAATCCTAATTTCTAAAATCCCTTTTTCAAAAATATCAAATGTATCTTAATTCATAAACACAAATCCTTTTCAAATCCCATCCAAATTCTTTTCAAATTTTTTTTTTAAAACTCAATTATCTTTTCAAATCTTTTTTTTAAAATAAAAATTCAGATTTATCTTTTTCAAATATCTTTCACAACTTTTAAATTTAGATTATATCTTTTTCCTATCATATTTATCTTTTACAAATCATATCTTCTATCTTATCTCTCTTCAAAATTTTCGAAAACCCACCCCCTCCCTTTAATTCCACATTTGGCCTCCCTCCTCTCATCCACCATTCCACACAAGCTCTCCTTCTATCCCTCTCCTTTCTTTTCTTTTGCTTGAGGACAAGCAAACCTCTAAGTTTGGTGTGTTTATCCGTGATCACTAAACCATACCCACTAAGATCATGGCTCCTAAAGGAAAACAACCCCCTCCAAAAGGCAAGAAAGAGAGTATTCCAAAACCACTTTAGAATTAAGGGAAGTTCTTAACCAAAGAACATTCAGACCATTACTACAAAATAATGGGTCTAAGGTCAGTGATCCCGGAAGTCAAATTCGATCTGAAAGAAGATGAATATCCGGAGATCCAAGAGCAAATTCAAAACAGGAGCTGGGAAATCCTAGCTAATCCTGAGACAAAGGTGGGAAGAAATATGGTTCAGGAATTCTACGCTAATCTGTGGCAAACAGACAGGCAGAGAATATCTGGAACTGCTTTCTATGTCTATCGGACCTTGGTTAGAGGAAAGATTGTTCACATCCACCTGATAAAATCAGGGAGATCTTTAAGCTACCCCAGCTGAAAGATGACCCAGACTCCTTTAATAGGAGAATGATGAGAACAAATAAAGGCTTGGACAAGATTCTAGAAGACATATGCCTCCCTGGAGCCAGGTGGACCACCAGCACCAAGGGCGTCCCAAATCAACTCAAAAGAGAAGATCTCAAACCAGTCGCCAGAGGCTGGCTGGACTTCATTGGGCGTTCTATACTGCCCACTAGTAACCGCTCTGAGGTCATTGTTAAAAGAGCAGTGATGATCCACTGCATTATTTTAGGAAGAGAAGTGGAAGTTCATCAGTTGATTTCATGTGAACTTTACATAATTGCAAACAAGAACTCCAAAGATGCCAAATTGGCTTATCCTAGCTTAATATCTATGCTATGTAAAGATGCTGGAGTGAAGATGGGAATAACTGAGTATATCTCAGTTGAGCGACCAATCACCAAAACATCAATGGAAAAACAACAAGGGCAGGACAAACCCATCAAGAGGATAGCACAGGAATTCCTCCTGGAATTTTCTCAATTTGAATACTGGGAGCATCTTGAAGCATATGTTACCAAGAAGCTATGGACCAAATAAAGGAAGAACAGAATAATCAAAATAGCATGCTTTGCAAATTGCTTGGGGAACAAGAAGAGAAAAGGCGTGACTTAAAGGAACTGAAGCATCAAAAACTATCTCTTGAAGGACCAAGCACTCCACAGACTAGAGGAACATCCAGTTCTCAAAATAAAGGTTGTTGAGTCCTAATCTTAGCTTTAATTCTGTGATAGTTGTTATTATAGGAATTTACCTTAGAAGTTATATAGGAGTAGTAGTAATTAGTATATCTATTTTGATGTTATTTTCAATTAAGTTATAATTTATTTTTCTCATCATCATCAAACATGAATAAAATAGTAGATTTTTAGAATAAAGAGGTAATTTATATTTTTTGAGTTTTTAATAAGGAAAATTCTAATTATTTAGATGTGGTGGCAATACTTTTTATCTTCTGAATGAATGCTTGAATAGTGCATATTTTTTATATTGAATTTCATGAATGTTAAAATTGTTGGCTCTTGAAAGAATGATGAACAAGAGAAATATTATTGATGATCTGAAAAATCATGAATTTGATTCTTGAAGCAAGAAAAAGCAATGAAAAAAAAAGGGAATCATTGGATAAAGAAAAAGAAAAAGCCAATACCCCTTAAAAAGGCAAGGGTGAAAAGGATCCAAGGCTTTGAGCATCAATTGACAGGAGGGCCCAAGGAAATAAATCCAGGCCTAAGCGGCTAAATCAAGCTGTCCCTAACCATGTGCTTGTGGCATGCAGGTTCAAGTGAAAAGCTTGAGACTGAGTGGTTAAAGTCGTGATCCAAAGCAAAAGAGTGTGCTTAAGAACTCTGGATACTTCTAATTGGGGACTTTAGCAAAGCTAAGTCATAATCTGAAAAGGTTCACCCAGTTATGTGTCTGTGGCATTTATGTATCCGGTGGTAATACTGGAAAATAAAGTGCTTAGGGCCACGACCAAGACTCATCAAGTAACTGTGTTCAAGAATCAACATACTAAACTAGGAGAATCAATAATACTATCTGAATTCTAAGTTCCTATGGATGCCAATCATTCTGGATTTCAAAGGATAAAGTGAGATGCCGAAACTATTCAGAAGCAAAAAAGCTACTAGTCTCGCTCATCTAATTAGAATCTGATCTTCACTTGAAACTCTGAGATATTATTGCTTCTTAATTTCTTTTTATCCTATTTTATTTATCTAGTTGCTTGGGGACAAGCAACAGTATAAGTCTGGTGTTGTGATGAGCAGATATTTTATACGCTTTTTGGGGGTAATTTCATGTAGATTTTAGTATGTTTTAGTTAGTTTTTAGTATAATTTTATTAGTTTTTAGGCGAAATTCATATTTCTGGACTTTACTATGAGTTTGTGTATTTTTCTGTAATTTCAGATATTTTCTGGTTGAAATTGAGGGAGCTGGGCAAAAATTTGATTTAGGCTGAAAAAGGACTGCTGATGTTGTTGGATTCTGACCTCCCTGCACTCAGAATGGATTTTTTGGAGCTACAGGAGTCCAATTGGCGCACTCTTAATTGGGTTGGAAAGTAGAAATCCAGGGCTTTGCAGAAATATACAATAGTTTATACCTTGCATGAAGATAGACGACGTAAACTGGCGTTCAACGCCAGTTCCATGTTGCAGTTTGGCGTTCAGCGCCAGAAACAGGTTGCAAGTTGGAGTTCAATGCCAGAAACAGGTTACAACCTAGCGTTCAACTCCAGAAACAGCCTAGGCACGTGAGAAGCTTAAGTCTCAGCCCCAGCACACACCAAGTGGGCCCCAGAAGTGGATTTCTGCACTATCCATCCTAGTTTACTCATTTTCTGTAAACCTAGGTTACTAGTTTAGTATTTAAACAACTTTTAGAGATTTATTTTGTATCTCATGACATTTTTAGATCTGAATTTTTATAATCTTTGACAACATGAGTCTCTAAACTCCATTGTTGGGGGTGAGGAGCTCTGTAGTGTCTCGATGAATTAATGCAATTATTTCTGTTTTCCATTCAAACATGCTTGTTCCTATCTAAGATGTTCATTCG
>NC_029774.3:18734946-18736638 GCF_000817695.3 Arachis duranensis | reverse complement strand
GTGTGCCTGACAACCACCTCCGTTCTACATCAGATTGAATGAGTATCTCTTAGATTTCTTAATCAGAATCTTCGTGGTATAAGCTAGAATTTATGGCGGCATTTATGAGAATCCGGAAAGTCTAAACCTTGTCTGTGGTATTTCGAGTAGGATTCAATGATTGAATGGTTGTGACGAGCTTCAAACTCGCGATTTTTGGGTGTAGTGACAAACGCAAAAGGATCAATGGATCCTATTCCGACATGATTGAGAACCAACATATGATTAGCCATGCTGTGACAGAGCATTTGGACCATTTTCACTGAGAGGATGGGAAGTAGCCATTGACAACGGTGACGCCCTACATACAGCTTGCCATGGAAGGAGCCTTGCATGTGTGAAGAGGAGGACAAGAGAAAAGCTAAAATTCAGAGGACAAAGCATCTCCAAAACTCCAACATATTCTCCATTATTGAGTAACAATTACTTATTCCAAACACTTTCACTTTTTACAATTAAATTCAAAGAACCTTATTGGCATCCTGACTAAGATTAATAAGATAACCATAGCTTGCTTCATACCAACAATCTCTGTGGGATCGACCCTTACTCACGTAAGGTATTACTTGGACGACCCAGTGCACTTGCTGGTTAGTTGTGCGAATTGCAAAGGTGTGATTGCAATTTCGTGCACCACCCCGCCACAACATGTAGACCAAGTCTTCACTAAAGTGTTTTCTTTTCTTTGGACGGAGTTTTTTTTATTTTTTTTCTCTTAAGCAACTATGCTCAATGTATAAGTCATAGTAAAGATGGTTACTCTAAGGGACACTTGGATGGTTAATTTTTCTGATGGTGATTGCCATTTTGATTTCATAATGTGTTAGGATTCTAATTGCTTTCGGCTTTCTAGGAATCAGTCACACAAGCAGATAATCTGGAATCAAGAAATAGCACCGCTCTTTATTCTTGTATTCATTCTAAACATGTGTAGATTCTTTTCAAATTGGATGTTTAATTTAATATGGATTCAAATGGTTAGTTTTCTTAACTGTTGGAGGAGCCAATGATGAGTTGACGTGAAACAGATGGTTATTTTTCTCTATGATTGCATGGTTACTTTAATATGGATGGTTACTTTAATGCGGATCCGAATGGTTAGTTTTACACTTAGTGACTCCGGTTGCATTTTACTATATTGGTGGCATGTTTGACACAGGTGTTGTTTTATGCATGTCCTTTTCTTACTCAGGCATATGTGTATATGGTGCCCAAAGCGGGCTTCAGACTCAAATATTCAGTCTTGCATGAAATGTAATGGATGGTTATTTTTTCATGTGATTGGATGGTTACTTTTATATGGATGGTTAGTGATGAGCGGATAATTTATACGCTTTTTGGCATTGTTTTTATATAGTTTTTAGTAAGTTTAAGCTACTTTTAGGGATGTTTTCATTAGTTTTTATGATAAATTCACATTTCTGGACTTTACTATGAGTTTGTGTGTTTTTCTGTGATTTCAGCTAAAATCTGACTGAAATTGAGGGATTTGAGCAGAACTCTGAAGAAGGCTGACAAAAGGACTGCTGATGCTGTTGGAATCTGACCTCCCTGCACTCGAAATGGATTTTCTGGAGCTACAGAACTCCAATTGGCGCGCTCTCAACGGCGTTGGAAAGTAGACATCCAGGGCTTTCCAGCAATATATAATAG
>NC_029774.3:18730102-18730711 GCF_000817695.3 Arachis duranensis | reverse complement strand
GCACAAGTGGGCCAGTTGAGTAAGAAAGTCATTGAAACTCCTTCTAGTATTCTCCCAAGCAATACAGAAGAGAATCCAAAAGGAGAGTGCAAGGCCATTGATGTAATCAATATGGCCGAATGCACAAAGGAGGAGGAGGACAAAAATCCTAGTGAGGAAGACCTCCTGGGACGTTCCTCAAACAAGAAGGAGTTTTCTATTAAGGACCCTGAGGAATCTAAGGCTCATCTAGAGACCATAGAGATTCCATTAAATCTCCTTCTGCCATTCATGAGCTCTGAAGACTATTCTTCCTCTGAAGAGGATGAAGATGTGACTGGAGAGCAAGTTGCTCGATATTTAGGAGCTATCATGAAGCTGAATGCCAAGCTGTTTGGTAATGAGACTTGGGACAGTGAACCTCCCTTGCTCAGTAGTGAACTGGATACATGGATTCAGGAAACTCTACCTCAAAAGAAACAAGATCCTGGCAAGTTCTTAATACCTTGCACCATTGGCACCATGAGCTTTGAAAAAGCTCTATGTGATCTTGGGTCAGGAATAAACCTTATGCCACTCTCTGTAATGGAGAAGCTGGGGATCATTGAGGTACAACCTGCCTTGTTCTCA
>NC_029774.3:18729621-18729952 GCF_000817695.3 Arachis duranensis | reverse complement strand
CTTGTGGCTCCATGAGAGCCACTGTCAAGCTATTGACATTAAAGAAGCGCTTGTTGGGAGGCAACCCAATTTTATTTATCTAATTTTATTTTGTTTTGTTTTTGTGTTATTTTTGTGTTTTATTAGGTACATGATCATGAGGAGTCACAAAAAAATCAAAAAAATTAAAAACAGAGTCAAAAACAGAAGAAAAAAATTTTTCACCCTGGAGGACGCACGGGCTGGCGTTCAACGCCCATAAGATGCATCTGGCTGGCGTTCAACGCCAGAACAGAGCATCTTTCTGGCGCTGAACGCCCAAAACAAGCTACATCCTGGCGTTTAACGCCAG
>NC_029774.3:18728600-18729613 GCF_000817695.3 Arachis duranensis | reverse complement strand
CGCCCAGAAGATGCATCTGGCTGGCGTTCAACGCCAGAACAGAGCATCTTTCTGGCGCTGAACGCCCAAAACAAGCTACATCCTGGCGTTTAACGCCAGGATGCGCACACAGAGGACAATCTGGCGCTGAACGCCAGAAACAAGCATGAAACTGGCGTTCAACGCCAGAAACATGCATTACATGGGCGTTTAACGCCCAGAACATGCACCAATGGGCGTTTGAACGCCAGAATGATGCATAAAGGCAATTTACACGCCTATATGGTGAAGGACCCCACAGGATCCCCACCTCAGGATCTGTGGACCCCACAGGATCCCCACCTACCTTTTCTTTTAATCCTAATCACACTCTCTTAATCCAAATCTCATCCCCCTCTTCCCCATAAACCCCACCTACCTCCATAAAATTCAAATTCATTTTCCCACCCATTCCCACCCAAATTGGCCAAACCACCTCTTTTCCCTCTCTTCCATATTCTCTTCTTCTTCTTCTTCTACTTTTCTTTTCTTTCTTGCTCGAGGGTGAGCAAAATTTTAAGTTTGGTGTGGTAAAAGCATAGCTTTTTGCTTTTCCATTACCATTAATGGCACCTAAGGCCAGAGAAACCTCAAAGGAAACACAAAAGCTTCCACCTCTGAGTCTTGGGAGATGGAAAGACTTATATATAAGCTGGAATAGCTCAGTTGGTTAGAACATGTGGCTGCAAATCAAGAGATCCCTGAGATACCTCAGGGGATAAGTTGTCCTCCACACAAATATTGGAAGCAATTAAGGTCAACACTTCCTTAGAAGATTTGAGCTACAATGTGGAACAATTAAGGGTGGAACATCATGAGCACTCCATCATTCTCCAAGAAATAAGAGAAGATCAAAGAGCAATGAGAGAGGAGCAACAAAGGCAAGGAAGGGACATAGAAGAGTTGAAGAACATCATTGGTCCTTCAAGAAGGAGACGCCACTAAAGGTGGATTCATTCCTTGTTCTTTATTTCTTTCTGTTTTCGGTTTTTAAT
>NC_029774.3:18716573-18726810 GCF_000817695.3 Arachis duranensis | reverse complement strand
ATGAGTCAGATTACCCTCATTATCATTCTCACTTATGAACGTGCGTGATTGACAACCACTTCCGTTCTACATGCAACAGAGCTTGAATGCGTATCTCTTAGATTCCTCAACAGAATCTTCGTGGTATAAGCTAGATGGATGGCGGCATTTATGAGGATCCGGAAAGTCTCACCTTGTCTGTGGTATTCCGAGTAGGATTCCTTTAATGAATGACTGTGACGTGCTTCAAACTAGTAACCTGCTGGGCGTTAGTGACAGACGCAAAAGAGGGATTCTATTCCAGTAGGGGAGGGAACCAACCGGTGATTAGCCGTACTGTGACAGAGTGCGTGCATTAGTTTTCACTGCGAGGATGGGATGTAACCATCAGCCATGGGTGATGCCTCCAGACTGGTTAGCTGTGCGAGTGACAGCCGCACAGGATATTTCTCCGAGAGGAAGAAAGTAGCCACAGTTGATGGTGCCATGGAAAGGAGTAAGAAGGACTGAGTAGAAGCAATAGGAGAGCAGGCGTCCTTGGGCTCTACAGCATCTCCATCCGCTTATCTGAAATTCCCACCAATGAATCTGCATAAGTATTCTATCCCTTTTATTATTCTTTTTTATTAATTATTCCAAAAAATCATAAACCAATTTAATCTGCCTGACTGAGACTTACAAGGTGACCATAGCTTGCTTCATACCAACAATCTCTGTGGATTCGACCCTTACTCACGTAAGGTTTATTACTTGGACGACCCAGTACACTTGCTGGTTAGTTGAACGGAGTTGTGAAAATAAACAGTGCCATAAGAGTAAATATATGCTAAAGCTCAAAAGATAGTAATCACAATTTCGTCCACCAGTTAGTTAAATAAGGAGTCGGATGGTTAGTTTTCCTCTTAGTGACTCGTGTTTTAGTTTACTGTCTTGATGGCACAATTGACACAGGTACTATTTTATGCATGTCTGTTTTTTACTTAAACGGATGGTTATCTTGCTAACTTTTGGGATGGTTGTTTTTTCTGCACTTATTGCTATTTGGGTTTGCCATGTTGTTGCGTTTTTAAATTCTAATCTTCCATGGTTGAATTAGTTTAATTTTTTTTTCCGAGACATATTTCAATCTAGTGTTTATGTTTGCTGCAGTGGTTAATTCGTAAATGTTGGAGGGGCCATTGGTGGGTGTATGTGTGTGACATGAATGCAACGCATCTTGTGGTAATCGACAGTTTGCATTCTGTTCTGCCTGACGATGAACAGGATAAGTTCGATGCATATGTGGTAACACAATATATTACCTTTTCCCGCTATAGAGTTGTTATACTTAATTCAATAACACATTATCCGACTATATATTTGTTTGTTTTGCAGGGAAGACTAATTGAGGACATGGCTAGAGTTGCCATTCCCACATACGTGCGGACTAGAAACGGCCCGCCTCGTTCTTACGCAAGTGTTCCAAAGCAGTCGAACAAGTGAGTTGAAAATGCCGCTTGGCTTTTTTTTCCTCTTGTGGCATACCTTAACTAACATTCTTGTCATCCCGATTGCACAAATACTTTATTTACCTGTAGCTCTGATTGTGGCATCTATGTTATTAAATTCATGAAGAGTTGGACCGAAGGCCGTGCTTTTGATGAATAATGGAACGAGGTGACTTAGATGAACTTTTAGGCATATATCATGTGTAAATTAGAACACATATCACTATCACAGTTCCACCACCAAACTCGACATGTAAATAATCATACAGGATATCCTTAGATCATTCAGGTTAGATATGATGTTAGACGTTGTCTGTAGGCCACATAATGCATTGGTTGATCAGGTGCTTTCGTTATTGATGGATAAAGCTGAACTTGTAAGCCGCAATCAACCACGAAACAAGCGAAAAGAAGTGAGACCACCATTCACAGCACCTAGCACAAGAATGTTGATACAACGTGCAAAAGGATTACCAAAAGGGAGAAAGATCAAGGGCAAGAAAAATTAACATAATTAAGTTTAAGTACTTTATTAGAGTTATGATACAGTGTTAGAATTTTGTTTATGATATAGTTGGTGGACTTGGGCTTTTGTTTATGATACACTTGGAGGACTTATTTGTGGTGGATCCTTTTACTTATTGAACTTTTGAGAATCTATTGGTGTACAGTTGTTCAAGCATGACACAAACCTACGAGTGAGTCAAAATGATCATCTATTTTTTATATGAAAGTAACCATCTAGATACATATTGAAACGAACATCCAGTATATTAAGTCTTAATACAAGGATATCTCGTTCATATTTTCAAGGTGAAATGTCTTGAATTTCTTAATTGTTACCATCATGGTCACTGTTCTTGACCCAAGATATAATGATTCCTTTTGAAATACCTGCTATAGTGAACACAGGTTGAAGCCCTCAAAAATAACCATCCACGTATTCAACAATAGTAAACATTCGGTGTCGTACAAATCGTATTCCAACTCTTGATATTTCGTCTTTCAGAAGGCAATCGTGATCTGATAACTATGTTTCAGATAAAAAAATATCAATGCCATTAATGGTCAAATCAAACATGCGATTCATAACTATACAAAATCAAACTAGAGTCGAAACCTTGTGACCAAAATTCATCTCTTCACTTCCAGCCTCAGTAACATCCGATAGTGGCATGGCCTACAAAATAAATGTAGAAATCCAAACAAAAAAAACTAACTACATAAAACCTTAGTAAATATCATGTACATAAACCCTAACTAAACAATCCAAACAATGCGACACAAACAGATATCAACTACATCATCCAACCCATTTTAGATTGGAAGAAAATGCATGAATATCACCTACTGATAGTAATTGAATTACTTATTTAATTTTACCTATTATATTTATCCCTTGTATCTACTACTATTCTCTTTCATAATGACATTGTACATCATATACATTAACATGCAGTACACACAATCAACATGTACTTAGTGGGTTCCTCAGTTTTAAAGCCCATGGTCACTATACCTCACATAGCTGAACATGCAGTAGATATAATTACCATACACATAATTCAGTCCTCAATTTCAGTGCCTGCATCACCCTAGAGTTGCTTATTTTATTCATTCAATGACCATCATGTATAATTATATACATAAATTCTTATATACACATGCAGGAAGCATATAAGCATATCATTCATTATAAAACAATCATATAAGCATACCATTAATTAATTGATGCAAATTCTGCATACATATAAGCATATAAGTATACCATATAATATGCAGGAAACATATAAGCATACCATACCATTATAAAACAATCATATAAGCATGCCATGATTAATTAATTTATGCAAATTCTCCATACATATACGCATACCATTCAATATAAAACAATCACAAATTTGGTTGAATCACAAATTCTCCATCACATCTGGGTAAGCATTAAACATAAAAATAAACACGCCATTTGCATTGAGATTTAAAATCTAAATCAGTTGAAAAATAACCATCCATTATCAATGTTTTGAACGTAAGTTGCTCACCTTATTTGATTTCTCACCATCAACGACGAAATGGTCAGCTACGTTTTCATGTGAATTTGATGAATTCTCATTACTGATGGCAGATGGAACACAACCCAATGGTTCAACCATATCGCACTCTATTAAAGAACTTCGGATGGGTGATATACGTGAAGGAGGAAGCACACTTGAAACACCTTAATCTTGCGAGTCGACATCGGGAAGAAGACACACACCAACTGCGCACTGTCCTCACTGGACGTTCGAGTTACTGCGTTGCCGTGAAGATCGAACAAACGAGAGGAACGTCGTGCTGGGCGGTGGATTGTGCAGACGACGAGGCCAGTCGGAACAGACTTGGACGGCAAGCGATGATCGTGGCAGCGCTGCACCGGCGAGATTCTCGGAGAAATAGAGAGAATGGAGGTCACGCCATATTGAGAGAGGGAGGTCGTTGTTTTGATTCTATAACTGACGATAATCCTAATTTGTTTCAAATTTTAAATTAGAAACAATTCAAAATTAATTAATTGCCCATAATTTAATTTTAATTTCAATTTAACCCCATTGTATGCATTGTATAATACATATATTGGCTTCTCATACTTTTCCACAAAAATTTTATTTGTTGCAATAGAGTACATAAAAATTTAAAATATAATTTAAGTAAAAAAGATTCCATATTCTATGCTAATAAAGTAGTGACATGCATTAACTGCTCATCAAATAAATTATGTATATTTAAATTATATTTCAAATTTTTAAATAATAGGTAATTAAAAAAATAACCGTATTAACAGTGGGCAGTTTAATGGTCCACTTATGTGCTTTTCAAGTAAACGTGTTAATCCCTATTATTTAAAATGAACTGTTTATCTTTCCTATTATTTAAAATTGTACATTTTTCCTATTATTTAAAACATTTCATTTTTAATAGTTTGGTCTAATTTAAATTATTAATATTTTTTATTATTTTCAAAATTTATATTTAATTATTTATAAATACATATATCTCGTTTACTAATAAAGTAGTGATATGCATTAACTGGATCATCAAATAAATTATGTATATTTAAATTATATTTCAAATTTTTAAATAGTGGGTAGTTAGAAAAAAATAACCGTATTAATAGTGGGCAGTTTAATAGTCCATTTATGTGCTTTTCAAGTAAACGTGTTAATCCCTATTATTTAAAATGAACTGTTTATCTTTCCTATTATTTAAAATTGTACATCTTTTCTATTATTTAAAATATTTTATTTTTAATAGTTTAGTCTAATTTAAATTATTAATATTTTTTATTATTTTTAAAATTTATATTTAATTATTTATAAATACATATATCTCGTTTACACTGTAAACGAGATATATAAAAATTAAAAAAAATACACGTATCTCATTTACGCTGTAAACAAGATACATAAAAAATAATCTCGTTTACAGTATAAACGAAATAAAAAATAATTTATTTTAGTAAATATTTTTTAAATTATTTATTTCAGTAATGATTATAATTAATTTATTTATTAAAATAAAAAATTATGATTTCCTGCCATGAAGTATAACAATTTTTTACCTATATAGCTTTTAATACCAAGATCATGCTCACTCTTTATTGAGAGCTTTCAACAAAATATTTATTAAGTTTTGAGAACCTTTACTTCAAACCTAATAAATTACAAATGATACGCTCTTAAAACTGAAAATAGAAAATGATTTACAAATTTCACTTCTTTATTGCAATATCTGTCCATGCCTAAGCATTTTTCACCTTTTTAACTTCTTCATGGTCAAAACGTCTGGTCTAACTTTTGCATGAGATAACCTCACCTACAATTTTCAAAAAAAATAAAAATATAAATAGACAATAAAAATTCTAAATAATGTGGATAATAAATATATAAAGATATTTAATTCAATAAGTATATAGATGATTATATTTATTATTTTTAATTAAATAATTATTTTTTTATTCGATTTACTCATGCACAATTAATAATAACGGCATATTTAATTTACTAGGTATGCAGATGATTATTCTAATATAAAGATTTAAGAATTAATTTTGGGTAGAATATTTTTTATTTTATTGAGCCAATTTTAAAATCTATTTATTCATATTATTTACAAAAACTATTATCTACCTAACAAAATTATATTTCAAAAAAAGCTAAAAACATAACATAAATAAACTAGAAATACAAAAGATTAAATCCGATGCATTTGTACCATGGAAAAATCATATTCGCTAATCCTTCTCTTTTTGAGATAATTATTAATACTTTAATAGAGCGCAGCCAAACATTTCTATTAAATAGATATGCATGATTGAATGATGGTACAAAAATCTTTGACTGATAATAAAACAAAATTAAATCATCTTAATAAATTATTAGATACTATTAAGTTACTACACCAATCAACTACTTTCAAATAACTCTTTCTATATAAAAATGAAACAAATGCATTTAAAATGAAGAATTAAATAGATGACATCAAGATTTTAAATTTACAAATAAATATATTTAAAAAAAATCTGCAGCATCAAATTTATTGGATTAATTATAACAGCTTTAGGATTGTTTTTTCCATGAGACTAAACTCAAGAAATTGATTAATTAATAGAATAAATGCATATTGACGTTTTATGGGCGTCTTCATCACAAAATGCTAATTAAAGTGAAACAACACTTCTAATTTATTTATTTCTGTCTAAATGATCACATATATGAATTAATTAAACTAAATAATTTATATAATAAATTAACTATACTTATTTAGCTCAATAAAATAAGTTAAATAAAAATATCTTATAAATATGTTATGTAAAAATTATAACACTTTTAAAAATCATTAATCAAAATACATAAAAAAATTAATACAAATTAAAAATAATTAATTCATTTATTTCAGTCAAATCAAATAATTAATTAATTATAATTAATGTGGTCAAATATAATATTAAATAATTTTATATTTATCTTAATCAAATCAAACAAATGATTAATTATAATATTTTAAAAATCATTAATCAAAATATATAAGACAACAAAATTAATACAAATTAAAATACAATCAATTAATTTATTTTAGTCAAATTAAATAATTAATATAATTAATTATATTGTCAAATCAATTTATTTAATAAATTGTTTTTAGAAGTAATATATTAATTAAAGGGATTGAAATTTAAATATTTAAATCAAAAGAAGAAACATTTATATTTTTTCAAAGATAAGAACTATTTTAACTTTATTATTTTATAATATTAGGTAAAAAATCTGCCAATAATATAAAATACCAACATTTAATTACCTTAATAAGACCCAAAATATTATTGTCATCATAATAAAAATATCATATTAGGTTTATATATAGAGAGAGAAAGAAAGAAGGAAAGAAGTTAATTGATTTGTTATTTGATAAAAAAAAATTAATATATTTATCAAATCAACAAAATATTTATGAGTAGATAACAAAAGGATTTATCAACAGTAAGAGTGATAGAAAATCCACTCACAATAAAAAAAATTATTGAATTTGTAAGAATCAAGACAGAATTTTTAGCATAAGAATTTGCCCATAGTAAAAGGAATCAAATTTATAAAAATTAAGGATAAAATTGTAAAGAAATCATTATAATGTGCGTAGTATTTCTTCTTTTTTTAATTAAATCAATTTATTTAATAAATTGTTTTTAAAAATAATATATTTAATTAAAAAAATACAATCTAGATATGTAAATCAAAATAAAAAAATTAATTTTTTTTCAAAAATAAGAATGATTAATTTTATTTTATACATATTAAGTAAGAAATTTCTACCAATAATAATGTGAGATAGCGGCATTTAATTATCTTAGCAAAATCTAATTTATTATTGTCATTATAATAACAATATTATATTGGGTTTAATTTTTTTCCAAAAGCCTATAAATAGACTGATCAGTAGACTTGATTATTCATATTCTTTCAAGAAAACAACAAAATATAATTTGATTGTGACAAAATGGCTACTAATAGTGCGTCAAAGTTTTTCTTTTGTATTCTTTTCGTGGCTTTATTTTTTATTTCAGGTGACGAAATTTATTTTACTTTTTTTATAATTCATTTTATAATAAGTAAATACAAATACATAAATACTTAACTAAATGAATATAATAAATATATTAAAATGTTATATTAATCTATCAATTTTGTTAATTATTGCAGACGCAAGCAGTGTCAATAGGAAGTTGGAAATTTGCGATCCAGGAATATCATGTGATACTGGATTTTGTCGCGTTGTATGCATCATACTTAATCACTATCAACGTTGGGACTGTAATCCCAAAAGTGGTTGCTGCTGCCATAGTGATGGTTAACTCCACTGCTCTTCCCCTTATGTTGGTTCATATACATGTATTTTGAATGAACACATCTTTTTATGTACTTCCTGATAAAAATAAACAAGTGGAGGATCAATAAAATAAAAAATTATTAAAGTTTTTTGCTTTAATATGATATGTGATTAATTATTATAAAATTAAATTTTATTATTCTTTTTGTCCAAAATAAATTTTTATTTTTAAATTTAACTTTATCTAAAATAATTAGTTCACTTTTTATTAGAGATTTTATTAAATGGAAAGACAGAATATAATTTGAGTAAAAAATTACTTGAATAAAATAAATAAGATAATACTCTATTTAGTTATTTGAGTGAATTTATATTTGATAATTAATTTAATTTTTAAATTCTTAAGATAATCTCTAAAATTGAATCTATACACTAAAATAGTCATAAGTTTTAATTGTATTATATTATAATCTATTGGTCTCCAAAATTGAATTTTAAGCACTATACTAAACTCTAGACTTTAATTTTAATTTTAAACTTATCCGTCAGCAATTAAAATGTGAAAGAATTTGTATTTTTGTAAAATTTTATATTTTATATATTTTTGTAAATAAAAAAGACAAGGATACAAAATATTAAGAACACTTGTTATAGAATAAAGAAAAAAGAAACACATCTTCTAACACACACAACATTGTAATAGCAAATAGAGGCAAAATTTTAAGGATATTTTTAGATAAGTGAATATCTTTTCTTTTGTTATTATTATCTTTTCGATAAATAATATAAGTATCTTTTGTGATTTTTATGATTTTTTATTTTTTGAGATAATAATAATAATAATAATAATAATAATAATAATAATAATAATATGTAATTATCCGGACCATTTTAAGTTTTAATAGATTTCCTCTTTTACATTTTTATTTATAAAAAATAAAAAGGCAACGAAGTTTATCTAAATTTGTTCTTGAAGAACGTATTGAGTAATACATGATTGGTACTGTCCTAGTGCAGTTTGAAAGAAATATAAATATATAATAGATGACTGAAAATGTTTAAAAGTGACATATAATGGGTACTAAATCGGTACAGATATCCCATGATATATAAAATTAATATATATGATTAGATAATAAAATGCAATAGGTATCGATTTAATGCGATTGCCCCACGTAATAGTACTTTCTAAATATAGTTGCCTCATAATGAAGATAAAACGTGATGTGATAAAAACTGTTAAGTAAGATGGGTAGTAGCAAGATAACTTTCGAATAAAAAAATAATAGGTATTGTTTGAATTCAGTCGTCCCAAAACGACAGTAGATACCAATTGGATATGGTCACTCCACAAGGGAAGAAAAAAAAGATGTGTACCAATTGGGTATGGTTGTCCACAAGAAATTGAACAAATAAGACGGTACTAGTTGGGTTTGGTTGCCCATAAAGAATTGAAAAACAAGATGGGTACCAGTCGATTATGGGTACCTGATAGAATAGACTATTTACGGGTACCAGTTGGATATGATTGTCCCATATAAAAAATAAGTATGGTACCAATCGAGAATGGTTATTCTACAAAACAAAATAATTTGATGACTGATAAGTTAGTATCAATTCAATGGTTGCGTGATAGAATAGGTTGTCTGCCTGTCCATGTTTAAAATTAATTATTTTTGGGTATCAATTAGATAAGATTACCTAACAAAATCAAAATTATATGGTTAAAATCAATAACATGCCTAAGGCAAGATGTGATGATGAGTTTTGAAAATATAACTCAATATTTTTAACAGATTTTGTTATTAATGTTTTTTTTTTGTACACATTTTTATAGTCGCAGTCAAAGAAAAATGAACTTAGAACATTTCTTTTCTTTTTCTTTTGCAGCGTATTTTGTGAAAGGAACATATAATTTTTATTGTCTTTTCTTTTAAAGAAGTACAAAATCTTATGACATGTAACACCCTACCATACAGAGTCTTATGCTTAAGTCATAATTTAGAGATGGCAAGGTATTACGACCTCAAAAATAAAAATTTAGTACGTATAGTAGTATGAATGATTGATTATAACTAGGAGCCTTTGTAGAAAAATGGGTAAACAAAAATCGCAACTCAAAAGCGCAACACTCCGATCTATAACGTAACGAACAAGGATAACCAATGCGAGATTATATATATACAACTGAGTGTCAAAAATAGGAATATCGAGACTCAAAATCCGGCTGCGAAGATAACCGGTCCGAGCATAGCAATATATACATATGATAAAATAATGAAGACCCCAAAGGAAACCCAAAGGGACACAAATACATAAAACATATTCTCCAAAATCTCCCATAAGAGGAGTCATCACAGTTTGTATTATTCAATGGAGATAAAAGTATCTAAGCAAAACATATAAACCAA
>NC_029774.3:18713402-18715954 GCF_000817695.3 Arachis duranensis | reverse complement strand
ATTCCGGCTCACGGTTAAATCCATAACCAGCCAATATTCATAGCATACACAGCTATTCCGGCTCATGGTTCAATCCAGAACCAGCCAATTCACAAATAATTACGGCCCTTCGGCCAATGGCATAACAAGCACTTCCACCACCATCCTCCGCATCTCACTTAATCATCTTTGATCCTCATTGATCATTCATTTTCCCTTGCTTCACTCGCAAGTTACCTCATTCACTAGCCCCTCTTTAATAGATAGGCATGCCATAATGATTTAAAACATAAATGGTGAGATCGGAGGCTTAGAAGTATGAGATTTGGCTTTTAAAACTCAAAAAATCAACTTTGGGATGAAAACAGGGCCGCGCGTACGCGCACTCCACGCGCACGCGTGGATGGCCTCAAAAACTCATCGACGCGCAAGCGTCATGCACGCTAACGCGTGGATTCCAAAATTTGCCAATCGACGCGCACGCGTCAACCACGCGTACGCGTGGGTGTTCTCGTGCCCCAAGCACAACATTAGCACAGTTCTGGCATAACTCTCTGGAAAATGGCTGGGCATTGGGTGCAGCACAATCTGCGCGCCCGCGCACATCACGCGTACGCGTGGATGGCACTTTTCGGAAGATCGGCGCGTACGCGCCAGGTGCGCCCACGCGCAAGGGGTCATTCTGCTAAAAATTTTCTAAGTTAAAAGCTGCAGAATTTCACAGATTTACACCCCAATCTTCCAACGGACATAACTTCCTCATTTTAAATCGTTTTTCACCCGTTCTTCGAACGGCATGAACATCCCGGATCCAATTTCATTTCTAAACAGATTTGGTACAAAACGGAGATCCGTAGTCCAAGTTATGTCCCGTCAAAGTATGCCCAAAAACCATATTTTCATACAAAACCACAATATGCCATTTTCAAAACAAAACCATTTTCAACTCTTTTCAAAATCAATCAAAACATGCCAATTTCATCCCTTTTCTTTGAAATCAATCAAAATGTATCAAATTCAACATCAAGCCTCCTCAACTCATACATTGACACATTACCACAATTTACCAACATCACTATTTCATCATTTTAACCCACTTCACCCAAGTGGCTCAAACTCAAACATATTGACATATCATATACTCTCCCTCATGCCAATTCTCAACAACACCAATTCCAATAAATCATTATTGTACACAATCAACATCATACTCACCATCAACATGGTTCAACCCACAATTCAACCATAACCAATCATCAAGCATATATCACAACATACATATTTCTCATACATCATACCACCAAGGCATCAATAACCATCATCACCAAGGTCCAAGGAGACAAGATTAACCTTCTCCTTCAAGAGAGTTGGGTCCTATAACATCAAAGAACCCAAAATCTCAACATTTCACCCATGAAACTCGAAAATAAGGGCTGGAATTTCGAACAGAAACTTGTGGCTTACCTCAAGATTAATTGTATGAGTTTTGTAGAGCTCTCCGCGGTGAACTCGTGGCCACAAACGAAGCTGCAATTGGAGCTCTAGATCAAAAGTTATGGCGGTTTGAAGATCAAGTGAGAGATAGAAGGTTGAGAGAGTGTTCTTCCCCCATCCCTCTACTTTTTAACGTGTTTTTGAGTGTTGTGAGGAGAGAGAGTGCTGAAAACTAGGATTTTGGTTTAGTTATGTTGGGCCAAGGGCCCACTTTGGGTCCGGTTAGCCCGATTTGGCCCGTTCGGTCCAATCTTGGTCCGAATTCTATAAAATTGGTACCGGAATTCTCGTCTCAATCTCCTCTATCACATTAAGCCATAAAAATCACATTTTAGGCTTTCTAGAATAAATTCTCATTTATGGGTTAATTAGCCGTTAATTAACCGGGTTTTACATTCTACCCACCTAATTGGGAATTTTGCCCACAAAATTCAAATGAAATTACCTGAGAATAAATGCGGATAATCCGTTCGCATCTCCGACTCAAGTTCCCAAGTGTGTTCCTCAACACCGCCTCGACTCCAAGCCACTTTCACTAAAGAAACCTCTTTTCCACGCAACCGTTTGATACTAGTATCATCAATTCTGACCGGAGCCACCGGAAGTGTCAAATCTTCCCTTAACTGAACCGACTCAGGTTCTAACACATGGCTAGCATCAGGAGTGTACTTCCGAAGCTGCGACACGTGAAACACATCGTGCAGATTCGAAAGATGAGGTGGTAGAGCCATCCGATACGCCACCGGCCCAATCCTCTCTAGGATTTGAAATGGACCAATGTATCGAGGATTCAACTTCTTTGCCTTAATCGCCCTACCTACTCCCGTGGTCGGAGTAACCTTAAGGAAAACATGATCTCCTTCCTCAAATTCTAAGGGCTTTCGCCTCTGATCGGCGTACTCTTTTGACGACTCTGCGCCGTAAGCATCCTGTCACGGATTTTCTTGACTTGTTCAGTAGTCTCAGCTATCATTTCCGGTCCCAACAAGCTTTTCTCTCCAGCTTCATGCCAACATAGCGGAGATTGACATTTCCTCCCATACAAGGCCTCATACGGAGCCATTCCGACGCTCGCATGA
>NC_029774.3:18712309-18713147 GCF_000817695.3 Arachis duranensis | reverse complement strand
GATTATAGTAGCAGGTACACCATGAAGTCTCACAATCTCCTTTATGTATAACCGTGCTAGCTCCTCAAGGGTGTAAGTCATGCGAATGGGCAAAAAGTGAGCTGACTTCGTCAATCGGTCCACAATCACCCAAATAGCATCAAAATCAGCCCTAGTCCTTGGCAATCCTGACACAAAGTCCATTGCAATACTTTCCCACTTCCATTGTGGAATCTCTAAAGGTTGCAACATACCGGCGGGCTTTTGATGTTCAATCTTTACCTTTTGACAAGTTAAGCACTTTGAAACATATTCCGCCACATCATTCTTCATACCCGGCCACCAAAACATCGCCTTTAAATCATGGTACATCTTAGTACTTCCCGGGTGAATGGAGAATCCGCTTTTGTGTGCCTCCTCTAAGATATCTTGCCTCAAAGTGCCAACATCCGGCACAATGATTCTACCCTTGAATCTTCATAACCCATCTTTTTCTTCCGACACTCTCCACTGTTTTCCTTGCTCAATGGCCGGTAACACTTTCCATAATGCTTCATCATTTTGATGAGCCTTTAGGAGTTCGGACTTAAAGTCACTTGAGATTTCTAATCGGCTCAAACATAAAGTTCCGGATACTTCTCGAGCACCAATTTTAAGACTCTCGAATCCCTTGAGCAACTTCTCCTCTTGAAGCATCATCCAAGCCGCATATAATGACTTCCGACTTAACGCATCTGCCACTACGTTTGCCTTTCCTGGATGGTAATGCAACTCAAAGTCGTAGTCCTTCAACAATTCCATCCACCTTCTCTGCCTCATATTAAGCTCTTTCTGATCAAAGAGATACTTCAAGCTCTTA
>NC_029774.3:18709237-18712118 GCF_000817695.3 Arachis duranensis | reverse complement strand
GCACCCTAAACCCTTTAATGAGGCATCACAATACACCTCAAATGGCTCATTCGGCTCGGGTAACACTAACACAGGTGCAGTAGTCAACTTTTTCTTCAATGTCTGAAAGCTCTCCTCGCACTCAGGAGTCCAAACAAACGGAGTGTCTTTACGGGTTAACTTTGTCATTGGTAACGCTATCTGTGAAAAGCCCTTGATAAACCTTCTGTAATAGCCAGCTAAACCCAGAAAAATCCTTATCTCTGTTATGGTGGTTGGTTGTTTCCAATCCATCACCGCCTCCACCTTAGTTGGATCTACTGCTATTCCCTTCTTACTCACCACATGGCCCAAAAACTTCACCTCACTCTTCCAAAACTCACACTTAGACAGTTTTGCATAAAGTTTCTTCTCCTTTAGAATCTGCAACACGGTCCTCAAGTGTTCCGCATGCTCTTCTTCAGTCTTGGAATAAATCAGTATGTCATCAATGAAGACAACAACGAATTTATTCAGAAACGGACGGAAGACTCTATTCATGTAATCCATGAATACCGCAGGAGCGTTCGTCAACCCAAAGGACATCACAGTGTACTCGTAATGACCATAACGAGTTCTGAAAGCGGTCTTAGGGATATCCTCACCCCTCACCCTTATCTGGTGATAACCGGATCGCAAATCAATCTTGGAGAAAACTCCAGCTCCTTGTAACTGATCCATGAGATCATCAATTCTCGGCAGTGGGTACTTATTCTTTATTGTAACCTTGTTCAACTGCCTGTAATCCACACAGAGCCGCATACTCCCATCTTTCTTCTTTACTAGTAGCACTGGAGCACCCCACGGAGAGACACTTGGCCGTATAAAATTCTTTCCCAACAAATCCTCTAACTGAGACTTTAGCTTGTTCATCTCTAACGGTGACATCCTATAAGGAGCACTTGAGATTGGTCTCACCCCGGGCACCAACTCAATAGCAAACTCAACCTCTCGGTTAGGTGGAAACTCATCAATATCATCGGGAAACACTTCCGGAAACTCACACACAACCGGAATCTGCTCCAACCTTTGATCATCACCCGAAACACCCGCGGTTAGCAACATGATACCCTGACATTCGGTTCCAGAACAGTTCACCATCATCGAATTCAAGTAATAATTATTTACCACGACCGGCCCTTCTGTATCTTCCGGCATAAAGTACACCGACTTTGTAGAACAATCAAGCAGAACATGGTTCTTAGATAACCAGTCCAATCCCAAGATAAGATCAAGACCGACCATCGGTAAGCAGATTAAGTTATGAACAAAATCACGCTGCTTGAACCTAAAGGAAACTTTCGGGCATCCTAGCCTAGTTACCGTGGCTTCATGGGTAGCATTGTACACCCTTAGATCATAACCTAAAGTTACAATCTTCAACCCTAACTCATGGGCTTTCTCAAATGCAATGAATGAATGTGATGCTCCCGAATCAAATAAAGCATTTAAAGTTTGACCAGCTAATTCAAAGTTACCTCGAATGAGTGTCTCAGATCCCTCAGCACCTACAGCTGAAGTGGTGAACACCCGACCAGTCTGTTGTGCCTTCCCAGCACCTTGTTTCTGCCTCTCCGGACAACTTGCGGCTTTATGCCCCACCTTTCCGCAATTGTAGCACAAACCCCATCCGGCCTTGCATGGTGCTCCAGGATGATGACTTCCACACCTAGCACAAGCTTGATCATTCTGATGCTGCTTCTCAAACTTCTTTCCTTGGGAGTTGTTGTTGTTGTTGGGCCTCCTAAATGAGCTTCCCCTCTTGAAAGACGGACCTCTAGGTGCAAAGCTCTTCCCTCGGTTCTGTGGGAATGATCCTTTGTGACTTTCTTTCTCAGCGGTTGCCCTTTTCACACACTCTTCAGCAACCCTACACTTGTTCACCAATTCGGAGAAAGTCCTAATCTCCATTGGCCCTACTGAACTGAAGATATCACTCCGGAGTCCTCCTTCATACTTAACACACTTCCATTCCTCATATTCCACCGGGGTCCCTTGGCACATACGGGAGAACCTGAACAGCTCCTCAAACTTGTTAGTATACTCTGATATGGACATAGTACCCTGCTTCAGCTGTAACAATTCAAGTTCCTTAGCCGTCCTAGCAGAAGTCGGAAAGTACTTCTTATAGAACTCTTCTTGAAAGACATTCCAGGTGATATAGTCATCACCCTGCTGCAGAAGACGTCGGATGCCTTGCCACCAATGCGACGCTTCACCGGTGAGCATATAAGTGGCAAACTCGACACGCTGTCCTTCAGGTACCACTTGTGCTTGTAATGCTCGCTCTATAGCCTGAAACCATGTATCAGCCTCAGTCGGGCTAGTAGCTCCCTTGAACTTAGGCGGATTAACCTTCAAAAAGTTTGCCAGTGTCATCGGGCCTTGAACTCCACCTCCATCATTACCATGGTTGTTCATCTGTTGACCAAGAGCCTCAGCAGTGGCTTGCATAGCAGCAGCCATGTTCTCCAACGCAGCCATAAAGTTCACCGGGTTATTAGGGTTATTCTCCGGTGCACGAGCATTCGTACGACCTCTCGCACTACCTCTACCGCGTCCACGAGGCGCCATCTGGTTCCTATACACACCAAACAATCGATACTAAGTTGATCAGTCTCAATATCGGAAGTCTAGTGCTTCAAAGTCCCAAATGCATGCTCATGAACGTTTATGCCAATTATATCAAGCAGATATACTAATAGCACATAACACACACACACAGAGAATGCACAGAAGCATAGTCAGTCCATCCCTCAGGCTCTATAGGAACGAACTGCTCTGATACCATAATGTAACACCCTACCATACAGAATCTTATGCTTAAGTCATAATTCAGAGATGGCAAGGTATTACGACCTCA
>NC_029774.3:18701952-18708533 GCF_000817695.3 Arachis duranensis | reverse complement strand
TGTCGGTTATAGAGCCAACCCGACAAGTCCTGGTGGCTAACCATTGGACTGTCCCTCTGTCGCGCATCCCCAACTCGAGTTTTACTCGTTATAAATTTGATCATAAACATGATCCATATCCATCACCCTCACTGGTGGGTATTTCGGGGGCGAGCTCATCCGGGTCTTTCACAGTGCCCGGCCACACTTACGACATAGGGTCAACAGAGTATCAAGTCTCAACCTGGAGCACGTGGTGGCTAGCCACTGCTACTACCCAGGGAAACTCGTATCTCTGATAGTGGAAGTGCAATTCACAATTATCAATAATTCAGCATAAACATGCATGAATCCTCATCCATGGATCAACATCCATATCAGCCATTCCGGCTCACGGTTAAATCCATAACCAGCCAATATTCATAGCATACACAGCTATTCCGGCTCATGGTTCAATCCAGAACCAACCAATTCACAAATAATTACGGCCCTTCGGCCAATGGCATAACAATCACTTCCACCACCATCCTCCGCATCTCACTTAATCATCTTTGATCCTCATTGATCATTCATTTTCCCTTGCTTCACTCGCAAGTTACCTCATTCACTAGCCCCTCTTTAATAGATAGGCATGCCATAATGATTTAAGACATAAATGGTGAGATCGGAGGCTTAGAAGTATGAGATTTGGCTTTTAAAACTCAAAAAATCAACTTTGGGATGAAAACAGGGCCGCGCGTACGCGCACTCCACGCGCACGCGTGGATGGCCTCAAAAACTCATCGACGGCAAGCGTCATGCACGCTAACGCGTGGATTCCAAAATTTGCCAATCGACGCACACGCGTCAACCACGCGTACGCGTGGGTGTTCTCGTGCCCCAAGCACAACACTAGCACAGTTCTGGCATAACTCTCTGGAAAATGGCTGGGCATTGGGTGCAGCACAATCGGCGCGCCTGCGCACATCACGCGTACGCGTGGATGGCACTTTTCGGAAGATCGGCGCGTACGCGCCAGGTGCGCCCACGCGCAAGGGGTCATTCTGCTAAAAATTTTCTAAGATAAAAGCTGCAGAATTTCACAGATTTACACCCCAATCTTCCAACGGACATAACTTCCTCATTTTAAATCGTTTTTCACCCGTTCTTCGAACGGCATGGACATCCCGGATCCAATTTCATTTCTAAACAGATTTGGTATAAAACGGAGATCCGTAGTCCAAGTTATGTCCCGTCAAAGTATGCCCAAAAACCATATTTTCATACAAAACCACAATATGCCATTTTCAAAACAAAACCATTTTCAACTCTTTTCAAAATCAATCAAAACATGCCAATTTCATCCCTTTTCTTTGAAATCAATCAAAATGTATCAAATTCAATATCAAGCCTCCTCAACTCACACATTGACACATTACCACAATTTACCAAAATCACTATTTCATCATTTTAACCCACTTCACCCAAGTGGCTCAAACTCAAACATATTGACATATCTTATACTCTCCCTCATGCCAATTCTCAACAACACCAATTCCAATAAATCATTATTGTACACAATCAACATCATACTCACCATCAACATGGTTCAACCCACAATTCAACCATAACCAATCATCAAGCATATATCACAACATACATATTTCTCATACATCATACCACTATACGGGAAACCGAAACCATACCTTAGCCGATTTTCCCAAGCTCCACCGGAGCACTTCCAAACCACTTATCCACAAGCTCTCAAGGCCTCAACACCTCCAAGAACAGATTTTTCACCACCAAACCCTTTCCAAGCTTTCCAAAGTCACCAATTAGGCTCCAATATTCACATATACACAACCTAAGCCACAACCATCATACCCATACACAACATCTCAAAACCCAAACATCATAAAACAACAAAATACACTAGGGTTGAGAATCTTACCACACCCAAGGTCCAAGGAGACAAGATTAACCTTCTCCTTCAAGAGAGTTGGGTCCTATAACATCAAAGAACCCAAAATCTCAACATTTCACCCATGAAACTCGAAAATAAGGGCTGGAATTTCGAACAGAAACTTGTGGCTTACCTCAAGATTAATTGTATGAGTTTTGTAGAGCTCTTCGCGGTGAACACGTGGCCGCAAACGGAGCGGCAATCGGAGCTCTAGATCAAAAGTTATGGTGGTTTGAAGATCAAGTGAGAGATATAAGGTTGAGAGAGTGTTCTTCCCCCATCCCTCTACTTTTCAGCGTGTTTTTGAGTGTTGTGAGGAGAGAGAGTGCTGAAAACTAGGGTTTTGGTTTAGTTATGTTGGGCCAAGGGCCCATTTTAGGTCCGGTTGGCCCGGTTTGGCCCGTTCGGTCCAATCTTGGTCCGAATTCTATAAAATTGGTACCGGAATTCTCGTCTCAATCTCCTCTATCACATTAAGCCATAAAAATCACATTTTAGGCTTTCTAGAATAAATTTTCATTTATGGGTTAATTAGCCGTTAATTAACCGGGTTTTACATGACACATGGTGATTATCTTTTTTTTTTGTAAAATTAGCATATGTTTCATATTTCAGTATCAAAATAAATACATTGAAGCAAACAAATGTGGTATTAATGAGATAAATGATAAAAAAAAGAATCGTAGAGGTAAAGATTAAAAAAAATGAACATTCGAATCATTTATAACAAAATCTTAAAAATGTTGATTGACATTGCAGTTTAAATTCCATAAAAAAAAGTACAATCCTCCCTTACTGCTTTATGTATTGTAAATTCACTTTTTTATTTTTTAATTTAATTTTCTGTCAACTTAGCAAGGGAAAAATGCACTTTATTGAAAATGGTAAGGTTGGTTTTTTCCTCGACTAAATTTTTAAAGTGGTCTTTGAGCTTGATGCCGTGTACCAAAATCGTTCCTGAAATTCTAATTGCATTAATTACGTCTCTGAGATTGAAAAAATTGCACCATATTAGTCCTTGACCCGTTTTTCGTTAATGACGTGCTGACATGACTTGATGACGTAAAACCTTTGGTGACACGTATCACCTTATGGTTTGGCCACGTATAACGGTATAATGACGTGTTGGTCAACGACACGTGACATGCTGACGTGGATGGTTATGCCACGTTTCACAATGTTATTTGTCCACGTGTCATTTACTATATCATCATTACATATGCACCAAATTGATTCCTTATTTTGCATCAAATGACTCATTTTAGTCCCTGAAATTGAATGTTGAGCATCAAATTAGTCCCTTCATCAGTTTGTTCTTTTTTTTTATAAATTCAAAATTTTTAATATATTTGAATACACTAATTTTAATTTTATTTTTTCACAAGTTATTTAAATACAAGTACTTCTATAAAATGTTTTAAAAAAATTAGTTTTAATTATATAATTTTTTTCTTCGATGTTTTATTAAAAAGATTATATGAGATATTGATATTGATTTAGTAAAGAATGTAAGTTAAGAGTATAATAATATTTCTTAATACAAACTTTTTAATATTTAACACCTTAATAAATATTTTAAGAATACTTGATAAGGCATTTGTTAACTGATATAAATTCATTATTCCCATCCGTTTTAAGAATGTTTGATTTCCCATATAATTGACTTTTCACTAAATTAATAAGATAGATTTATACTGTCGATTATAATAATTCATTTTATTTATAACTTAGCTTGGCCTTTCCATATATTACACTATTAATTAATATAAGCATTTATTGTAACTATGGCTTGAATAGTATTAAAATATATACAAATAAATACAAGAGTCAATAATAAACTTTTGGATTTAGTTAACATGTGCTCTAATGAATAATGATACAAGTTAAAATTTTTAATTAAAAATTTTATTATAAAAAATTGTATAATAAAAAATATAATTATAATTAGTATATCAAAAAATATTGATAATTTTAAATTTACAAAAAATATTTTATTAATTTACTATATAAAATTCATAGAATTGTACACACTAATTATATATCGAATTGACTTGATTATTCAATTCAATTTGTTTAGAGTTCATTTATAATTAAATTATATAGTCTTTAAAATAAATCTGATAAAATATCATAGCGAGATTCAATTTTAAATAAATAATATTTGACCCGATTCATGTTCATTAAATCCAATAGTTTGACTTATTATATAAAAAAGATAATCTTACATATACACATATAGATAAGACAATCTCTCTCCCTCTTGATAATATCATATAAGATCTCAAAAGTCAAATATTCCGATTTTGTGTACTATATTTTCAAAGAAGAATGTAGGAAGTGACTTGGTAAATAAATCCTCCAAATTATCACTTAAACGAATTTATTAAACGTCAATTGTTGTTTGATTTTAAAGGTTGTGTGTGAAAAAAAGTTGGAGAGAATATGTTTTGTTCGGTCATCTTTGACGTATCCACTTTTGAGCTAAGAAATATATGCTGCATTATCTTCATATAATGTTGTAGAAGCTATTTCTAATCAATCCACATAATGATTGAATATATCCAATCAAATTTCTAATCCAAAAGCATTCATGACTTGCCTCATGTATTACAAGTATTTCATCATGGTGGAAAGATATTGTAGCTATAATTTGCTTCATAGATCTCCATGATATATTTGTGTCACCAAATATAAATAAGTATCCGGTTTGGATTTGCCTTTATGGGAATCAAATAGATAACTTGCATCTATATAGCCAAACAATTGTGACTTGAATCCATATGGATAAAATAATCCCATATAAGTGATTTCATGAAAATATTAAAACATTCTTTTATTTTATTCCAGTGTCTTTTAGTTAGAGAGAAAATGTATCTCGCTAATAAATTTACAGCAAATGTTATAGGGGTGAGCACGGGTCGCGGGTATCCGATTGCCCATTCGAATTTGAACCGAACCAAACCAATGACTCTCTAGTAATTGGTTCGGGTAACGGCTTTGGAGTGTGGAACCCGAACCAACCCGTAGAACCGACCATATATTAATTAAATAAAAAAATTAAAAATATATATGCCTTTTAATATATTTGAATTTTAATGTCTTTAGTATTTAATATGTTTGGGTTTTAATGTGTTTAATTTTTAATGTATTTGGTGTTTAACATGTTTGGATTATTTCTATTAATGTTACATGTTTATTTTACTTACAGAATTTTTAAGATAAAAATTTCGTTTTTTATTTTTTTATGAATTTCTGTTTCATCGGATATCCAATTACCGAACCGAACCAATCCGTTTTTAATCATTTTGGTTTGGTTCGGACACACAAAAAAACACAAATCCGAACCAAACCAAACCAATTACAATTTTATTGGTTCGGTTCTAATTTTACCTTAAACCCGAACCAACCCGACCTGTGCTCACCCCTAAAATGTTATATCGGGACGTGTATTATTCGCAAGATACATTAACCTCTATGGCACTAAGATATGGTACTTCAGGATCAAGTGCTTTTTTATTTTCTTTTTTGGTCAACCTTCTTCATATTTAGTGATCTAATGATCATTGGGATTCTTACTGGAAATAATTTATTCCTATAAAATCTCTTTAGGATTTTCTGTGCGTAAGTCTTTTGATAAATAAATATCCCTTTTGCTACATATTTGATTTGAAAACTGAGACAAATTTGATTTTCTCAACCATTCTGGGTGTTTAACGCCAGGATGGCACAAGAGAGAAGATTCTGTTTTCAATTCAAATTTTTTTCAAGTTTTCAAAATTTTTTCAAAATCAAATCTTTTTCAAATCATATATTTTCAATCAAATCTTTTTCAAAATCAATTTCTTTCCATTTTCAAAAATACTTGCTATCAATTAATGATTTGATTCAACATTTCAAGTATGTTGCCTTTTCTGTTGAGAAAGGTTTAATGTTTGAATCATGTCTTTCTTTGTTAGCCAAGTCATTAATTTTTTAAAAATCAAATCTTTTTAAATTGTTTTTCAAATCATATCTTCTCAATCACATCTTTTTAAAACCATAATTTTTCAATCATATCTTTTTAAGTTTTAATTTCAAAATCTTTTTCAAAAATCACTTGATTTCTTTTCCACTCTTGGTTTTCGAAAATCAATTACTATTTTTTCAAAATGTTTTTAAAATCTTGTACTTTGTTTTCGAAAATTTCTTTCCCTCTTCTCACATCTTTCTATTTATGGACTAACACTATTCCTTGATGCACAATTCGAACTCCATCTTTCTTGATAAGTTCAAATTCTTCTACTTCTTCCTTCTATTTTTCTTTTCCTCTGACACCTCAAGGAATCTCTATACTGTGACATAGAGGATTCCATATTTTCTTGTTCTCTTCTCTTTCATATGAGCAGGAGCAAAGACAAAGGCATTCTTGTTGAAGCTAACCCTGAACCTGAAAGGACCTTGAAGTGAAAGCTAAGAGAAGCTAAAGCACAATTCTCTGTAGAGGACCTAACGGAATTCTTCAAAGAAGAAGAACCCATGGCAGCCGAAAACAACAACAATGCCAACAATGCAAGGAAAGTGCTGGGTGACTTTATTGCACCTACTCCCAACTTCTATGGGAGAAGCATCTCTATCCCTGCCATTGGAGCAAACAACTTTGAGCTTAAGCCTCAATTAGTTT
>NC_029774.3:18689739-18701919 GCF_000817695.3 Arachis duranensis | reverse complement strand
TAATGGGGTTGACCCTGAAGTCTACAGACTTATGCTATTCCCTTTTGCTGTAAGAGACAGAGCTAGAATATGGTTGGATTCACAACCTAAAGAAACCTGAACTCTTGGGAAAAGCTAGTCAATGCCTTCTTGGCAAAGTTCTTTCCACCTCCAAAATTGAGTAAGCTTAGAGTGGAAGTCCAAACCTTCAGACAGAAGGAAGGAGAATCCTTCTATGAAGCTTGGGAAAGATACAAACAATTGATCAGAAAGTGTCCTTCTGACATGCTTTCTGAATGGAGCATCATAGGTATTTTCTATGATGGTCTGTCTGAACTGTCCAAGATGTTATTGGATAGCTCTGCTGGAGGATCTCTTCATCTGAAGAAGACGCCTGCAGAAGCTCAAGAACTAATTGAAATGGTTGCAAATAACCAATTCATGTACACTTTTGAAAGGAATCCTGTGAACAATGGGACAAGTCAGAAGAAAGGAATTCTTGAGATTGATACTCTGAATGCCATATTGGCTCAGAACAAAATATTGACCCAACAAGTCAATATGATCTCTCAAAGTCTGTCTAGAATGCAAGCTACACCAGGCAGTGCTAAGGAAGCTTCATCTGAAGAAGAAGCTTATGATCCTGAGAACCCTTCAATGGAAGAGGTGAACTACATGGGAGAACCCTATGGAAACACCTATAATTCTTCATGGAGAAATCATCCAAATCTCTCATGGAAGGATCAACAGAGACCTCAACAAGGTTTCAACAACAATAATGGTGGAGATGCCAAAACTATTCAGAGGCAAAAAGCTAAAAGCCCCGCTCATCTAATTAATACTGATATTCATAGATATTTTTAGAATTCATTGCATATTCTCTTCTCTTAAAATTTAATTTTTTAGTTAATTATTTGCTAATTTTTTGGGTTTACATCCTACCAACCTAATAAAGAATTTTTTCCTCAAAATTCATAGTCGATTACCTGAAAAGAGGTGTGGGTAATTGATGAGCGGATAATTTATACGCTTTTTGGCATTGTTTTTAGTATGTTTTTAGTATGTTTTAGTTAGTTTTTATTATATTTTTATTAGTTTTTAGTTAAAATTCACTTCTCTGGACTTTACTATGAGTTTGTGTGTTTTTCTGTGATTTCAGGTATTTTCTGGCTGAAATTGAGGGACCTGAGCAAAAATCTGATTCAGAGACTAAAAAGGGCTGCAGATGCTGTTGGATTCTGACCTCCCTGCACTCGAAGTGGATTTCCTGGGCTTTCCAGCAATGTATAATAGTCCATACTTTGCCCAAGATTTGATGGCCCAAACTGGCGTTCCAAATCAGCTCAAAACTGCCCGGCGTTAAACGCCGGAACTGGCACAAGAATGGGAGTTAAACACCCAAAATGGCACAAAAGCTGGCATTTAACTCCAAGAAAACTCTCTACACATGAAAGCTTCAATGCTCAGCCCAAGCACACACCAAGTGGGTCCGGAAGTGGATTTTTATGTCATTTACTCATTTCTGTAAACCCTAGGCTACTAGTTATCTACATATAGGACCTTTTGCTATTGTATTTTGACATCTTTTGATCATTTTCGATCTTAGGATCATCTTTGGACGTCTAGTTCTTAGATCATCTTGGTAGCTATCTTTGAGTAGTTTTATGCTATCTTAGATCGTGGGGCTGGCCTCACGGCCATGCCTAGACCTTGTTCTTATGTATTTTCAACGGTAGAGTTTCTATACACCATAGATTAAGGTGTGGAGCTCTGCTGTACCTCGAGTATTAATGCAATTACTATTGTTCTTCTATTCAATTCAGCTTGTTCTTATTCTAAGGTATTCATTCATACCCAAGAACATGATGAATGTGATGATTATGTGACGCTCATCATCATTCTCACTTATGAATGCGTGCCTGACAACCACTCCCGTTCTACAAGCAAACAAGGCTTGAATGTTTATCTCTTGGATTCCTCGTTGAACATTTTCACTGAGAGGACGGGATTGTAGCCACTGACAACGGTGATGCCCAACATACAGCTTGCCATGGAAAGGAGTAAGAAGGATTGGATGAAGACAGTAGGAAAGCAGAGAGACGGAAGGGACAAAGCATCTCCATACGCTTATCTGAAGTTCTCACCATTGAATTACATAAGTATCTCTATCCTTGTTTTATGCTTTATTCATAAATCATTCATAACCATTTGAATCTGCCTGACTAAGATTTACAAGATGACCATAGCTTGCTTCATACCAACAATCTCCGTGGGATCGACCCTTACTCGCGTAAGGTTTATTACTTGGACGACCCAGTGCACTTGCTGGTTAGTTGTGCGAAGTTGTGATAAAGAGTTGAGATTGCAATTGAGCGTACCATGTTGATGGCGCCATTGATGATCACAATTTCGTGCACCAAGGACCTACGACGTGAACGTCGTCATCACCCTCCTAGGACGAAGAAGCGGGAGTAGCAAAGGTTTCACCTGGAGCAACAGTAGTAGCTCTGGCAGTAGAGATAGAGGCAGATGTCATGGTTGTTCTTGCAGTAGAAGTAGTAACAAAAATGTTGGTGGTAGTAGTTACATCTATAGTAGTTGTTGAGTTTAGAGAACTAAACTATGATTAAGATGATGACTAAACATTATTCGGCTATTATCCAATTGTTTGTGTGATGTGTTTTGTTTAGTATACATGAAATTAATTAATTCACATTGACCCAAGAAACATGAAAAACAAGCCCATATTACATCTGGTCCAATATGATTCAAACAAAGCACTCATATCATATGATGAATGGCTATGAAAGCAAGTAATCTGAACAAAGAAGATAAGAAAAGAAATATGGCCCAATATCAATTTCAGCTTGAACAAACTACTCATTCTAACAATCTTGATCCAATGATTGAATGGCTGAATCATTAGGAAGAAAGAAAATAAAGGAGACCAATGATTGGCGCCTTTGCTTTGCTAGGATTCGCGTGAAAAGGGTGAAGGTTAATGAAGCCGAAATATTTTGGTTAGGGTATTTTAATGAAATAAACCTCGATTGCCCCCTCCCCCCCGAAGGTTATTTGCTGTGGTTGGGGCCCAAAACAGCCACCAAATCGGATCAATTGGAATAGAGCCTGATTACGTAACAAGAACCCAATAACTCAGTTGATTTGCAGCGTTTTGAAAAAACACTTTTAATTTTCTGCTGCTAAATCCCATTTCTCTTGTAGTGGATCAACAATATATACATATATTGTCAAATCAAATAATAAGTTGTTTTTAGAAGTAATATATTAATTAAAGAGATTGAAATCTAAATATTTAAATCAAAAGAAGAAACATTTATATTTTTTCAAAAATAAGAACTGTAAGCTCCGCTAAATTAGCACATAATTAGTCAATAAATTAAATTTTAATAAAGAAAATTAGAAATGCAAATTTAATAGTAAAATAGGATAGAGCTAATTAAAATGAGATTTTTTATACTAATTTTAAAGAATTCGGTCTAAGATTGGGCCAAACAGGCCGAACCTATTGAACCGAACCCAAAATGGGCCCAAGGCCCAATTCAGCCCAATGTCTCTAAGTGAACTCAGCTTCCCCTTCCTCCCTTCTCATCATCCATGCAGCAAACATTAGGGAAGGGGGAAAAGAGAGCTTTCAAACCCTAACCTCCACTTCAACCCTTCATATCTCTCCACTCTGAGCTCCGATCGCCGCACCATTTGTGGCGACGTGACCACTGCGTCGAGCTCTACAATTCTACCGGAACAATTTTATAGGTAAGTCTCACTTTTTATCGCAGCCTCTCAATCCCTATGATTTTCGAGATTTATGTAAGTAGTGTTGAGATTTTGTTGGTTTTGGTACTTTAGATTCAATCTAGCTTGCAGAACTTGTTAGGTTTGGTCCGTTTGGTCTGTGGGTATAGTAAGGATCTTCAACCCTAGTTAATTTCTTGAATTTATGTATTGGGTATTGAATTTAGGTGTATATATGTTGTATATATGTATTAGATTGTGTATATGTAATTGGAGATTGAAATTGTGGACATTAGAATCTTGGTGGAGGTCGAGTACTTGTGCTTTGGTGAGTTCTTGAACCTTGGGCTATGTTTGGGGCAAAGGGCATTGGTGAGTTGTCTCAGGAAATATGTGAATATGGTTTAGATTTCATGTATATAATATATAATATTCTGTGAAGACTTAGGCTAGTTGACTATAAGATAGGAATGAATGTATGAGCATGTAAATTGATTAGTGCTTTATGGTAAATGTTGAGTTTTGGTTTAATGGTTGATATTGAAGTTGGACTACTAAGTGATGAACTAATGATGCTTGTGATTTGGGAGAAGAAATGATTATGAATTGTGGTGGTGTATTGTGATTGTTGTAATTAAAATTATGAAATTTTGGTATACGATTATGTATATATGGATGTATAATTGATTGAAGCAGGTTATGGATGACTTTGGTAGAATAAATAGTGTGTGGCTATGTTGGATGTATGTGATGAAAGTATAATTTGTGTTTGGTTTAGTGAAAATTGAGGTTGGAAACTTTTTGGGAAAAATTAGTTTTTGGCCGAACTTTGGCGAGCCATAACTTGGCTTCCGGACCCTCAAATGGTTTTAATCTTATTTTATGTGAAAATTGAGTCCGTGAAGCTTACACCGTTCAAAGAATGAATGAAAAATGATTTAAAACGAAAAAGTTATGCATGTCAGAAGTTTAAGGTTAAAAACTAAAATTCTGCAGCTTTTGTAACTTAGTGAAATTTTTGGGAAAATGCATTTCCACACGTACGCGTGACATGGAATATTTTGCGTATGCATATACCCCCTTCATGGACAAATGCTACTGCCTGGTTTGCATGCGTACGCATGATATTTCGGTAGTGCATTTCCACGCGTACGCGTGACCACTATTTTCAGCAAAGAAGTTTTGTGTTTTAAAACTTAATTTTGAACCTTCAAACCTTTGTTTTCACTCTTTTAGCTATAGATTATAATTATTAGCCTAGTAAGAAGTTAGAATTAGGAAATTGGGGTAACTTAGAGATGAAGTTAGGAAGGAGAGGTAACTTAGAATTGAAGGGAGATTATTAATGATCGGAGGAGATGGTACTTGAAATGATAAGATGACAAAAGTGGTATATGAGGCAGTTAAGTGAGTAATGGAAAATTGAGAATGGTGTATGAGAGAATTGATGATATTAATTATTTAAGAATAATAAAATATATGTGAACCATAATTAAGTGATTATGATTTATTGAGGAAATGCGATAATGTTGCGAGTATGCCAGAGATGCATATGTGAGCTAAGAATTGAGAAATTATTGAGCTTGGGGTATTATTTTTCTCATGTCAACTTGGGGTGTTGTCTCTTCTCCCCATGTCAGCTTGGGACTCTTCCCATAGATGTTATTGAGCTTGAGGTGTTTTCTTCCCCATGTCAGGTTAGGGATTCTCCCCATGGTGTATTTTTGAGCTTGAGGATATGTCGGGATGGCTACGTAACCGACAATTGATATCAATAGCCATAGGACAGGCATGCATCATGTGCATATTATTTAAATTGCTTGCTCGTGAATTATTTGGGATTGCCTACGTGATTATATTCTGTTATTTGTTATAATTGCTATCTGTATTATTTGTGAACTACTTGTGTTTGCCTTGCTTTGCTTGTCTGTCTGTGCAATTCATAGGAGACGGAGGAATGGAGGAAAGGGGAAAAGATTAATGTGCAGGTTAAATTTGGTTAGGTTAAGAACCTTTAGACGACCACCTATTTATGGCTTCTGTTTTTAGTTCTTTAAGCTTTATAATTTGAGTGTCAGCGTTCTAAGATTGCCTCTGGCATTCCCAAGACCTTATATATTATGTGCGTGGCACCTCTACCATGCTGAGAACCTTCGGTTTTCATCCCATCCTATGTTGTTGTTTTCATATGTATTAGACTCTCCTCATTTGTATATTACTATTTTGCTATTGTTTTGCGGATAACTAGGGCTTTTAAATATGTTCCTTTGGATTTAAGGCTGCATATTATGTATATAAATATTCTCCAGCCAGCCTTAGTTTCGTAGGCTGAGTTAGGAGCTTGTTAAATCGCTTTTTTGCCTCTCTGTTTCTGTTTCCTATTTGGTGATGCCTATAAACTTTAGATTTCTTCTCACCCAAGTAACCACATTTTTTGAGTGTTGCGCTTTTTATCTTCGCGATTTTGCTTTATCCATTTTTCAAGGCTCCACGTATACTGTATCCCATTCAGTATTATTATGTATATATTTTATTTTAGAGGTCGTAATACCACACTACCTCTGTTTTACGGCTTAAACGTAAAGCTCTATGTGGTAGGGTGTTACAAGAACTATTTTAACTTTATTTTATAATATTAGGTAAAAAAAATCTACCAATAATATAAAATACCAACATTTAATTACCTTAAGAGAACCCAAATTATTATTGCCATCATAATAAAAATATCATATTAGGTTTATTATATATATATATATATGAGAGAGAAAGAAGTCAATTGATTTAATTGTTTGATAAAAAATTTAACACATTCATCAAATCAACAAAATATTTCTGAGTAGATAACAAAAGGATTTATCAATTGTAAGAGTGACAGAAAAATTCATCCACAATAAAAAATTATTGAACTTTTAAAAATTAAGACAGAGTTTTTAGCAGAAGAATTTGTCCATAGTAAAAGCAGCCAGTTTTATAAAATTTAAGGATAAAATTGTAAAAAATTCATTATAATGTAAGTAGTACTTCTTCTTTTTTAACTAAATCAATTTATTTAATAAGTTGTTCTTAGAAATAATATATTTAATTAAAAAATTGAAGCCTAAATATTTAAATCAAAATAAAAAAATTAATTTTTTTTCCAAACATAAGAATTATTTAATTTTATTTTATACATATTAAGTAAGAAATCTGCCAGTAATAATGTGAGATAGTAGCATTTAATTATCTTAACAAGACCCAATTTATTATTGTAATTATAATAAAAATATCACATCTATTGGAAGTTCTAGGATTGCCTTCACCTTTTCCAGGAAATTACATGTTAGATATGTAGACACTGTTACCATACTGAGAACCTCTGGTCTCACCCATGTGGATTTTGTGATTTTTAGATGCAGGACGTGAGGCTCCTCGCTGAGGCATGCTGGAGACTTCTGGATTTGCGAAGATCCTTAGCTCTCGGGACTTTATTTTGGTTTTATGTACTTTCTTAAATACTTATTATCTCCACTATATACATATATACTATTTTTACTCCTCTTAGAAGTTGTTTTGGAAAACAGGTTCTGTAACTTGTCTTTTGGGTTTCTTTTGGATTCCTTACTTTACATATATATGTAAACTTCTATGCTCGGACCGGTTATCTTCGCAAGCTGGGTCTTGATTTTTGGATATCCGTATTTTTTTCACTCTCTTGTTTATATGCTCGTGTTAGCTTATCCTTTATTTGTTTCGTTACGTTATCAATCGGAGTGTCGCGCTTTTCAATTTAACGATTTTGTCTTATCATTTTCTTCAAAGACTCCTAGTTATAAACATTTTTCACACTACTATATATACTAAATTTTATTTTTAGAGGTCGTAATACCTCGCTACCTCTGTTTTATGACTTAAGCATAAGGCTTTGTGCGGTAGGATGTTACATTAATCATGTCTGACCTTCCTAGTCATTAATGCTCAGAGCCTTGGACCTTGCTTTTATTTTTCTTTTGCTGTTTCTTTTGCTTCAAGGATTAAGTGGAGGTTTAATTCAGAGAATTCATAATAGTTCTCTAAATTCCTATTCCTTATGCACCAACATCATTTGATTCAAATTCAACTATGCACTGTTCATATCATGCATTCAGAATCATAAATAATACTACCACATTTAAGTAAATAAGACTACTCTTAAATATAAACTCAATTTCTCATGCAATACGTCACTTCTTTTCTTTTCTTTTTGGATTCAAGCTCAGTGAGCGGTACATGAGAGAAAATTTTTTTTAACTAAAAGCAAATAACAGAATGAAACTAAATCTAAGAACTGAAAGTACTAAAGATCATGCAGGCAATCAAAGCAATAGAAAATGGAAGACAACAAAATAAGAACGGAAGGGAAAATAAAATGAAAGGAACTCAACCACCTCAGTTATACTGGTAGCCATCTCATTCCTCCGGCTGTGCTCCTCCATGAAGAACATTCATCTCCCCATGGTGCCGCTGATGATAAGGTAAACAGAGAGTACACTCTACAACACCAAACTTAAAAGTTTGCTTGTCCCCAAGCAAAGAAAAATTCCAGGGTGTCAAAAATCCCTTTTAATTGCTCCTGTTCATGTTCTAATCACTCTTCATGACCAAAACACATGTAAAACAAGAAAATTTCTAAAAAAATTGAGATAAAGTAATTTAAAACCAAAACTAAAATAACTATAATGCTAAAATCAAAATAACTATAAAATTAAAACCAAAGCAACTGCAAAACCAAGGATACTAGTAGTTTGGTTGCCTCCCACAAGCACTACTTTAATGTCACTAGATTGACACTTGATTGTTGAATCTTCTTCCTCTTCTTCCACTTGGTTAAAAGAAATGTCTCCAAGGGGGGAGAGGTGAAAATTAGTGCCCCCTGATATAAATTCCTCCTAACAAGCTTTCTTTTATTGTGGTTAGCTTGATTCACCTTGCTTGTTAGGGTGGAGGTTGGATTATTTTTTGCTGAACTTCTCTTTTTCATGGATATTTTCTTCTGTTTCTTGGTCACAATCCCCTTTTCAGTTCTTTCCTTGGTTGCCTTCACTTTTTTTATTTCAAAATTTAGGTGTTCTGTGATGGTTGGAGTGTACCCTTCATTAAGAACTTTTTGAATTGGTGGTTCAATAAACTCACCCTCTATGCCACTCTCTACTTTATTGGAGTGTAGATTCCCATAATTGTTTTCATCCCTTACAACGTCCTTTGTTTGTGCATCTTTCTTCTTTTTTTGTGCATCTTCCTCTTCTTCCATGTGTGAGGATGGAGAGTTCTCTAATTCATTGGAGTATGAACTTCTTTGATTGCTTTCCTCACTTTCTTCCATAGGATCTTGCATTGTATTTTTTGGGAAGGAATTTGCTTGTTCCTCTTCCTGGGGCTTGATAATCAACTCCACATATTTCTCTATATTTTTGACACTCATCCTCATATCATGTATGAATTCTTTCATGAGAAGCTCAAGAGATGATGGTTCTTGATATGAATAAGGAGATTGTGGCTCTTGATATGAATAAGAAAGAGATGATAATTCTTGATAAGAGTAAAAAGATGATGGTTCTTGGTATGAATAAGGAGATGGTGGCTCTTGATATGGGTAGAAAAATGATGGTTCTTGATATGGATAGAGAGGTGGTGGTTGATAAACCACTATTTTATGGTTTATATTGTGTTTAATTGTGTGGTTTTATCATGATCCTTACCCACTTATTCATTAAATTAGCATGCATTTAGATTTCCTTCCTGAATTTATTACATGGTTGAAAACCGCTTCTTAGAGACTTTAATTATGTATTTTTAATTCTCATTTATTCCATTCGATGCCGTGATCTGTGTGTTGAGTGTTTCAGGCTTTACAGGGCATGAATGAATGGGAGATTGGAAAAGAAGCTGGCAAAAATGGAAGGAACACAAGAATTTGAGGAGATAACCAGCGAGAAGTGACGCGGTCGCATGGCTCACGCGACCGTGCGAAGGGGGAGCAAATCACAGTGACGCGGCCGCCTGGCTCACGCGGCCGCGCGAATTGGAAAAGCTCAAGCGACGCGGTAGCGTGAATGACGCGGACACGTGGCATGGAAAAGCGCGAGTGACGCGTCCGCATGGGTGACGCGATCGCATGACATGTGCGATCTGCATAATCTGCAGAATTCGCTGGGGGCAATTTTGGACCGGATTTCGACCCAGTTTTCGGCCCAAAACAGCATACTAGAGCCAGAGAACATGCAGAAACAGAACACAACATTCATTCTACACAGTTTTCAGTTTTAGATCTAGTTTTCACTCCTCCTCTAGGTTTTTCTCTTTAGGTTTTAGAATTTAATTTTCAATTGGTCTTAGCATTGGAACATTGAGAAGAGTTATTTCCTCATCAAGACTTCGTCATTCTAGTTCGTTCTCTTAACTTGGTTTATTTCTTCCATGTTCTTTGCTTTGTTCAATTTTGTCATTTGAATACTTTTATGATTATTTAATACAAGAATTATTTCTTTCATTTTAATCCATTTTACCTTCCAATAATCATGTCTTCTTTTAATTCCCTTTCATATGTTATGGATTTATTATTTACAATGAGCGAGTAGTTCCCCTCACTTGATGGGGAGTTGATTGAAAGGAACTCTTGAGTTGGAAGGATTGAAAGAGAATTTGTAATTGGGTTAACTGTTGGATTGCTATCTTGTCAATAAAACTAATCCCTTTGAACTAAGTGGGTTGCAACTCGTGAACAGATTTATCATTCCAACTTGTTTGACTTTCCTTTACCTAGTAAAGGATAGCTAAACAGAACAACCATTAATTATAAATTAATCCTAAAATCACTCCATCAATAATAGAGATTCCAACTAATCAACTCCCAGTCAAGGCTTTTATTTATATTATTCAAATTTCCTCAATTTAATTTTCCATCTACTTAACTCAACTTTTTGGAAACATCTAATTAATAAAATAGCACACTTTCCTGCAACTTGTTGGGAGACGACCTGGGACTCAAACTCCCAGTAATTTTTAATTTAAATTCTCTGTGACATATTTTTAAATTGATAGGCAGATTTTCGGTGAGTTAAGAACTATACTGGCAACGTAATTAATTTAATAATTTTTAATTCACCACTTTCTGTGCTCCATCAAAGACCTTACAGACCGGTTCATACATTGTCCACAAGTATCTTAGTTCTCCCTTCCATAGAATTTTTTCTACTTTCTTTGTCTCCAATTTTTAATTTTCTCTTAAGATGTGCTATTTTGGCTTGATTACTTCATTTATCACCTTTGAATTTGAAATTTTGGACTAGTTTCGCAGCAGAAGATACTTACTTCATTTCAATTTCTTTAACTTTTGCATGAGCTTGATACTTTTTTACGAGCCTTATTCTCTTTGAAGTTGCTCTATTTTTCATTATGTTACTGTATAAAAATATTAAACATCCATAAAATACAATTGCATACACATCTAATAAGGAAAAAAGGTTACAAGAAAACAACAAATATGCAAAACAACAAAATGAAGAGCAAATCAAGTAGTGAACCATAACAAAAATTGCCAAATTTTATACATAAATTGTTCAGCAAATCAATTTCAAAACTGCAAAAATACAGCGATAGATCTAACTTATATACCATAAATAAGGGAAACAAGTCACTCAAAAGTCTTCGGAATCATATTCTTCATCCGATCTTGTGTTATACTTGTGGGAAAAATAGACTTCTTTTGCGACATCGATGAGAACTTCATTCAAATCATTCCTTACCAAGTCTACTTCACCATCATCATTATATTACGTATACAAGGAACCGTCAAATTATCAACTGGCTTATTTTCATAAGTATCTTTAGCATCAATATCAACTTGATCACTTATGCTAAATAAGTCCCTTAGAATTGTCTTCATTACATAATATTTATTTTATCAAATGCATCTTGCACATAGAAGCATTAGTGCACTTGACATGCTGATGAGCGGATAATTTGTACGCTTTTTGGCATTGTTTTTAGTATGTTTTTAGTATGATTTAGCTAGTTTTTAGTATATTTTTATTAGTTTTTAGTTAAAATTCACTTTTCTGGACTTTACTACGAGTTTGGGTGTTTTTCTGTGATTTCAGGTATTTTCTGGCTGAAATTGAGGGACCTGAGCAAAAATCTGATTCAGAGACTAAAAAGGACTGCAGATGCTGTTGGATTCTGACCTCCCTGCACTCGAAGTGGATTTTCTGGAGCTACCGAAGCCCATTTTGCGCGTTCTCAACGGTGTTGGAAAGTAGACATCCTGGGCTTTCCAGCAATATATAATAGTTCATACTTTGCCCAAGATTTGATGGCCCAAACCGGCGTTCAAAGTCACCCTCAAGATTTCCAGCGTTAAACGCCGGAACTGGCACCAAAATGGGAGTTAAACGCCCAAACTGGCACTAAAGCTGGCGTTTAACTCCAAGA
>NC_029774.3:18687729-18689253 GCF_000817695.3 Arachis duranensis | reverse complement strand
AAAAATTTTTCAAAATTATGTTCTTGATGTTCATCATGATCTTCATAGTGTTCTTGGTGTTCATCTTGACATTCATAGCATTCTTGCATGCATCTTGTGTCTTGATCCAAAATTTTCATGTTTTGGGTCATTTTTGTGTTTTTCTTTAAAAATTTAAAAATCAAAAATATCTTTTCCTTATTTTCCTCCAAATTTTCGAAATTTTGGGTTGACTTGGTCAAAAATTTTTAAAAATTAGTTGTTTCTTACAAGTCAAGTCAAAATTTCAATTTTAAAAATCTTATCTTTTCAAAATCTTTTTCAAAAATCATATCTTTTTCATTTTTTTTATTATTTTCGAAAATTTTAAAAATTAATTTTCAAAAATCTTTTTCTTATCTTTTATATCATTTTTTCAAAAATTAAGCTAACAATTAATGTGATTGGTTCAAAAATTTGAAGTTTGTTACTTTCTTGTTAAGAAAGGTTCAATCTTTAAATTCTAGAATCCTATCTTGTAGTTTCTTGTTAGTTAAGTAATTTTAAAAATTAAATCTTTTTCAAATATCTTTTTCAAATATTTCTTTTAATCTTTTATCTTATCTTTTTCAAAAAAATTTTTTATCTTTTTCAAAATTTAATTTCAAAATATCTTATCTAACTTCTTATCCTCTTATCTTTTTCAAAATTTAATTTCAAATCTTTTTCAATCAACTAACTAACTTTTTGTTTGTTTCCTATCTTTTTCAAAATCACCTAACTACTTTTCCCTCTCTAATTTTCGAAAATATCTCTCTCTCTTTTCAAAAATTCTTTTTAATTAATTAATTGTTCTAAATTTTAATTTCAATTATATTTCATCTTTAATTTTCGAAAATCACTAACTCTTTTTCAAAAATTATTTTCAAAATTTCTCTTCTCTTTTCTTCTTCTATTTAATTATTTAATTACTAACACTTCTCTTCACCTCTCTTCATCTACAAATCCATCCTTCTTCTTTCTTATACCCCTATCTTCTTCTACTAACATAAAGGAATCTCTATACTGTGACATAGAGGATTCCTCTATCTTTTCTTGTTTTCTTCTCTTTCATATGAGCAGGAACAGGGAAAAGGGCACTCTTGTTGAAGTTGATCCAGAACCTGAAAGGACTCTGAAGAGAAAATTAAGAGAAGCTAAATTACAACAATCCAGAAACAACCTTTCAGAAATTTTCGAACAAGAGAAGGAGATGGCAGCCGAAAATAATAATAACAATAATGCAAGGAGAATGCTTGGTGACTTCACAAAGCCAACGTCCAGGTTTGATGGAAGAAGCATCTCCATTCCTGCCATTGGAGCCAATAACTTTGAGCTTAAGCCTCAACTAGTTGCATTAATGCAACAAAACTGCAAGTTTTATGGACTTCCATCTGAAGACCCTTATCAGTTTTTAACTGAGTTCTTGCAAGTCTGTGATACTGTAAAGACGAATGGAGTTAATCCTGAAGTCTACAGACTCATGCTTTTCCCCTTTGCTGTAAGAGACAGAGCTAGAATATGGTT
>NC_029774.3:18686307-18687329 GCF_000817695.3 Arachis duranensis | reverse complement strand
AATGCCATATTGGCTCAGAACAAAATGTTGACTCAACAGGTCAACATAATCTCTCAGAATCTGAATGGATTGCAACATGCATCCAACAGTACTAGAGAGGCAGCTTCTGAAGAAGCTTATGATCCTGAGAACCCTGCCATGGCAGAGGTTAATTACTTAGGTGAACCTTATGGAAACACCTATAACTCATCATGGAGAAATCATCCAAATTTCTCCTGGAAGGATCAACAAAAGCCTCAACAAGGCTTTAACAATGGTGGACGTAATAGGCTGAATAATAGTAAGCCATATCCATCATCTTCTCAGCAACAAACAGAGAACTCTGAACAAAATACTTCTAATTTAGCCAATATAGTCTCTGATCTGTCAAAGGACACTTTCAGTTTCATGAATGAAACAAGATCCTCCATTAGAAATTTGGAGGCACAAGTAGGCCAGCTGAGTAAGAAAGTTATTGAAACTCCTCCCAGTGCTCTCCCAAGCAATACAGAAGAAAATCCAAAAGGAGAGTGCAAGGCCATTGATTTAATCAAAGTGGCCGAATGCATAGGGGAGGAGGAGGACGAAAATCCTAGTGAGGAAGACCTCCTGGGACGCCCCTTAAGCAAGAAGGAGCCTCCTATTAAGGATCCTGAGGAATCTGAGGCTCATCTAAAGACCATAGAGATTCCATTAAACCTCCTTCTGCCATTCATGAGCTCTGAAGACTATTCATCCTCTGAAGAGGATGAAGATGTGACTGGAGAGCAAGTTGCTCAATACTTAGGAGCTATCATGAAGCTGAATGCCAAGCTGTTTGGTAATGGGACTTGGGAAAGTGAACCTCCCTTGCTCATTAATGAACTAGATACTTGGATTCAGAAAACTCTACCTCAAAAGAAACAAGATCCTGGCAAGTTCTTAATACCTTGCACCATAGGCACCATGAGCTTTGAAAAAGCTCTATGTGATCTAGGGTCAGGGATAAATCTTATGCCACTCTCTGTAATGGAGAAGTTAGGGATCATTGAGGTACAACCTGC
>NC_029774.3:18684284-18685663 GCF_000817695.3 Arachis duranensis | reverse complement strand
TCCACTCTTCCCCATACACCCCACCTACCTTTACAATTCAACTTCTCCTTCCCACCCAATCCCACCCATATAGCCGAATCCATCTCCCCTCACTCTCCTCCATTTTCATTCTTCTTCTTCTTTTCTTTCTTCTCTTGCTCGAGGGCGAGCAATATTTTAAGTTTGGTGTGGTAAAAGCATAGCTTTTTTGCTTTTCCATTACCATTAATGGCACCTAAGGCCAGAAAAACCTCAAAGGGAAGACAAAAGCTTCCACCTCTGAGTCTTGGGAGATGGAAAGACTTATATATAAGCTGGAATAGCTCAGTTGGTTAGAACATGTGGCTGCAAATCAAGAGATCCCTGAGATACCTCAGGGGATAAGTTGTCCTCCACACAAATATTGGAAGCAACTAAGGGTAGAAACACCAAAAATATTAGGAATCATTCAACAGAAACAAGGAAGAGATATAGAGGAGCTCAAAAAGCACCATTGAACCTTCAAGAAGAAGACGCCACTAAAGGTGGATTCATTCCTTGTTCTTTATTTCTTTCTGTTTTCGTTTTTAATATTGTGTCTATCTATGTTTTGAGTCTTTATCTCATGATCATTAGTGTGTAACCATGCCTTAAAGCTATGAATAAAATCCATTAGTCCTTCACCTCTCTTAAATGAAAAATGTTTTAATTCAAAAGAACAAGAAGTGCATGAATTTCGAAAATCGTCCTTGAGTTTAATTTAATTATATTGATGTGGTGGCAATACTTTTTGTTTTCTGAATGAATGCTTGAACAGTGCATATGTCTTTTGATGTTGTTGTTTATGAGTGTTAAAATTGTTGGTTCTTGAAAGAATGATGAACAAAGAGAAATGATTGATGATCTGAAAAAAATCATGAAATTGATTCTTGAAGCAAGAAAAAGCAGTGAAAAAGCAAAAGCTTTCAAAAAAAAAGTAGCGAAAAAAAAAATAGAAAGAAGGAGCAGTAGAAAAAGCCAATAGCCCTTAAAACCAAAAGGCAAGGGTAAAAAGGATCCAAGGCTTTGAGCATCAATGGATAGGAGGGCCCAAGGAACTAAAATCCAGGCCTAAGCGGCTAAATCAAGCTGTCCCTAACCATGTGCTTGTGTCATGAATGTCCAAGTGAAAAGCTTGAGACTGAGTGGTTAAAGTCGTGATCCAAAGCAAAAGAGTGTGCTTAAGAGCTCTGGACACCACTAACTGGGGACTTTAGCAAAGCTGAGTCACAATCTGAAAAGGTTCACCCAGTTATGTGTCTGTGGCATTTGTGTATTCGGTGGTAATACTGGAAGACAAAGTGCTTAGGGCCACGGCCAAGACTCATAAGTAGCTGTGTTCAAGAATCAACATGCTCAACTAGGAGAATCAATAACACTAT
>NC_029774.3:18655554-18683583 GCF_000817695.3 Arachis duranensis | reverse complement strand
TGCACACCATAGATTAAGGGTGTGGAGCTCTGCTGTACCTCAAGTATTAATGAAGTTCTATTTTCTTTTATTCAAATCTCTCTTATTCTTATTTCAAGATATTCATTCGTACCCAAGAACATGATGAATGTAATGAGTCAGATTACCCTCATTATCATTCTCACTTATGAACGCGCGTGATTGACAACCACTTCCGTTCTACATGAAAAAGAGCTTGAATGTATATCTCTTAGATTCCCCAACAGAATCTTCGTGGTATAAGCTAGATAGATGGCAGCATTTTTGAGGATCCGAAAAGTCTAACCTTGTCTGTGGTATTCCGAGTAGGATCCTGGGAATCCGGAAAGTCTAACCTTGTCTGTGGTATTCCGAGTAGGATTCCGGTAATGAATGACTGTGACGTGCTTCAAACTTGTAACCTGCTGGGCGTTAGTGACAGACGCAAAAGAATCAAGGGATTTTATTCCAGTAGGAGCGGGAACCAACCGGTGATTAGCCGTACTGTGACAGAGTGCGTGAGCATTAGTTTTCACTGCGAGGATGGGATGTAGCCATCAGCCATGGGTGATGCCTCCAGACGATTAGCTGTGCGAGTGACAGCCGCACAGGATATTTCCCCGAGAGGAAGAAAGTAGCCACAGTTGATGGTGAACCCCTATACAAAGCTTGCCATGGAAAGGAGTAAGAAGGATTGAGTAGAAGCAGTAGGAGAGCAGGCATCCTTGAGCCATGCAGCATCTCCATTCGCTTATCTGAAACTCCCACCAATGAATCTGCATAAGTCTTCTATCCTTTTATTTAATCTATTCTTTTATCTTTATTTTCGAAATCCATAAACCATTTTAATCTGCCTGACTGAGATTTACAAGGTGACCATAGCTTGCTTCATACCAACAATCTCTGTGGGATCGACCCTTACTCACGTAAGGTTTATTACTTGGACGACCCAGTACACTTGCTGGTTAGTTGAACGGAGTTGTGAATTTAACCAAGAGACACAATAGTTTTTGTGTATATGCTAAAGAGCCAATATTGATGATCACAATTTCGTCCACCAGTGCTCCATCAATTTTTGGCGCCGTTGCCGGAGAGTTGCAATAGAGTGCTAAAGTTATTAATTAGAATTTATTTATTTGCATTTTATTTTATTGTTTTTACTATGAGCTGCGTATTTCTTTCGTCAAATGACGCGTTCACTACCTGACCCCAACTTGCCAATATTCGATCCTGAAATTGAAAGGACTATTTCACAGATAAGGCAAGCTAAGCGTCGGTTAGTCCTCTCTGAGGACAAATCTGAACCGTCAGTTGAGGAAGAAACTAGCCCCCGTTCTACTGATTCGGTTATTTTACGTGCAGAAGACATGGCAGCTAGGAGAGTTACCATCCAGGAGGAAGGAGCTCCTGATTTTATGATGCAACCGTTTCAAGCACATCATCCAGCGGTAGCTACAGATTTCGAAATAAAGACCGCACTGCTAAATTTGATGCCCAAGTTTCATGGCTTACCTGCTCAAGAGCCCATCAAGCACTTGAGAGATTTTCAGGCAGCCTGTTCTACTGTCAGGCGTGATGGTACTGATGAAACTTCAATTTTGCTGAAAGCTTTCCCGTTTTCTCTTGAGGGAAAAGCAAGAGAGTGGTACTACACTCAACCTCTAGCAAACGTATCCAACTGGGATACACTCAGAAATGAGTTTTTGGAGAAATTCTTTCCATCTGAAGTTACTGATAAACTGAGGAAGGATATCTCAACCATTGTTCATGATGACAATGAGTCTCTCTTTGAATACTGGGAGCGCTTCAATAATCTTCTGGAAGCATGCCCCCACCACAGAATTGATAAGATGGTGTTACTCAGCTATATCACACAGGGTATGAGGCCCCAAGATAAGACCACATTGGAAAGTGCTAGCAATGGGTCTATGAAGAAGTACAAGACCACTGATGAGGCATGGCAATTGATCAGTGATTTAGCTGAATCTACTAGGAACCATAGGCAAAGACAAGGTCATTCAAAAGCCGTTGCAGAAGTATCCTCTAACAGAGAGACTACGGCTCTAGCTCAGAGTATATGTGAGATGACCAACTTGCTGAAGCAGATGCAAATGAATCAACAACAAGCTCAGCAAGCTCAACCTCCTCCACCACAGCAAAACCAACAGCTAGTCCCACAGAGAGTTTGCAGAATCTGTGCTAATTATAGCCATTATACTGATGAATGCCCGCAGCTCCAACAAGAAGACAACATGGTGGCATCCACTCATAATTTCTATGACCGCCCCAACCAAGAGTACAATCAAGGTGGAAATAATAACCATGGATGGCAGGACAATTCTAACCAGAATTGGAGGGACAACAATAACAGAGGAGGCAGAGATAATCAGGGAAATCAGAGGTGGAATAATAACAACAACAGGCAGCAGAATCAACCTTACAGAGCACCTCACCTGAGGCAAAACCAAGGACCACAGAATAATGAACAGCAGACCTCTCAATTCACTCATTCTTCTTTATCTCATAATGAAGAGTTACTACAATCTTTTGAGCGAAGACAACAGACCATGGAAAATAACATCATGAATAGTATTAATGCCAGTCTGAATGGTCTGACCTCTACTTTGCAAGCTCTTATCTCACAGATTGGAGCAACACAAAATTCCAGTAACCAACCTTCAAGCTCCACTGGAATCCCCTCTCAACCATTACCCAATCCAAAGGGAGGCATTAATGCCAACACCCTAAGGTCCGGAACCACACTACAGGAGAGGAATCAGGAGGAGCCAAGCTCACCAGAACACGCCTCAACTGAAGAGGTGGTAGAAATAGAAGATGTTGAAGAGGAAGAGGATATACAGGACATAGCTGAAGAAGAAATAGCTCAACCACATGAGGAAGCACCAAAAGGCGCAGACACTACAGAAAACACTACGCCTATTCCATTTCCACAACTTGCAAGGAAGCCCAGGAAGTAGCTGGAACCCGATCCTTAAATGGTAGAAATATTCAAAAAGATTGAGGTAACTGTTCCTCTTTTTGATGTTATTCAGCAAGTACCTAAATATGTAAAGTTTCTAAAAGATTTATGTATCCATAAAGACAAAAATAATGAATTAGAAACTATTCCTTTAGGTAGTTCTATATCTGCTTTAATGGGGGGATTACCTGAAAAATGTAGTGATCCAGGTCCTTGTATAGTTAGCTGTACTATTGGTGGTGTAGTGATTTATGATTGCATGTGTGATTTAGGAGCATGTGTTAGTATAATGCCTTTGTCTATATATGATATTTTGAGGCTCCCTCCCTTAAAAAGGTCGGCAGCTCATTTTGTGTTAGCAGATAAAAGCATTATTACAGTGGCTGGAGTTGCTGAAGATGTTTTGGTGAATATTAAAGGGCTTACATTTTCCACTGATTTTTATATCTTGGAGATGCCCCATAATGATTCAGATAAGCCATCATCAATCCTACTTGGAAGACCATTCCTGAAGACATCAAAATTCAAATTAGATGCTTTTTCAAGAACATACTCCTTTGAAATAGATGGTCGCATAGTAATCTTCAATCTGAATGGAGTCATTAACAACCCTCCAGAAGATCATTCTATCTTCCAGTGTGATGTCATAGATGAAAGTGTAGCTGAAGTTCACAAGGAAGAGTTAGAAGAGAGGCACACTGGACAAGGTCCAAGTGCGGGGACCCTCTTAACTGACAATGAGGGCACTTCATCATTTTCACAAGCTCCAGATAATCCAGAGCATGCCCATGATCAGAAAGTAGAATTGAAACCCCTCCCTCCACATCTCAAATACGCTTATCTTGAAGATGAGCAGAAGTTTCCAGTTATCATTGCAAGGGAACTTACTTCTCAACAAGAAGAGCAGTTACTTGATATGCTGAGGAAGCATAAGGCAATTGGGTGGAGTTTGGCAGACATAGTAGGCATCAACCCTCAAGTATGTGAGCACAGAATATTTTTAGAAGAGGGAGCAAGACCTGTCCGTCAACCCCAAAGACGATTGAATCCCACCATCTTGGAAGTTGTCAAAAAGGAAGTGACCAAACTATTGGAAGCAGGTATCATATATCCCATTTCAGACAGTGAATGGGTAAGCCCAGTACAAGTGGTGCCCAAGAAGTCTGGAGTAACTATAGTGAAGAATGAGCATGGAGAGCTCATAGCAACTAGAGTTCAGAATGCTTGGAGAGTTTGCATTGATTACAGGCGTCTCAACCAAGCTACCCGTAAGGATCACTACCCACTTCCATTCATTGATCAAATGTTGGATCGCCTGTCAGGTAAATCACATTATTATTTTTTAGATGGTTACACAGGTTATTTCCAGATTCATATAGCTCCTGAGGATCAGGAAAAGACCACTTTTACATGTCCTTTTGGGACTTATGCTTACAAGAGAATGCCCTTTGGCTTGTGCAATGCACCAGCTACTTTTCAAAGGTGCATGATGAGTCTTTTCTCTGACCTTATTGAGGATTGTATGGAAGTTTTTATGGACGATTTTAGTGTTTATGGTGATTCTTTTAGCCTTTTCTTAGATGGATTATCTAGAGTATTAGATAGATGTGTTAATACAAACCTTGTATTAAATTTTGAAAAATGTCATTTTATGGTAAAACAAGGGATTGTATTAGGACATGTGGTATCTAATAATGGCATTTCTGTAGACCCAGCAAAGGTGAATGTTATTTCTAGTTTACCTTACCCCTCTTCTGTGAGGGAAGTCCGTTCGTTCCTTGGCCATGCAGGTTTTTACAGGAGATTTATTAAGGACTTTAGTAAGGTAGCACTTCCCTTATCCAGATTACTACAGAAGGATATTGAGTTCGAGTTCAGTGACGATTGCAAACAAGCATTTGATAAGCTGAAGACTGCTCTGACTCAAGCTTCAATTGTGAGAGGACCAGACTGGAGCCAGCCGTTTGAAATCATGTGCGATGCTTCTAACCATGCAGTAGAAGCAGCGCTGGCTCAGTGTGAAGGTAAGGATCCTTTTGTTATTGCTTATGCATCTAAGACTTTAGACACTGCTCAGTCCAATTATACTACTACTGAGAAAGAGCTTCTTGCTATTGTTTTTGCTCTGGATAAATTCCGGGCTTATTTACTTGGTACTAGAGTAGTAGTGTATTCGGACCATGCAGCTTTAAAGTATCTATTAGCTAAAAAGGAGTCCAAACCAAGACTTATACGTTGGATACTACTGTTACAAGAATTTGATTTAGAAATAAAGGATAGGAGTGGTAATCAGAATTTAGTAGAAGACCACCTGAGTCGCCTTGAGCATATTAAGGATGATTCTACTCCTATAGATGATAATTTTCCTTTTGATAACCTGCAAGCAGTATATGAGGTAGTCCCTTGGTATGCACCTATTGCTAATTATTTAGTTAGCCGCACATTTCCTCCAAATTTTTCTAAGCATCAAAGAGACAAGCTGAAAAGCGAGTCTAAATATTATATATGGGATGACCCATATTTATGGAGATGTGGTGCTGACCAAGTAATTAGATGTTGTGTGCCTGAATCAGAATTCCAGTCCATTTTAGAAGCCTGTCACTGATCCGAGAGTGGAGGACATTTTGGCCCTCAAAGAACGGCTAGAAAAATCTTAGACTGTGGATTCTGGTGGCCTACTTTTTTTAGAGACGCTGCTGATTTTGTAAATCCCGTCTCCCATGCCAGAAATTTGGTAATATATCCAGGAGGGATGAGATGCCTCAACAAATTATGCTTTTCTATGAAATTTTTGATGTTTGGGGCATTGACTTCATGGGTCCATTTCCAAATTCTAATGGATATTTTTATATATTGTTAGCTGTGGATTATGTTTCCAAATGGGTGGAAGCAATTCCTACCCGTACTGATGATGCTAACACTGTTGTTTCCTTTATGAGAAACCATATTATATGTCGCTTTGGATCTGGATCACCACGAGCAATCGTGAGCGATCAAGGCACCCATTTTTGTAACAGGAGACTAACAGGATTAATGAAGAAGCATGGGATAATTCATAAAGTTGCAACAGCTTACTATCCCCAAACTAATGGGCAAGCCAAGGTGTCAAACAGAGAAATTAAGCGTATCTTGCAAAAGATAGTAAAGCCATATAGAAAAGACTGGAGCACCAGGCTACAAGATGCACTTTGGGCATATAGAACAGCTTACAAGACACCCATTGGGATGAGTCCTTTCCGCTTGGTTTATGGAAAAGCTTGTCATCTCCCAGTTAAAGTAGAACACAGAGCCTTTTGGGCAGTTAAGGAGTGCAACATGGGAATTGAGAAAGCCGGAGCTGAAAGGAAGTTGCAACTGCAAGAACTGGAGAGCCTTCGCCTAGAAGCTTATGAGAACTCAAGAATATACAAGAAAAAGATGAAGGTTGTACATGATCAAAACATCAAGAAGAAAGAGTTCCAACCTGGGGATTTAGTCCCCCTTTACAAATCTCGACTAAGGCTCATGCCAGGTAAGTTGAGATCAAGATGGGAAGGTCCATACAGAGTAGAGAAGGCCGAACCGTACGGAGTTTATCACCTAAGCCATCCTTCAAGCTCTGAACTTATTAAGGTTAATGACAATGCCTGAAGCTATACCATGGCAAGAAGATGCAGAGAAACAAGGAGCTTGAGATCTTCCTCTTGAAAGATCCCCACATAGCAGAAGATTGAGCTAGTGGTGCGTCCAACTTATGGACGTTAAAGCAAAGTGCTAGGTGGGAGACAACCCACCATGGTATGATCGTTCTTTTCTTTATTTTTAGTTTTTCCTATTCAATAACTCTTCTCTTTATTAGTACTTTCGTGCATTTGCATTTACATGTTTTTATTTTTCATTTTAAAAAAAATTTCGCTACGCGACGCGATCGCATCAGCGACGCGTCCGCGTCGCTTGGAGAGTAAAGAAAAATAAAAGTGAACAGAGAGTCATGCTGGAGCGTGGCTGGAGGCGTGCCACTGGCACAAATCGACCCACGTGACCGCGTCGCATGGGAATCATGGCCTCCCACGCGACCGCGTGCCCACGGGCCCACGTGCCCTGAGTTTTCGACGTAAAAGGGTGCACAATGAAATATTGTGCGAGAGTGGTGCTGGAAGCACAATCCTTATCACGCGACCGCGTCGCCGACGCGGCCGCGTCCTCCATTTTCTGAAGCACACTCACGCGATCGCGTCACCCTATTTTGGCAAATAAATTAATTTGAACAGAGAGTTGTGCTGGCGCGAGGCTGCACTCGCGCCAGAAGCATAACATGGGTCACGCGACCGCGTGACCGACGCGATCGTGTGACCATACTTAAAGCACATCCACGCGAACGCGTGCCCCACGCGGCCGCGTCGCATGCGCCGCACAACTCAACCTAAAATTGCCACATATCTTATCTTTCTCTCCTCCAAATCCTAATTTCTCTTTTCCCTCCTTATTTCTTCTTTCTCCCTTCTTCCTTCTATCTCACCTATCACTTTCTCTCTCCCACCTCCATTACCAAGGTTCTATTTTCTTCCTCCTTCTTTTCTTTTCTATCATTATTGTTATTTTATATGTTATTTTCTTTTTCTTTTCTTCTTCTTTTCATTATTCTTATTTTCTTTTTTTTTGTTCTTTTCCTTTTTACATGGTGTTAGAAATTTATTTGAGTCATTATTCCTCATTATATGCTTGTGGATTGTTACAAATTATTTGACAATTATTATTATTATTTTTAAGGGATTGCTTGCATGTTCACCTTCATACTTTCTATATCTTATTTACCATGCATGCCATGTGTTTGTGAAAAAGTCCATATAGCATTATGCACTTTTCTACATTACTTTACTCTACCATTCAATGCTTGCTTTTCACAAATTCTCTTTACTATTGTTTTAATTGAATTTAATTGTCAATACAAACATTTTGGCTTGTTACAACTGATGCTTGGTCTATGCTACTCATGCCCTTTTCCGGCATGCTAATAAACACCTTGCATCCACTTATGTTTCGATGCACTCACTATTCTTCCTTGCTATATATCTATTTGAACTTAATTTACTTTCCCCTCCCCTTTTTCAGGATGGCCACCAAGAAAGGAAAGGAGAAAACAACTCCTAAACCCCTAGCAAAAAGAGGAACTAAAAGAGCATTAGTGGCAGAGCCCCCTTCAACCGCAGTCAAGCTCTCAACAAAGAGAGTTAAGAGGATAATAAAGGTTGATGAAAAGGAGAAAGCCTTTCCAGCAAAGGACACTGCACGATTTCCCAATCGCTACTGTGAGCAGATGTTCCCTATCCTGGTAGAAAGGAACTATAACAATGAATACCTTTTTATCCTCCCGTCCAATATTGCTACCTTTATTGAGCCACAAATTGAACGAAGACAATGGGGTTTCCTACGGAGACAGCCAAGACAGGTCAATCTTTCTTGGGTAGTTGAGTTCTACTCTAACTTCTACATGCCAACCCTACACTTTGTTTATGTCCGGCAGAAGCAAGTCCCCATTACAGAAGAGGCCATTCAGCAAGCTCTGAGTCTTCCCCCTATTCCAGAAGGAATGGACGCCTTCCAAGAAGCTGCACTTAAGCGCCAGAGGTACCAATTTGACTGGGATTCCGTTCTCGGAGTTATCGCATTACCTGGCAGCCGTTGGATCTATGAATACCACCGTACCCGCCCTAAGGGAATCTTGGCTTCAGCACTTACTTTAGAGGCTCGCGTATGGGCACAGATCATGTCCCATTACATCTTTCCGAGCACTCATGAGTCCTCCTTCACTGCGGACATGGCCGTTCTACTATGGTGCATCCTTACAGACCAACCTCTGAATCTCTCAAGCCATATCTGGAATGCTATGGGACACGTACAAATTGCGGAAAATTTACTTTTTCCTGCCTTAGTCTCAGATCTTGTCTCAGCAGCTGAAGTCTCCTACAGAGCTGGGGACACCAAAGTTGTGCTTCCACGGGATGATCAGTATGTCCCTAACGGGAAATATCTCAGACTTCCAGCAGCCACTACAAGTCTTCCTACTGCTCCAGTTGAAGATAATCCTTCTTCAACCCCACAAGCACCTACAACTGATGAATTGCTCCAGCAGATAATCAAAAGGTTGGATCGGCAAGAACACAAAGCTAAGTTGAGAGAGCGCCGCAACAACCGAAGATTCAAACACCTCAGGGAGCTACTTAGAGGAGATTGCAAAGACTCGGACACCCCGGAATCCACTTCTTTTACCAGCACAGGGAGCCATGAAGGTCCCGATTGTGGAGATACTGCTTTCAGCCCACCCCTGTTCCTGACAGATGGCACCGAGGACGGTGCAAAGCCTTAAGTGTGGGGAGGTCGGTCAGTACCTGACTTCCGGAGGTAATTTCTCTTCTCTAGCACCAATAATTAGGATATTCTAGTTAGATTTTCTTTTTTTTATAGAATAGAATAATTTGCATAGGTTAGGATAGTTGCATGCATTATCTATTTGATTGAAAAGACAATAAGTTTCTTCTAAGACTCTATCTTTGGAACAAAATTTCACTAATTTTTCAAAATTTTTATGATAAAATTGCTTGAGTTGTATTTGGAACATGATGTTTGAGCTAAAGAACACATAACCTATGAAAGATTTGAGCCTTTATGTATGGTTACGTTATTTAACCATAATTATTTCATTCTTGTGTGTTTACTTCTCTATGATTGTAATCTACATTTTGTTTTATCTTATATGTCTAATATTTATTATATTTACATGCTTGCACATGATTGAGGCCATTATTTGTTTAAACTCACTTATCCAAATTAAGCCTACCCTTTTTAATTACCTTTGTTAACCACTTTGAGCCTTTAAATCCCATTTGTTCTATATTTTACCACATTACTAACCTTAAGCTGAAAAATAATTGTATATCCCAAATTGAATCTTTGGTTAGCTTAAGATAGAATTGTGTGTGCTAGTTAGGTATGAGAAATTGTGGGAACAAAAGTTGTTAAGGGAATGTGTCATGAAAATTTAATGGGAATTTGGATACCTACTCATGTGAAACTATAAGAATAAAAAAATCTATGTGCATTGATAAGCTATATTTATTTTAATGTGTTAAAATAAATAAATAAATAAATAAATAAGGGGACAAAATTACCCCAATGTTGAATTCAGAATTTAAAGATCAATGCACGTATGATAGAATCAAAATACAAAGTGATACATGAGTATGGATTGAAAAAAGGAAATTCTGGGTAGCTAGGTATGAACTTTAAGATTACATTAAAAATATATAGGTTGGGTTGAAGCTTGGGTTAATTAAAGATTCAATTTATCAGCTCACTTAACCATATGTATACCCCTACCTATACCTTGCCCCATTACAACCTTGAAAAGACCTCATGATGTTTGCATTGGTATATTAACTGTTGTTGATTGGTTAGGAGAAAAACAAAAGTTAGAAAGCATGATTAGAGAAGGATAGAGTGATTACCATATACACTAGAGATTAGAGCGTACATACATTATCAGTGAGGGTTCAATGCTTGAATTTTTATGTTCCCTGCTTTCATAGGCTATCCTCTTGCATTTTTATCTGTTTTATTGTATAAGGGTAGAATTAGTGGAATTTGATTTGTAATTGTTTCGAAGAGCTTATTTACTTTTGATCAAGTGGGCAAGAATCATATAGTTGCATTTATTTACATATATAGGATTGCATTGCATTTCATGAGTTTCTACATGTTCATACTTGTCTACTTTATCTCCTTCAATTAAGCATGAGGACATGCTAATGTTTAAGTATGGGGAGGTTGATAAACCACTATTTTATGGTTTATATTGTGTTTAATTGTGTGGTTTTATCATGATCCTTACCCACTTATTCATTAAATTAGCATGCATTTAGATTTCCTTCCTGAATTTATTACATGGTTGAAAACTGCTTCTTAGAGACTTTAATTATGTATTTTTAATTCTGCTTTATTCCATTCGATGTCATGATCTGTGTGTTGAGTGTTTCAGGCTTTACAGGGCATGAATGAATGGGAGATTGGAAAAGAAGCTGGCAAAAATGGAAGGAACACAAGAATTTGAGAAGATAACCAGCGAGAAGTGACGCGGTTGCATGGCTCACGCGACCGCACAAAGGGGGAGCAAATTGCAGTAACGCGGCCGCATGGCTCACGCGGCCACACGGATTGGAAAAGTTCAAGCGACGCAGTAGCATGGACAACGCGGACGCGTGGCATGGAAAAGCGCGAGTGACGCGTCCGCATGGGTGACGCGATCGCGTGACATGTGCGATCTGCATAATCTGCAGAATTCGCTGGGGGCAATTTTGGACCTGATTTTGACCCAGTTTTCGGCCCAAAATAGCATATTAGAGCCAGAGAACATGCAGAAACAAAACACAACATTCATTCTACACAGTTTTCAGTTTTAGATCTAGTTTTCACTCCTCCTCTAGGTTTTTCTCTTTAGGTTTTAGAATTTAATTTTCAATTGGCCTTAGCATTGGAACATTGAGAAGAGTTATTTCCTCATCAAGACTTCGTCATTCTAGTTCGTTCTCTTAACTTGGTTTATTTCTTCCATGTTCTTTGCTTTGTTCAATTTTGTCATTTGAATACTTTTATGATTATTTAATACAAGAATTATTTCTTTCATTTTAATCCATTTTACCTTCCAATAATCATGTCTTCTTTTAATTCTCTTTCATATGTTATGGATTTATTATTTACAATGAGCGAGTACTTCCCCTCACTTGATGGGGAGTTGATTGAAAGGAACTCTTGAGTTGGAAGGATTGAAAGAGAATTTGTAATTGGGTTAACTGTTGGATTGCTATCTTGTCACTAACACCAATCCCTTTGAACTAAGTGGGTTGCAACTCGTGAACAGATCTATCATTCCAACTTGTTTGACTTTCCTTTACCTAGTAAAGGATAACTAAACAGAACAACCATTAATTATAAATTAATCCTAAAATCACTCCATCAATAATAGAGATTCCAACTAATCAACTCCCAGTCAAGGCTTTTATTTATATTATTCAAATTTCCTCAATTTAATTTTCCATCTACTTGACTCAACTTTTTGGAAACATCTAATTAATAAAATAGCACACTTTCCTGCAACTCGTTGGAAGACGACCTGGGACTCAAACTCCCAGTAATTTTTAATTTAAATTCTCTGTGACATATTTCTAAATTGATAGGCAGATTTTCGGTGAGTTAAGAACTATACTGGCAACGTAATTAATTTAATAATTTTTAATTCACCACTTTCTATGCTCCATCAGTGGTTCTTGGTATGAATATGGAGATGGTGGTTCTTGATAGTTAGAACATAGAGCATTGAAGTTTCTTTGGTTTTGACTTTGCCAACCAAAATTCGGATAGTTCTTCCATCCACAATAATATGAATCACTACTTGGGTGTGAGTAGTAACTCATGTGATCTCTCTCTATTATTTTTCTTTAGCATAAAATACCAAACAGAATTAAATGCACCATGTGGTAAACAGGCAAACAAAGAAGAAAGAACATAAAGAAAAATTAAAATAAATAAAAAAATAAAAGTAAAATAAAATATAAAAGAAAAAAATTAAAGAAAAATAAAATAAAGAAAATAAACTGAATAATTAAGAAAATAAAATAACTAATAAGTAAAAAGGAGTACAAAAGTTAAACTCAATGAGTAAAATAACTAGGGAGAATAAAAACAACTAAGGGGACACCAAACTTAATTTCAGAAATTAAGAGAAAAAATTTAAATAAAATAAATCAAAATATTTTTTTAATTTTAAAGAAATAAGTTAAATGAAATTAAAGCAAAAATGCCTAATCTAAGAAACCAAACAACTAGTAATTGTCAATCACAGTCAATCCCTGGCAACGGCACCAAAAACTTGGTGCTGAATTTATAACCCACAAACTAGCCGGCAAGTGTACCGGGTCGTACCAAGTAATACCTCAGGTGAGTGAGGGTCGATCCCAGGAGGATTGATGGATTAAGCAACAATGGTTAAATGATTTACTTAGTTAGACAAACAGAAAAGAGGACTAAATCCCCATAATGGTCCCCGAGATTGACGCCGTGCAACAAAATTGTCCCTGAGATTCCAATTGCACCAATTACGTCCCTGAGATTGAAAAAATTGCACCATAGTGGTTCCTGACCCGTTTTCCGTTAACGGCGCGCTGACGTGGCTTGATGACGTGGATTTTTGGTGACACGTGTCACCTCATGATTTGGCCACGTGTAACGGTGTGATGATGTGTTGGTCAACGACACGTGGCACGCCGACGTGGATGGGTATGCCACGTGTCACAATGCTATTTTGCCACGTGTCAGATTATGTCACGTGTCGCAATGGTATTTGTCCACGTGTCATCCACTATGTTATCGTTACATGTGCACCAAATTGGTCCATTACTTTGCATCTAATGACTCATTTTAGTCTCTGAAATTGAATGTCGTGCACCAAATTAGTTCCTTCATCAATTTTTTCTCATTTTTTTTATAAATTTAAAATTCTCATTATATATTTGAATACACTAATTTTAATTTTATCTTTTCACAAGTTATTTAAATACAAGTGTTTTTATAAAATATTTTTAAAATATTAGTTTTAATTATACAATTTTTTTCTACAATATTTTATTAAAAGAATTATGTGACATATTGATATTGATTTAATAAAGAGTGTAAGTTAAGAGTATAATAATATGGTATCTACTCCAATGAAGATTTAATGATTATCTTCATGTGAAGATACATCATTTTGACCATTGGATGATAGATTGTAGGGCTTGATTTTATTTGAAGTAAAAGTGTTATCTTTATTTAAAGTGTTGCTAAATAAATAAGTTACACTTTTTAAACAAGGATCATCATGAGAAGATGTTTTTGGCATTTTCATGGGAGTAGTTGCCTAATAATATTCCTTAATACAATTTTTTTAATATTTAACACTTTAATAAATATTTTAGGAATATTTGATAAGACACTTATTAACTAATATAAATTTATTATTCCCATCCATTTTAAGAATGTCCGATTTCCTATATAATTAACTTCTCACTAAATTAATAAGATAGATTTATACTGTCGATTATAATAATTCGTTTTATCTATAACTTGTTAGGTGGCTTTTTCATATATTACACTATTAATTAATATAAGTACTTATTATAACTATGACTTGAACAATATTAAAACAGATACAAATAAACACAAGAGACAATAATAAAGTTTTGGTTTTAGTTAACATGTACTCTAATGATACAAGTTAACATTATTAATTAAAAAATTTATTATAAAATATGTATAATAAAAAATATAATTAAAATTAGTGTATAAAAAATATTAAAAATTTTAAATTTATAAAAAAATGAGAAAAAACTGATGAAGGGACTAATTTGGTGCACGATATTCAATTTGAGAGACTAAAATGAGTCATTAGATGCAAAATAAGGGACCAATTTGGTGCACATGTAACGATGACATCGTGGATGACACGTGGACAAATAGCATTGCGACACGTGGCATACCCATCCACGTCGGCGTGCCACGTGTCGTTGACCGACACATCATCATACCGTTACACGTGGCCAAACCATGAGGTGACACGTGTCACCAAAAATCCACGTCATCAAGTCACTTCAGTGCGCCGTTAACGGAAAACGGGTCAGGGACCACTATGGTGCAATTTTTCCAATCTCAGGGACGTAATTGGTGCAATTAGAATCTCAGGGACAATTTTGTTGCACGGCGTCAATCTCGGGGACCATTATGGGGATTTAGTCCAGAAAAGAGTGTTTGAGTGTTCAAAAGCATTAAACAGTAAATCAGAAAATCAGAAAACAAGCAGTAAATTGAGGTTAAATATATATGGAGAAAACAGTTAAGGTTTCAGAGATATCTATCTTCCGGATTGACTTTTCTTACTAACTATTTTAATCATGCAAGATTTCATTCATGGCAAACTATATGTGACTAAAACCTAATTCCTTAGACCTTTTTAGTCTCCTCTAACCTTCATCAACCGCTAATTCCTTAGTCACTTAATTCCAATTAAAGGGTGAAGTTCAATTCTAGTTTATATGCCACAAAAACCCTAATTACCCAAATATAAGAGGATTATATGTCACGTATCCCGTAAAGTCCAGATAATTAGAAATTTAGGAGAAATTATTTTCAAGCTGTTATTCAAGTAAAGAGATTTTCCAAGTTATACAAGAACTCAATTAGAACCAGAGTCATACTTTCGTTCCACTCAGATTCATAAGATAAAGAACGAAAACAATTCTTGAAATAGAAATCAGTACATGAATTAAAATGGAAAAATAGTAGTATCAATTCATACAATAGATAGAGTTCCTAACCTTAACAGTAGAGGTTTAGTTACTCATGGTTCAGAGAGAAAACTAGGATTCAGAAAAACTGTAAATTGCGGAATGAGGTCCGAGAGAAGCGAGGAGCCCAAAGGGCTAATTCTTTTCCCTTTTATATCTAATTCTAATTAATGTAAATTATATTTCCTAAAACACAATAATATCATTTCCTATTTGTAACTAAAATAAGAGTTTTAATTAGAATAAAAACAGAATAGAATCTTTGGTGCCATCATAAACTCGGACGTGGGGACCATGTCTTCTCGTAAAAGCTAGTGCCTAACTTGGACATGGCAGCATAAATTGGAGTTGATGCGTGTTGTTGCTGTGCCTAACTTGGCAAGAGGCTGCGCCTTACTTAAATGTGGAGTGTGCCTTACTTGAAGGAATCAAAACCAATCTTGTGTGTTGTTGTTGTGCCTGGCGCCTAACTTGAGATTTTTCAAGTTAGGCGCAGCCTTGGCAGAGCTCCTTCAACGCCTTTCTCTTCTCCTGGTGCCTAACCTTGGCTGCCTTGGTTCATGGAGTTAGTTTATCTTAGTGCCTAACTTGAGAATCCTCAAGTTAGGTGCCACCCTTACTGAATTATTGGAGAAGAAGTATGAATTATTATACATCATTCGAAAGCTCTGAAAGTTAGCTTTCCAACACCACTAGAATCACGTCTATTAGACCTTTGTTGCTTGAGTTATTCAGGTTTGAGTGCAAAGACGTCAGGGTTGACAGCATCATTCGCCTTCTTCTCTTTTTCCGCAGAAACTCCATTAAATCCAGCCGAATGCTACCTAAAATAAACAAAATTTCCCACGACTCAAAGTAGCATCCATAGTGGCTAAAAGATAATTAATTCTTGATTAAACTCAACAAATTGAATGCAATTCACTAGAAAAAGATAGAAAAGATGCTCACGCATTAGCGACTGGTCATTCGGGTGGAATATGGTGCTTGTGGAACTCTTCTACCTGGAAGGTTGATGTTATTGAGCATAATAGACAGATTGTTCATCTCAAATTGACTGGTAATAACTATGATTCTTGGTTGCATTCAACCCTGTATTGTAGTCCTTAACGACTAACTAGGAGAATTCTCTGGAATAGCATTTGTAGTTTGTCTGATAGTGTTAATCTTCCTTAGTATATCTTAGGAGATTTTAATGCTATTTTACATGACTGTGAAAGGAATGGTGGTTCAAGCAGGGTTGAAAGAGGAGCTTGCTCTGATTTTCAAAGCTGTGTCTCTGATTGCGGCCTCGTTGACTTAGGCTTTATGGGTTGGCCTTATATGTGGTGGAGAGGTAATCTTGTTGAAAGACTTGATAGAGGTCTATATGATTTGAATTGGCATCTTTCTTTCCTAGAAGCTATTTTAAAACACTTGCCTATGCTTAAGTCAGATCATGCACCCCTCTATCTTCAACTTAGTAATGCTGGATCACATAATAGGCAAAGAAGGCCTTTTTGTTTTGTTGCTGCTTGGCTCTCTCACCCAAATTTTGAAAACATGGTTAATAATTCCTAGGATATGCAGAACTCTTGGACTGAAGGCATTAATAGTTTCAAAAATTCTTTGAAGGATTGGAACTCAAATGTGTTTGGGGATATTTTCAAGCAGAAAAGGACTCTTCTCACAAGACTTCAGGGTATCACATCTAGCCTCGAATAGAGCAAAAATGACTTTCTGGAGAATCTTCAAATTGAACTTTGGAGAGACTATAAAAATGTGCTTGCTCAAGAGGAACTGTTATGGTACCAAAAATCTAGAAGTAAATGGATCGAGTTTGGTGACCGCAACACTAAGTACTTTCACGGCTTCACTATGATAAGAAGAAGGAAAAACAAGGTGACCTCGCTCCTTGACCCAAATGGGAATTTTATTACTAATAATAATATTTTGGAAAATATGGCGTATGGTTTTTTTGTTGAATTATACCATTATTCTATGCCTGATATTCCCTTTATTCTTAACAGCGCTTTTCCATATCTTAATTCTAAAGAGTATAATGATATTGGCAGAAATATCTTGGACTCAAATATTAAAGAAGCCGTGTTCCATATGGGCAGCTTTAAAGCCCTTGGAGGGATGGTCTTCAAGTAATTTTTTTCAAAGCCAATGGGAGAAAGAGGGAACTGATCTATGCTCTCTTGTTTAACAAATCTTTGCCAATCCTGATAGAGTCAAAGAGTTAAATGAAACCCTGATAACCCTCATTCCGAAGACTGTTCCGGTCACTAGTCTTAAACAAATGCGTCCGATAAGTCTTTGTGATGTTCCCTATAAAGTCATTACAAAGATATTAGCTAATCATCTAAGGAGACTAATGGAAAAGTTGGTTGCACCGACCTAATGCAGTTTCATTCCTGGTCGATAGAGTACTGATAATATTATCATTTCTCAAAAAATTATTCACTCAATGAGAAATAAGAAGGACTCTAAAGGTTGGATGGCAATTAAGATCGATCTTGAGAAAGCATACGATAGGCTTAAATGGAATTTTATTAAGGATACTCTGACAGAGATTGGACTCCCTAATAATATTATTGATCTTATTTTTTCTTGTATTTTGACTGCCAAGATTAGGGTGTTGTGGAATTGTGAAGAGCTTGACGAATATTTTTCAACTAGATGTATTCGGCAGGGTGATCCGATATTGCTGTACATCTTCGTCTTGTGTATTGAGTGCATGTCCCATCTTATTAATGCGGTTGTTCACCATGGGTTCTGGAAATCTATCCGCATTAAGCGAGATTCTCCCAAGATATCTCATTTGTGCTTTGCTAATGACTTAATCCTGTTTACAAAGGCTAGTCTTAATCAAGCTGAAGTTATTAATAAATGTCTTAATGCATTTTGTGAAAGCTCCAATAAAAAAGTTAGCCAGGATAATACTAGAATTTTCTTCTCTAAGAATGTTGGAAATAATGTGTGAAGAGATATTAGTGAAGCTTTGGGGTTCGCTAGAACTGATGACCTTGGTAAATATCTGGGAGTTCCGATTCTCCATTCCAGAGTCTCTGGCCATACCTACCATGATATAATTAACAAGATCAATACCAGACTTAACTTGTGAAAAGCTTCTTTTCTCTCCTTTGCCGGGAGATGTACTTTGGTAAAATCTGTCCTCTCTACTATCTCTTATTATACTATTCAATCTGCTCTTTTACCTTCATCTACTTAAAATACTATTAATTGTAAATACAGGAACTTTCTCTGGGATAACACTAAAAATTCAAAGAAGATTCACCTAGTTAACTGGAATAAAGTGTTTGTATCTAAAAAAGCAGGAGGCCTTGGGATTCGACACACTAGCAAAGTGAACCATGCCTTTATGATGAAAGCAGGGTGGGGCCTCATTGAGAGAAAGAACTGCCTTTGGGCTAGAGTTATCTGATCCAAATACGAAAGAGGGAATGATGTAATTCCCAAGGTAGAGAGAAAGAGGAGTGAATCCAACTTATGCAAAGGCATATGTAAAGCGTAGCCTAACATCCAACAAAACTACATTTAACGGATAAGAGATTATTCGAGGACATACTTATGGAACCACAATTGGGTCCCGGATGTGGGCTGCTTGAGCCAACATGCTAATCAGGTAAGTGCTCTAATAGACGCAAATAGTTCTCTAACTGATTTCCTTAATGTTGTAGGCAACTGGGATGAAAGGAAGCTGGAAATTTGGCTGCCAAAGGAGCTGATCAAGAAAATTGTAGCTATTTTTCCTCCCTCCCCTTTGAAGAACTCTGACCTTATAGTGTGGAGCTTATCATCGAACAGGGCCTTTGAGATGAAGACAGCATACCGGAAGTTGAATGAAGAGCCATATAATTCTGAAAGACTATACACTCTTATTTGGAGATAAGGAGGTTTGGAGCGCATTCAAACTTTTCTCTTGATGATTTCATATGAAGCCATCCTTACAAATGTTGAAAGGAGAAGATTCCATCTTACAACTACAACCAGGTGCCCAAGATGTTTCGGACATGATGAACCGTTCTTCATGTACTTCGAGATTGTGTTTATGCTGCTAATATATGACTTCCTCTTATTAAGGATGCGGGCTTCAATAACTTTTTTAGGATCAATCTGATTAGCTGGTTAATTCAGAACCTTACTACCAAAGGGGATTGGCCCTGCAAGTTCGAGGTTATTGTCTCCTCCAATTGGTACTTCATGAATTAATTCATTTTCGAAAGAGATGGTACTGTAGTTCAAGCAAGAGTTGAACAGTTGAAAGTGCGGTGTAATAAGATTGTCAAAGTCATCAAAACACCAACCATTTCTAATCATAACCACAGTTTTCAGAAGCAAGTTATTAATTTTGGGAAATTATTCGTGGACTTCAAATTGCCTTGGCTAACAATTTCACTTGTTTAATGGTTAAATTTGACTCTGCAGTAACTATTAATTTTGCTAAAAATGATTGCCTAACTACACACCCTTGTACTTCTTTTATAGCTGATATTCGCATCCTGACTGAGCGTCTCCAGAACATTTAATAGTCTCATACCTTATGTGAAGCTAATTCAGTGGCTGACATTCTTGTTAAGAAAAAGTATGATATATTCTTTAATCATCATGTATTTGACTCCTCCTGATATTTTTAATTCTCTTTTGTTAGATGTTTCTAATGTTTTCCTCATGACCTCATGAGAAAATTTAGTTAGTTGTCTTTGCTTTTGGGGCCTGACCCTCTTTTCTCACCAAAACAAAAAAAAAAACAGCTTTAAGATTGTTTTTTCTATAAGACTAAACTCAAGAAATTGATTAACTAATAGAATAAATGCATATTGACGTTTTATAGGCGTCTTCATCACAAAATGCTAATTAAAGTGAAATAATACTTCTAATTTATTTATTTTTGTCTAAAAGATCACATATATATTTGAATTAATTAAACCAAATAATTATATAATAAATTAACTATAATTATTTAGCTCAATAAAATAAGTTAAATAAATAAAAATATCTTATAAATAAGTCATATAAAAATTATAACACTTTTAAAAATTATTAATCAAAATACATAAAAAATTAATGCAAATTAAAAAAATTTATTTATTTATTTCAGTCAAATCAAATAATTAATTATAATTAATGTGGTCAAATACAATATTTAATTTTATATTTATTTTAATCAAATCAAACAAATGATTAATTATAACACTTTTAAAAATTATTAGTCAACATACATAAGATAAAAAATTAATATAAATTAAAATAAAACCAATTAATTTATTTTAGTCAAATCAAATAATTAATATAATTAATTATAGTTAATATGGTCAAACAAAATATTTAATAATTTTATATTTATTTTAATCAAATTAAATAAATTAAAAGACACCTTTAAAATATGTCATGTCAATTATGCTATTAATTAAAAAAATTGATTTTAATAATATATACTAAATAATTTATAAATAGATAATAAATTATATTCATCTGATCAAAAGTATATATATTGTCAAATCAATCAATTTATTTAATAAGTTAGTTTTAGAAGCAACATATTAATTAAACGAATTGAAATTTAAATATTTAAATAAAAAAAGAAACATTTATATTTTTTCAAAGATAAGAACTATTTTAACTTTAGATTATAATATTAGGTGAAAANTTGTTTAATAAAAGATTTAATATATTCATCAAATCAACAAAATATTTATGAGTAGATAAAAAAAAGGATCTATCAATTGTAAGAGTGACAGAAAAATTTACCCACAGTAAAAATTATTGAATTTGTAAAAACTAAGATAAAAGTTTTAGTAGAAGAATTTGTCTATAGTAAAAATAATCATATTTATAAAAACTAAGAATAAAATTGTAAAAAAATCATTATAATATGAATAGTATTTCTTTTTTTAACTGAATCAATTTATTTAATAAGTTATTTTTAGAAATAATATGTTTAATTAAAAAAATGAAGTCTAAATATTTAAATCAAAATAAAAAAATTAATTTTTTTTCAAAAATAGAATTATTTAATTTTATTTTATACATATTAAGTAAGAAATCTACCAATAATAATGTAAGATAGCGGTTTTAATTATCTTAACAAGACCCAATTTATTATTATCATTATAATAATGATATCATATTGGGTTTAATTTTTTTCTTCCAAGAGCCTATAAATAGATTGATGAATAGGCTTGATTATTCATATTCTTTCAAGATGGCTACTAATAGTACGTCAAAATTTTCTTAATTTTGCATTCTTGTCGTGGCTTTATTTTTTATTTCAGGTAGCGAAATTTATCTTACTTTTTTTTCATAATTCATTTTGTAATAAGTAAAAATGCTTGAAAACAACTTTTTAATTATAAAAGTTACGATATTATATCATAACAATTTTTATTTTAAGTATTTAAACAATTAAATATAAATACATAAATGATTATTCTTAACTAAATGAATATAAAATATATTTAAATATTATATTAATCTATCAATTTTGTTAATTATTGCAGACGCAAGCAGTGTCAATAGGAGGTTGGATCATTGCAATAAATCAATATCATGTGATACTGGACATTGTCGCATTGTATGCAACATACTTGATCACTTTCAATGTTGGGAGTGTAATCTCACAAGTGGTTGCTGCTGTCATAGTGATGGTTAACTCAAGTGCTCTTTCTCCCCTTATGTTTGTTCAAAAGAAGGAGGAGATGAATAGTAGCAACTCTCTTCTTCCTCTCTTCTCTCGCTAGCGCCCCTTCCTCTTTGCTAGGATAAAAATGAGCTGAAAGCTCATTAATTGAGCACATATATGTTGGGTCTTGGGTCCAGTTTAGGTCTGGTCTAACTCATTAGCGTTTTTAGTCCGTTTGGTCCAACTTTAGGCCAAAATCTTTAAAATTAGCGCCTAATTTTTACTTCTAAATTAATTTTGTCCTTTCAAAATAATAAATTCAATTTTCAAAATCTTATTTTTTTTCTCAAGACACAGTATCGGTCAGACTAGAGCCAATACTGTCGGTTTAAGTTATGGTACAAATTTTTAAAAGAAATTTTCTCAAAAGATATATTTTCCAACTCAGAAAAATTTATTGAATTCAAAGTTTACCTTTTTATTTTTAAAATATCATTTTTATATTTTTGAACCTATTCCGGACAATTAAATTATTATTTTATTAAAACGGTTATTCTGGTTCTTACACATAACAAGTCTCAACAATATCTTAAAAAATCAACTATAGCATAACAGTAGAAATAAAATTATAGGTTAGTTAAAACAATTAAATAAATAATATTTTGAACATAAAATATTTATTAAATAAAAATAATACATGAATAATATAAAAATATATAACAAATTAAACATGTTATAAGTATAATTGTAAATATGACAATAAAATAATAATATTATAGCATATTGTGTGATTTGGATTGGATTGGATCGGTTATGAAAAGTAGATCCGAAATCTGATTCGATCCAACAGTTTGTAAAAAATAGAATCCAATCAAATCCGAATTAGTACGATTTTAATCGATTTTCGGTTTGCATTGGATTGGATGAACGATTTAATTTAGATCGGTTTGGATTTGAACACCCCTAAATATCAAACATTCGTCGTTGAATTGGTCTAGGTACTTCCTTGTGGATTTGTCTTGTCGTTGTGTAACTCTGAGTAGGTTGATGGATGTTTTTCTTTCACAATCCTAGTGGTGAATTGTGCCATGAACTTCCTGGAGACATTGTCAAAACTGGCTATCGAGCTGTTTAGGAGGGTGTTGAACCACTTGATTTTTAGGCTGGCTAGGGTTACCAGAAAGGCCCTACACCGAATTGCATCGGCAGCTCCTTCTAGGTTCATTTGCCTCAAAGGTCGTTAGGTGATCCTACGTGTCTTTGGTGTCGTCATACTTCATGTCAGTCAGATTGTCGAAGCCTTTTGGTAACTTAACTCTTAGGATTCTCTCAGTGAATGGGGTAGCTCCCATTATCACGTGTTTGTTCTTTCTCCGTTTGGAGTCTCTTCGATGTCTCTGTTCGTCGTTGTTGCGCTCGCCCTCAGGCTCCCAGGAAAAGCTACGGTCCCGGCACTTGCCGTGGCGTCGGTTAGGCAATCTCTTGTTCTTGGTTTCTTGGCGCGAGGGACTCTTGGAGGTCACTTGGATTGCGTGCTCTGGGTGGTAGCGCTCTTTCGAAGCTACTCAACCTTCTATGGTTTGCACCCTTTGGTAGAGCTCCTGAATTATCAGGATTGCCTTTTTCTCCTAGGTCGATGGCCCTCTGGCCTAGTCACGTTGGCGGACATTTTCTTGTGGTTGCTGTCTTTCAGGGGTTGGCCGGACTTGCATAGCGCTGTTTATGTTTTCGCGGGTCCGGTTTGTCGGATTTGATGGGCCTGGCTCGTCGTGATGGCTTGAGGACCGCTCCTTAAGTTCTTGTGACATACCACCAAGATTTGACAGATCCCTACATACGGCGCTAATGTACAGGACTTCGCCGGTACAGGTTGAGAGGAGGATCAGGGATCTGTTGGCCTTTATGGTAATGGGGTTGGACTCCTGGAGCGGCAGGAGTGATACCTGCAAAGACATTCCGTCGCTCAAATCAAAATGAATTTAAGAGGTATAGATCAAGGATAAGAATGTGTAACATATCTGGCGGAGCCCCTGACTTCCTTTATATAATTTGTAGTTATTATCTTATCTTATCTTGTGGGTTAAGATAAAAAAATATTTGAATTTCGGATGTTAGTTAAAAATTTGTGATTATTGGACTGGTCTGATCTGGGATGGTAACCCATGCCTGAGTAACCAGGTTGTGGCTACTCTGATTCGGAGCCTAGGGATCGGATCCATAACATATATCTAAACAAAAAAAATCTCAAAAAGAAGGGGGAAAGGTTTAAAAATGTAAAAACCACATTAAGGAACTCACAGAATACTCCTTGTTTTGGTTAAATGACCAACAAAATGTTAAATGTATGTTCCCTCCGAAGTGCGTGTCAGATGATAAATAATAATCATCAATTCAATAGGGCATGGAAAAATCCTAAATAATGATGTTAAAAAATTAGTTGTTTGACAATAAACAAGAAGCTTGATGCAGTTAAAATTAAAATTAAAATTTTTATAAAGAAGCACATATCTTGACCTAAAATAGTACACCAAATAAGAAAATATTTTCAGTGCAATCTATATTTAATGCATTTAACATATCTCAAGAGAGGGTTTTGATTTTTCTCTTAGAAAATATAAATAGATGTCTCCTCATATTTGAGCAAGGTAGTTTATGTAATAATACTTACCCCTGCCCGTAGAGTTGGCGAAGCAAAAAATATCAGATAGGGGCGGACCAATGCTTTAAGCGATTGGGACAATAACTGGAGAGAACAAAGGAACAGCTGAACTTGTTTCCTATAACAATGGGCAAAAGCTAGTCAATGAATATTAATAAGAATTCTTTGCATCTTGCTTACTGTCTTAAATGGTAGAAAAATCTATAAAATGAATAATGAATAATGATATACATTTTTTATTTTAAGATACCTCCAATAATCACATTCTGACTTAATACATTTGCTGCAAATTAAATTTATATAACTATTAAAAGAAGCAAGATAAATAAGTCTCAATAAAAAAATACATATATGATTTTCTGCCATGAAGTATAACATTTTTTGACATATTTAACTTCTAATAACAAGATCACGCTCACTCTTTACTGAGCGCTTTCAACAAAATATTTATTTTGAGAACCTTTACTTCAAATCTAATAGATTACAAGTGATACGCTCTTAAGACTGAAAGTAGAAAATGATTTACGAATTTCACTTCTTTATTGCAGTACCTATCCATGGCTAAACATTTTTAACTTTTTCATGGTCAAAACCTCTCCTCTACCTTTTGCATGACATAGCCTCACCTATAATTTTCAAAAAACACTAAGAACATAACATAAAGGAACTAGAAATATAACAAGAGATTAAGTTCGATGCATTTGTACAATTAACAAATCATATTCACTACTAATCCTTCTCCTCCTGAGATAATTATTAGTAAGGGAGCAACTCACATCAAGTTAGCAAAAACAACTTTTTTTAAAGACACTTTATATCTACCAATCATCTATAGACATATAACATAGTAATTAGATTTGATTTAATATAATCAATTTTTACCAAAATCAACTATCTGGGATGGTTTATATAAACCGGTCCTAATTATTCTTAATTTTTTTTATTTGAAAACTCTATCCCCTTCCTCTTTTGTCTCTCTCTCAGTCTCACTAAGCTCGAGCTTGCTCATCTCTGCAATTTGGCTCATTCGCTCTAGCACTCAAGCTCTCTCCCGCTCTCATCTCTGGCCTCTTTCACTGTCTCCGGTCTCGCACTCAAGCTCTTCAACGCTCTCACTGGGTCGTTAGTCACCACCGTCTCAAACTCAATCGCGTTCGTCATCGCCGGCGGCAGAAGCAGCAAATCCCAGGACTGGTCGTTGTCGTCGCTCCCTATCTCATCACCAGGAAATGACGAAGTTATGCTTATATTGTGCTTCATGCAGGATTGTAATTCTTAAATCTCCAGCCGAATGAGAGAATGGATCCTTGAACGGACTTGAGCAAAATTCAGCTCTGTTCCTTATTCACACAGATTAGTAAATGCGTGTGAGCAAGCAAATTCTATCATCAAATATTTCCTATTGTATATATTTCATCACTGAAAAAAATGTCGGCATCGCAATCCCTCGGAGGTCCTTCACGGTGCGGTCGAGTGCTCGGTCCATCACTCGACAAGATCATAAAGAACGCGGCGTGGCGCAAGCATTTTCACCTTGTCGCAGCCTGCAAATCAACCCTTGACAAGCTCGAATCAGTGTCTGAGTCTGAATCCGAATCGACCACTTCAGGCACCAACCAATCCCCATCTCCTCTTTCAGGTCTCCCCTCCACAGATGTCGAACAGGTCCTTCAACCTCTCATTGTTGCGCTTGACTCCGCCTACCTCAAGGTTGTGGACCCTGCTCTTGAATGCACCTTTAAGCTGTTCTTTCGGCCTCCTCCACGGTGAGATTGATAGTTCAGCTGCTTCACAGTCCGGCGTAGTCTTCAACATTATTGATGCCATCTGCAAGTCCGGCGGCCTTGGTGAGGAGGTCATTGAGATTGGGGTGCTTAGAGTCTTGCTTTGGGCCGTTAGATCCCCTTGCACTTTGATTTGGGCCGGTTGCCTGATTCAGATTGTGAGAACTTGCTATAAGCCTATAACGTGTACCTTGAGGGTGTCAACGACACCAATAAGATCTATGTTAAGTCAGTTCTTGTCCAGATCATCCGGTCCGGTTTATATAAACCAGTTTGAGTTGTTGATTTTGGTAAAAATTGATTATATTAAATCAAATCTAATTACAATGTTATGTGTCCATAGATAATTGGTAGATATAAGGTATCTTTAAAAAAAGTTATTTTTGATAACTTGATGTGAGTGGCTCCCTGATGAGCGGATAATTTATACGCTTTTTGGCATTGTTTTTAGGTAGTCTTTAGTAAGTTCAAGCTACTTTTAGGGATGTTTTCATTAGTTTTTATGTTAAATTCACATTTCTGGACTTTACTATGAGTTTGTATGTTTTTCTTTGATTTCAGGTAATTTCTGGCTGAAATTGAGGGACTTGAGCAAAACTCTGAAAAAGGCTGACAAAAGGACAGCTGATGCTGTTGGAATCTGACCTCCCTGCACTCGAAATGGATTTTCTGGAGCTACAGAACTCCAAATGGCACGCTCTCAACGGCGTTGGAAATTAGATATCCAGATCTTTCCAGAAATATATAATAGTCCATACTTTATTTGGAAATTGATGACGTAACTTGGCGTTGAACGCCAAGTACATGCTGCTGTCTGGAGTTAAACGCCAGAAAAACGTCATGATCCGGAGTTGAACGCCCAAAACACGTCATATATTCTATTATGGTCTATCTGAATTTTCGAAAATGTCATTGGACCATTCTGCAGGTGGATCTATTCACCTGAAGAAAACGCCTGAAGAGGCTCAGGAACTCATTGACATGGTTGCAAACAACCAATTCATGTACACTTCTGAGAGGAATTCCGTGAACAATGGGATACCTCAAAAGAAAGGAGTTCTTGAAATTGATGCTCTGAATGCCATATTGGCTCAGAACAAAGTGTTGACTCAACAGGTCAACATGATCTCTCAAAATCTGAATGGATGGCAACATGCATCCAACAGTACTAGAGAGGCAGCTTCTGAAGAAGCTTATGATCCTGAGAACCCTGCCATGGCAGAGGTTAATTACATGGGTGAACCTTATGGAAACACCTATAACTCATCATGGAGAAATCATCCAAATTTCTCATAGAAGGATCAACGAAAACCTCAACAAGGTTTTAACAATGGTGGACGCAATAGGTTGAGCAATAGCAAGCCATATCCATCATCTTCTCAGCAACAGACAGAAAATTCTGAACAAAACACTTCTAATTTAGCCAATATAGTCTCTGATCTGTCAAAGGCCACTTTCAGTTTCATGAGTGAAACAAGGTCCTCCATTAGAAATCTGGAGGCACAAGTGGGCCAGCTGAGTAAGAAAGTCATTGAAACCCCTCCCAGTATTCTCCCAAGCAATACAGAAGAGAATCCAAAAGGAGAGTGCAAGGCCATTGATGTAATCAATATGGCCGAATGCACAAGGGAGGA
>NC_029774.3:18652617-18655418 GCF_000817695.3 Arachis duranensis | reverse complement strand
CCTTCTGCCATTCATGAGCTCTGAAGACTATTCTTCCTCTGAAGAGGATAAAGATGTAACTGGAGAGCAAGTTGCTCAATACTTAGGAGCTATCATGAAGCTGAATGCCAAGTTGTTTGGTAATGAGACTTGGGAAAGTGAACCTCATTTGCTCATTAGTGAACTAGATACTTGGATTCAGAAAATTCTACCTCAAAAGAAACAGGATCCTGGCAAGTTCTTAATACCTTGCACTATAGGCACCATGAGCTTTGAAAAAGCTCTATGTGATCTAGGGTCAGGGATAAATCTTATGCCACTCTCTATAATGGAGAAGCTGGGGATCATTGAGGTACAACCTGCCTTGTTCTCATTACAATTGGCAGACAAGTCATTGAGACAGGCTTATGGAATAGTAGAGGACGTGCTAGTAAAGGTTGAAGGCCTTTAAATCCCTGCTGATTTCATAATCTTAGACACTAGGAAGGAAGAGGATGATTGCATCATCCTTGGAAGACCTTTCCTAGCCACAGCAGGAGCTGTGATAGATGTCAACAGAGGAGAATTAGTCCTTCAATTAAATGGGGACTACCTTGTGTTTAAGGCACATGGCCATCCCTCTGTGACAAAAGAGAGTAAGCATGAAGAGCTTCTCTCAGTTCAGAGTCAAGAAGAGCCCCCACAGTCAAACTCTAAGTTTGGTGTTGGGAGGCCACAACCAAACTCTAAGTTTGATATTAAAACCCCATATCCAAACTCTAAGTTTGGTGTTGGGACTACACAACATTGACCTGATCACCTTGTGGCTCCATGAGAGCTACTGTCAAGCTATTGACATTAAAGAAGTGCTTGTTGGGAGGCAACCCAATTTTATTTATCTAATTTTTATTTTATTCTATTCTATTGTTATTTTGTGTTTTATTAGGTACATGATCATGAGGAGTCACGAAAAAATCATAAAAATAAAAAACAGAATCAAAAACAGTAGAAGAAAAAAATTACACCCTGGAGGACGCATAGGCTGGCGTTCAACGCCAGTAAGATGCATCTGGCCGGCGTTCAACGCCAGAACAGAGCATCATTCTGGTGCTGAACGTCAGAAACAAGCAACATTCTGGCGCTGAACGCCAGAAATGTGCCTAGAAAAGAAAAGCTGGTGCTGAACGCCAGTAACAAGCATGAAACTGGCGTTCAACGCCAGAAACATGCTTTACATGGGCGTTGAATGCCTAGAACGTGCACCAATGGGCGTTTAAACGCCAGAATGGTGTGCCAAGGCATTTTACATGCCTATTTGGTGCAAGGATGGAATTCCTTGACACCTCAGGATCTGTGGACCCCACAGGATCCCCACCTACCATATTCCCACCTTATCTCCTAATCCTAGTTTTTGTGATTACTCTTCCCCATGTCACACTTCCCAAAACCCTTCACCAATCACCTCTCACATCCATCCACTCTTCCCCATAAACCCCACCTACCTTCAAAATTCAAAAACATTTTCCCACCCATTCCCACCCTAAATGGCCGAACATACACTCCCCTTTCTCCCTATATATACCCTTCCATTCTACTTCATTTTCACACAACACAACCCTCTCTTCTCCCACTTGGCCGAACCTACATCTCTCTCTCTACCATATTCTCTTCTTCTTCTTCTTCTCTTATTTCTTCTATTGCTCGAGGACGAGCAATATTTTAAGTTTGGTGTGGTAAAAAGCATAAGCTTTTTGTTTTTCCATTACCATCAATGGCACCTAAGGCCGGAGTATCCTCTAGAAAAGGAAAAGGGAAGACAAAAGCTTCCACCTCCGAGTCATGGGAGATGGAAAGATTCATCTCCAAGAGCCATCAAGACCACTTCTATGATGTTGTGGCAAAGAAGAAGGTGATCCCTGAGGTCCCTTTCAAGCTCAAAAAGAATGAGTATCCGGAGATCCGACATGAGATCCAAAGAAGAGGCTGGAAAGTCCTAACCAACCCCATGCAAAAAGTCGGAATCTTAATGGTTCAAGAGTTCTATGCCAATGCATGGATCACTAGGAATCATGATCAAAGTATGAACCCGAGTCCAAAGAATCATCTCACAATGGTTCGGGGGAAATACTTGGATTTTAGTCCGGAAAATGTGAGGTTGGCGTTTCACTTGCCCATGATGTAAGGAGATGAACGCCCCTACACTAGAAGGGTCAACTTTAATCAAAGGTTGGACCAAGTTCTTATGGACATATGTGTGGAAGGAGCTCAATGGAAGAGAGACTCCAAAGGCAAGCCAGTCCAACTAAGAAGACTGGACCTCAAGCCTGTGGCTAGAGGATGGTTGGAGTTCATTCAACGCTCCATCATTCCTACAAGCAACCGATCTGAAGTTACTGTGGATCAGACCATCATGATTCATGACATCATGATTGGAGAGGAAGTAGAAGTTCATGAGGTCATCTCCAATGAAATCTACAAAATAGCTGATGAGCGGATAATTTATACGCTTTTTGGCATTGTTTTCATATAGTTTTTAGTAAGTTTGAGCTACTTTTAGGGATGTTTTCATTTGTTTTTATGTTAAATTCACATTTCTGGACTTTACTATGAGTTTGTGTGTTTTTCTGTGATTTCAGGTAAATTCTGACTGAAATTGAGGGATTTGAGCAAAACTCTGAAGAAGGCTGACAAAAGGACTGCTGATGCTGTTGGAATCTGACCTCCCTGCACTCGAAATGGATTTTCTGGAGCTACAGAACTCCAATTGGCGCGTTCTCAACGGCGTTGGAAAGTAGACATCCAGAGCTTTCCAGCAATATATAATAGTCCATACTTTATTCGAA
>NC_029774.3:18651652-18651999 GCF_000817695.3 Arachis duranensis | reverse complement strand
TCCCCGTGAGGAATGAAAGTAGCCACAGTTGATGGTGAACCCCTATACAAAGCTTGCCATGGAAAGGAGTAAGAAGGATTGTGTAGAAGGAGTAGGAGAGCAGGCGTCCAAGAGCTCTACAGCATCTCCATCCGCTTATCTGAAATTCCCACCAATGAATCTGCATAAGTATTCCTATCCCTTTTATTATTTCTTCTTTTTATTATTAATTATTCGAAAACCCATAAACTATTTTAATCTGCCTAACTGAGATTTGCAAGGTGACTATAGCTTGCTTTATACCAACAATCTCTGTGGATTCGACCCTTACTCACGTAAGGTTATTACTTGGACGACCCAGTACACTT
>NC_029774.3:18645437-18646243 GCF_000817695.3 Arachis duranensis | reverse complement strand
TGAGGCTCATACAGAGACCATAGAGATTCCATTAAATCTCCTTCTGCCATTCATGAGCTCTGACTATTATTCGTCCTCTGAGGAGGATGAAGATGTGACTAATGAGCAAGTTGCTCAATATCTAGGAGCTATCATGAAACTGAATACCAAGCTGTTTGGTAATGAGACTTGGGAAAGTGAACCTCCCTTGCTCATTAGTGATTTGGATACTTGGATTCAGGAAACTCTACCTCAAAAGAGACAAGATCCTGGCAAGTTCTTAATACCTTGCACCATTGGCACCATGAGCTTTGAGAAAGCTCTATGTGATCTTGGGTCAGGAATAAACCTTTTGCCACTCTCTGTAATAGAGAAGCTGGGAATCACTGAGGTACAACCTGCCTTGTTCTCATTACAATTGGCAGATAAGTCAGTAAGACAAGCTTATGGGATAGTAGAGGACGTGCTAGTAAAGGTTGAAGGCCTTTACATCCCTACTGATTTCATAATCCTAGATATTAGGAAGGAAGATGATGAATGCATCATCCTAGGAAGACCTTTCCTAGCCACAGCAGGAGCTGTGATAGATGTCAATAGAGGTGAGCTAGTCCTTCAATTAAATGGAGAATATCTTGTGTTTCAAGCACATGGCCATCCCTCTGTGACAAAAGAGAGTAAGCATGAAGAGCTTCTCTCAGTTCAAGGCCAAGAAGAGCCCACACAGTCAAACTCTAAGTTTGGTGTTGTGAAGCCACAACCAAACTCTAAGTTTGGTGTTCAAACTCCATGTCCAAACTCTAAGTTTGGTGTGGAGACAACACACTAAA
>NC_029774.3:18644413-18645417 GCF_000817695.3 Arachis duranensis | reverse complement strand
CCAAACTCTAAGTTTGGTGTTGGGACTAGACAACATTGACTTGATTGCTTTGTGGCTCCATGAGAGCCACTGTCAAGCTTTTGACATTAAAGAAGCGCTTGTTGGGAGGCAACCCAATTTTATTTATCTAATTTTATTTTATTTTGTTTCTTTGTTATTTTTGTGTTTAATTAGGTACATGATCATGAGGAGTCACGAAAAAAATCAAAAAAATTAAAAACAGAGTCAAAAACAGAAGAAAAAAATTTTTCACCCTGGAGGATGCACGGGCCGGCGTTCAGCGCCCAGAAGATGCATCTCGCGGGCGTTCAACGCCAGAACAGAGCATCTTCCTGGCGCTGAACGCCCAAAACAAGCTACATCCTGGCGTTTAACGCCAGGATGCGCACACAGAGGACAATCTGGCGCTGAACGCCAGAAACAAGCTTGAAACTGGCGTTCAACGCCAGAAACAAGCATCACATGGGCGTTTAACGCCCAGATCAAGCATCACATGGGCGTTTAACACCCAGAACATGCACCAATGGGCGTTTGAACGCCAGAATGGTGCATGAAGGCAATTTACACGCCTATAGGGTGAAGGAATGGTATTTCTTTTCACCTCAGGACCTGTGGACCCCACAGGATCTCCACCTCAAGATCTGTGGACCCCACATGATCCCCACCTACCTTTTCTTTTAATCCTATTCACACTCTCCTAATCCAAATCTCATTTTCAATGTCACACTTCCCAAAAACCTTCACCAATCACATCAATTCCTCTTCCCAATTACACCATGCACCATTCACATCAACCTCCTCTTCCCCAAAAACCCCACCTACCCCCACTACATTCAAATTCAATTTCCCACACTTTCCCACCCAATATGGCCGAAACCCAACCCCCCCTCTCCCTATAAATACCCCTCCTTTCTTCTTCATTTTCACACAACACTACCCATTCTTCTCTCATATAGCCGAACCCACTTCTCTCCCTCTCTTCCAAATTCTCTTCTTCTTCTTCT
>NC_029774.3:18639589-18640856 GCF_000817695.3 Arachis duranensis | reverse complement strand
GTCATCTCCAATGAACTCTACAAAATAGCCAACAAGCCCTCACCCATGGCAAGGCTAGCTTTTCCTCACCTTATTTGCCATCTATGTTACTCAGCTGGAGTTATCATAGAAGGAGACATCCTCATTGAAGAGGATAAGCCCATCACTAAGAAGAGGATGGAGCAAGGAAGAGAGACCCCTCACGATTCTCAAGAGATGCATGAGGAAGCTCATCATCAAGAAATCCCTGAGATGCCTCAAGGGATGCACTTTCCTCCCAACAACTATTGGGAACAACTCAACACTTCCTTAGAAGATTTGAGCCACAATGTTGAACAATTAAGGGTAGAACATCATGAGCACTCCATCATTCTCCAAGAAATAAGAGAAGATCAAAGAGCAATGAGGGAGGAGCAACAAAGGCAAGGAAGGGACATAGAAGAGCTTAAGAACATCATTGGTCCTTCAAGAAGAAGACGCCACTAAAGGTGGATTCATTCCTTGTTCTTTATTTCTTTCTGTTTTCGGTTTTTAATGTTGTGTTTATCTATGTTTTGTGTCTTTATTTCATGATCATTAGTATGTAGTAACCATGTCTTAAAGTTATGAATAATTCCATTAATCCTTCACCTCTCTTAAATGAAAAATGTTTTAATTCAAAAGAACAAGAAGTACATGAATTTCGAATTTATCCTTGAATTTAGTTTAATTATATTGATGTGGTGACAATACTTTTGTTTTCTGAATGTATGCTTGAACAGTGCATATGTCTTTTAATCTTGTTGTTTATGAATGTTAAAATTGTTGGCTCTTGAAAGAATGATGAACAAAGAGAAATGTTATTGAGGATCTGAAAAATCATGAAATTGATTCTTGAAGCAAAGAAAAAGCAGTGAAAAAGGAGAAGCTTGCGAAAAAAATGGCAAAAAAAATAGAAAGAAAAAGAAAAAGCAAGCAGAAAAAGCCAATAGCCCTTAAAACCAAAAGGCAAGGGTAAAAAGGATCCAAGGCTTTGAGCATCAATGGATAGGAGGGTCCAAGGAAATTAAATCTAGGCCTAAGCGGCTAAATCAAGCTGTCCCTAACCATGTGCTTGTGTCATGAAGGTCCAAGTAAAAAGCTTGAGACTGAGTGGTTAAAGTCGTGATCCAAAGCAAAAAGAGTGTGCTTAAGAGCTCTGGACACCTCTAATTGGGTACTCTAGCAAAGCTGAGTCACAATCTGAAAAGGTTCACCCAGTTATGTGTCTGTGGCATTTATGTATCCGGTGGTAATACTGGAAAACAAA
>NC_029774.3:18613038-18639571 GCF_000817695.3 Arachis duranensis | reverse complement strand
AAAAGGACTGCTGATGCTGTTGGAATCTGACCTCCCTGCACTCGAAATGGATTTTCTCGAGCTACAGAACTCCAAATGGCACGATCTCAACGGCGTTGGAAATTAGACATCCAGAGCTTTCCAGCAATATATAATAGTCCATACTTTATTTGGGAATTGATGACGTAACTTGGCGTTGAACGCCAAGTACATGCTGCTGTCTGGAGTTAAACGCCAGAAAAACGTCATGATCCGGAGTTGAACGCCCAAAACACGTTATAACTTGGAGTTCAACTCCAAGAAAAGCCTCAGCTCGTGGATAGATCAAGCTCAGCCCAAGCATACACCAAGTGGGCCCCGGAAGTGGATTTATGCATCAATTACTTACTCATGTAAACCCTAGTAGCTAGTTTAGTATAAATAAGACTTTTAACTATTGTATTAGTCATCTTTTGACCACGTTTCATCTTTGGTCTCAGTTTTGTTTTATCCTTCATCTAAGGAGACTATTGATCACATTCAGGGGGCTGGCTATTCGGCCATGCCTGAACCTTTCACTTATGTATTTTTAACGGTGGAGTTTCTGCACACCATAGATTAAGGGTGTGGAGCTCTGCTGTACCTCAAGTTTCAATACAATTACTATTACTTTTTATTCAATTCTCTTTTATTCTTATTCCAAGATATACGTTACACTTCAACCTGATGAATGTGATGATCCGTGACACTCATCATCATTCTCACCAATGAACGCGCGTGACTGACAACCACTTCCGTTCTACCTTAGGCCGGGCGCATATCTCTTAAATTCCCCAACAGAATCTTCGTGGTATAAGCTAGATAGATGGCGGCATTCATGGGGATCCGGAAAGTCTAACATTGTCTGTGGTATTCCGAGTAGGATCCCGGAATTGAATGACTGTGACGAGCTTCAAACTCCTGAAGGCTGGGCGTGATGACAAACGCAAAAGAATCAATGGATTCTATTCCAACCTGATTGAGAACCGACAGATGATTAGCCGTGCTGTGACAGAGCATTTGGAACGTTTTCACTGAGAGGATGGGATGTAGCCATCAGCAAGGGTGATGCCTCCAGACGATTAGCCGTGCAGTGACAGCGCATAGGACCATTTTCCCGAGAGGATTGAAAGTAGCCACTGATGATGGTGATGCCATACATACAGCTTGCCATGGAAAGGAGTAAGAAGGATTGAAGAAAGAGTGAGTAGTGAAGTAGAGTTTCAAGAGGAGCACAGCATCTCCATACACCTATCTGAAATTCCCACTATTGATTTACATAAGTATTTCTATCCCTTTTTATTTTCTACTTATTCCATTAATCAAATTTAAACTAATAATCCAATTATCCTTGAATCCGCCTGACTGAGATTTGCAAGGTGACCATAGCTTGCTTCATACCAACAATCTCTGTGGGATCGACCCTTACTCACGTAAGGTGATCGACCCTTACTCGCGTAAGGTTTATTACTTGGACGACCTAGTACACTTGCTGGTTAGTTGAACGGAGTTGTGAATTCAAATAAAGCCAATTATTAAATTTCATACAAGTACAAAGAGCATGTGATCACAATTTCGTCAACCACTCCCTTATTAGTAGAGCGCAGCCAAACATTTCTATATTAAATGGTAATAATACATGATTGAATGACGGTACAAAAATCTTTGACTGAGGGCCGTTTGAAAACTTTAGAAGTAATTTTTTTTATTTTTGACTTATAAAAAGTAGTAGTATTAATATCTGGTGCAATTTTCAAAACCAAATTACAACTTTTTAAGAAGCTATTTAGGAGCTTATAGAGAAGTTAAAAAAATGACTTCTTTTATAATACTTCTACTTTTCATCACATTTCTATAAAATAAGTACTTTTAGAGTTAAAAATTCAAACACAAAATAACTTATTTATAAGTTATTTTTAACAGAGTCATTTATTATTTAAGTTATTTTATCAAAAGGAGCTTAATTAAGTTGGTTACCAAATTGGGTCTGATAATAAAACAAAATTAAATCATCTTAATAATAAATCATTAGATACTATTAAGTCACTACACCAATCAACTACTTCCAAGTAACTCTTTCTATCTACAAATGAAACAAATGCATTTAAAATGAGGAATTAAATAGATGACATCAAGATTTTAAATTTACAAATAAATATAATTAAAAAAAATCACTAGTGCAGCATCAAATCTATTGGATTATAATTTATAACAGCTTTAGGATTGTTTTTTCCATAAGACTAAACTCAAGAAATTGATTAATTAATAAAATAAATGCATATTCACGTTTTATAGGCGTCTTCATCACAAAATGCTAATTAAAGTGAAACAAACAACACTTCTAATTTATTTATTTCTGTCTAAAAGATCACATATATATTTGAATTAATTAAACTAAATAATTTATATAATAAATTAACTATAATTATTTAGCTCAATGAAATAAATTAAATAAATAAAAATATCTTATAAATATGTCATGTAAAAATTATAACACTTTTAAAAATTATTAATCAAAATACATACAAAATTAATGCAAATTTAAAAAAATTAATTCATTTATTTCAATCAAATCAAATAATTAAGTAGTTATAATTAATATGGTCAAATATAATATTAAATAATTTTATATCTATCTTAATCAAATCAAATAAATAATTAATTATAACACTTTTAAAAATTATTAATCAAAACATATAAGATAAAAAATTAATGCAAATTAAAATAAAATCAATTAATTTATTTCAGTCAAATCAAATAATTAATATAATTAATTAATTATAGTTAATATAGTCAAACAAAATATTTAATAATTTTAAATTTATTTCAGTTAAATTAAAAAATACTTTTAAAATACGTCATGTCAATTATGCTATTAATTAAAAGAATTTGATTTTAATAATATAAAATAAATAATTTAGATAATAAATTATATTCATATGATTAATAATATATATATATAAAAGAATCATTGTAATTTTTTCTTTTTTTAACTAAATCAATTAATTTAATAAGTTGGTTTTAGAAATAATATATTTAATTAACAAAATTGAAGTCTAAAAATAATATTTTGTACATATTAAGTAAGAAATCTGCCAATAATAATGTGAGATATGGCATTTGATTATCTTAACGACCCAATTTATTATTGTAATTATAATAACAAATATCATATTGGGTTTAATTTTTTCTCCAAGAACCTATAAATAGACTGATCAATAAGCTTGATTATTCATATTCTTTCAAAAAAGCAAGAAAACACAAATTATTTTTGACAAAATGGCTATTAATAGTACGTCAAAGTTTTTCTTTTGCATTCTTTTCGTGGCTTTGGTTTTTGTTTTAGGTAGCGAAATTTATCTTACTTCTTTTTCATAATTCATTTTGTAATGAGTAAAAATGCTTGGAAGCAACTTTTAATTATAAAAGTTACGATATTGTGTTATAAAATTTTTTATTTTAAGTATTTAACCAATTAAGTACAGATACATAAATAATTATACTTAACTAAATGAATATAAGATATATTTAAATATTATATTAATCTATCAATTTTGTTAATTATTGCAGATGCAAGCAGTGTCGATAGGAGGTTGGATCATTGCGATAAAACAATATCATGTGATACTGGATTTTGTCGCGTTTTATGTATCATACTTAATCACTTTCAACGTTGGGAGTGTAATCCCACAAGTGGTTGCTGCTGCCATAGTGATGGTTAATTCAAATGTTCTTCACCTTATGTATTTTGAATGAACACATCTTTTTATGTATTTTCTGATAAAAATAAACAAGTAGAGAATCAATAAAATAAAAAATTATTAAAGTGTTTTTTTGTTTTAATATGATATATGATTAATTATTATAAAATTAAATTTTATTACTCTTTTTGTCCAAAATAAATTTTATTTTTAAATTCAATTTTATCTAAAATAATTAGTTCACTCTTTTATTAGTGATTTTATTAAATGGAAACAAAGAATATAATTTGAATAAAAAATTACTCAAATAAAATAAATCAGATAATATTCTATTTAGTTATTTGAGTAAATTTTTATTTGATAATTAGTTTGATTTTTAAATCTTAAAATAATCTCTAAAATTGAACCTCTACACTAAAGTAGTTATAGGTTCTAATTGCACTATATTATGGTCTCTAAAATTGAATTTTAAGTCCTATATTAGACTCTAGACCCTTTTCAGATTTGGTTCAGTAATTGAAGCGATGAGCTTGTACTACTACTATAATGGTGGAGACTCTGAGACAATATCATTTTGCATTTGGTGCATAATGAATATAAAGATCCTCCAAATTCCATGGAAATGGGGATATGCCGCCACAAATAAATGCAATCGGAACGAATAACAAGAATAAGAAAGTGTCTCATATAATTGAACTAGAATAAGAAAGAAAAAGTTGATGTATTTTTTGCGGTGAAGTATGATGGCTAAAGAAAGGTATTTACACTTTTAAATTTGGATTGATTTTGGACAAAAGACAAATGTATTGTGTCACAAAAGGAAGGAAGGATACATGTTCACTATATGTAACAGGGTCGCCTTCAGAACCCATGTTATTTTAATGAAGCCTGACACAGAGGTTGAGTCGAAGTTAATGTCATAGATATGATCAGGACATGTGGTTGTCCAACAAACATCTTTTTTGTCGGGAGATAAACCAGTTAGAGCTGAGATTTTTATTAGGGTCGAACACATCATCCTATAAGAAAAATAAAAATTATTTGTGGTTGGGCACCAAAAGTATAAACTAGCCCCCAGCAAAGGGGTAGTGCAGGAGAGGTCATAAGTAGAAAGTCGAACAACATATACTATACCTAGAGACTTCCATAAAAATTTGTAAGTTGAAGAAAGTTTCGACAGCTATGTCAAAAAAATGAGCTCGACTATTTTGGGGATGTAGTTCTAAAGATTCGACTAGCAAACTAAGTAGTCTTAATTTTTTTGTAAAGAAGGTGTTCAGGAGGAGAAGGAAAGAAAGAAGAAATCGACTTAATTTGTTCTAAGGTGGAGATTAGACCTAGGAATGAATATGTGATATTGGAGACTTGAAATGGAAGTAGTACTTGGCTACCCCATAAGGTGGTGGTCTCTACATTTGGATTAGGAGATCTTAAAGTCCCATCATCATTATAAAATTGTGACACGCTAGTCACCAGAGGTAGAGCACCTACGACGTGAACGTCGTCATCACCCTCCTAGGACGCAAAAACGGGAGTAGCAAAGGTTCCACCTGGAGTAGCAGTAGTAGCTCTGGCGACAAAGATTGAGGCAGATGCCATGATTATTCCTGCAGTAGAGGTAGTAACAGGAATGTTGGTAGTAGTAGTTGCATCTATAGTAGTGGATGAAGATGAGGTAGTCGTAACAGTCGAAGTACTACTAGAGTGAAGACCGAATTGAGTAGCCATGGAAATAAAATTTTCAAATGAAGAATGATTTGCAAGAAAATGTGAGAAAAAGCTTTTGTAGAAGATGAAGATTTTTTTAGAAGTGTTCGCTGAAAAATGAGAGCAATGAACAACGATGAAGACTGAGGAATATAAAAGGGTTTGAATCAATAAAGGCCCACTAAAGCCCATTAGATACGTTATAACATTTGTAGAAAAGCGCAAACTATTTTATCTTCTTATAATTATCTTTTAAAATTTGAAAATTTAAAAGAAGCACGTGAAGATCACATGATTCAGGAAAACCTATCGTTTCATACTTTGAAACAATTAAGTTTTAAAGAAAAAATTGGTAAGGACCCTTTGAAATCGAAGAAGTTTTATTTGGTGGTGAAGTTAAATATTGCTTTATTTTGTCAAAAGTCTTCTGGTGCTCCTCCTTCTATCTGAATTTTTCTCCCTACTTCAATTTCAATGGAGGAGTAAATTTTTTTATTTTCTCAGTTAAATTTAAAGCATCAGAGAAAATTTACTTTATCTAAGAAAGATTGTACATAGTTCTTTCTTTTTTCGAAGAGAAGACGAGTCAAAAATAGCTTGGCATTTAGTGGTGTCGACAGTCACTCTTTTTTTGCATAATGAATCCTAGAAATTTTTCTACAGATACACCAAAAGCACATTTTAATGGGTTTATCTTAAATCGATGATATCTCATTTGTTGAAAACCCATCTCTAAATTACACAAATAAGCTTGTTTCGACTCAAATTTAACTACCACATCATCGATGTAAATTTTCATAAACTTACCAATAAAGTCATGGAAGATCGAGTTCATCACTCTCTGGTAAGTACCTCCAATATGTTTCAATTCAAATGGTATAACTAACCATTCATAAGTGCCAACGGTTCCAGGGCATCAAAAGGCTTTCTTTGACATCCATAAGCTCAAAAGTTCACTTTTTGCGGCATAATTAATCAACATATCTGCGATTGGCAGTGATACTCAGCTTTTTGTGTAGCCTTATTCAAATCCATGAAATCAATACAAACTCTTAACTTTCTATTTTTCTTAATAACAGGAAAAATATTAGTAATCCATTAGACTTATGTAGCTGTACAAATGAACCCAGCTTTTAATAAATGTTTGACTTCCTCTTTGAGCTTCACTATAATTTTAGGAGCAAAACGTCTAGGAGCTTGCTTAATTGGTTGAGCATTCTCAACGAGAAGGATCTTATGTTCAACAAAAGATCTGACCAAACTAGGCATCTCCTTATACTGCCAAGCAAAGTAATCTTAGTATTTTTTTTCAAGACCTCAATCGAGTCTTTCTTGAATTTAGGATCTAGGCATCGAGTAATGTAAGTCACTCACACTTTTCCATCAATCTCGACTTCATGAAAAGGATCTTGTACTTCAACCTTTTTATTATGAAAATCTTCAGAAATTAAATTGGACCTTTCAAACCCTAAGGGGTCCAGGTCATATATACAGTCTACACGTTTCTCCATGCACTCCTTCTTCTCAGTCATGTAGGCTGAGAGTCGAGCCCATTGGTTCTCTATGCAAGTAGAGATGATGGCCAAGTTCTCTTTGGCCTTAAGGACCAATTCCATACTATGAGTCCCTATATAGCAACCTTTGATAAGAGTGGGGTCAAAGGTGTTCATATCAACATCCAATGGTCGGACACTAGTATGATATTTTTTTAAACTGACATTCATTTGCTAGACATAACAGGGGCTATCATCAGCTTCAATTTCTTTGATTCTTCCATCTTCATCTCATAGCACTAACTTCTGATTCAAAGTCAAGGGAATTGTCCTTACACCATGGATCTAATCTCTTCCCAAAGGCATATTAAAGGTTGCCTTGGTAGGCACTACTATGAACATTGTTGGTCGTTCAACGCTTCTGACTTTAACCCTGAGTGAGATCATTCCTTGAGCGGTTGTCGACTTACCATTGAATCCAATATTAATTAAGTTTGTCTTAATCAAATTCTCGACTGTTTTTTGGAATAATAAGAGCATACTTTCAGGTAGCAAATTAATTGCTGCTCTTCCATCGATCAAGATGTGATTAATCATCATTCCTTCAATGTTTGCCTTAATATGCAATGGTTGAAAATGGCTTTTGATGATCTCATCAGGCCTTTCAAATAACTCCTCATTGATCATGCCATTTTTGACAAATCGATATTCGTCATCTAGAATTATGTCATCATAGTCTCCTTCGAGATAACTCCAACTTCATTATCTATTTTGAAATAATTGCGAACATTTTATTTTTTTAATTATTTTCTAATTTTTTTATTATTCATTTTCAATCAATTATATTAACATGCAAATAAATTAAATTAAATATGATAATACTTGTACTAATCAACATAACATTTTAATTTGAGATTAACTTATACTTAATTTAGTATTATTTTCTGCAAAAAATTATTATTAGATCGAAAAATAAATATATTAGACCAAAATACTTTTTTTTAAATACTAAGATACAAAGAAATGATATTGAAAAATCTCAAAAAAAAATAGTGAAATATAAAATAATAGAAATAAACACAATAAAAATTTATCCAATATTCAAGTGTATTATCTTCAAACTCTCATTAGCACGATATTATCCGCTTTTTCATTGTAAGGTCCCACATAGGTTGCAGAGGGGAACGAAGGATACCTTATAAGGTTGTGGATATCTCTCCCTAGCATGATGCATTTTAACGAGTGAGTGTGGAGGCTTCGGCTATCATCCCTATCGTCAAAGGCAAAACCGTGAGGCCTTGTGTGTCAAAGCAGACAATATCGTGCTAGCGGGTGGTCTGGACTGTTACAATCTTAGTTTAAGACGTTAGCTATTGTAATAAGTATATAAATTTATCCATTCTTTAACTAAGAAGGATTACAGCATTTTAAATATTTTTGTTAAAATATTTGAGATCAACACAAATTTAAGATAATATTTGACTAAAAAAACTAATATATTAGACTAAATAAAGTAAGCATCTAATAATTATATTTTCTTTCAAAATATTACAGTTGCCCACAACGATGACAAACTTATTGGTCCAAAATAATGTAAAATATGTTTTTCTATTTCAAGATAGATAATAAAAATTTTATTAAAAAATATAATACAATTTATTGTAACACCCTACCATACAGAGTCTTATGCTTAAGTCATAATTCAGAGATGGCAAGGTATTATGACCTTTAAAAATTAAAATTTAGTACATATAGTAGTATGAATGATGGTTATAACTAGGAGCCTTTGAAGAAAAGGGGTAAGCAAAAATTGCAACACTACGATCGGTAACGTAACTTATATATATACAAAAGAGTGCCAAAATCAGGAATATCAAAAACTCAAAATCCGGTTGCGAAGATAAGCAGTCCGAGCATAACAATATATACAAGTAAATAAAATAGGAAACCCCAAGGAAACCGAAAGGGACATGAATACAACAAAACCTATTCTCCAAAATCCTATCTAGAAGGAGTCATCACAGTTTGTATTATTAGTGGAGATAACAAGTATCTAAGAAAAACATATAAACCAAAACAGAGTCTCGAGAACAAAGGATCTTCACTAAATCAGAAGTCTCCAGCATGCTTCAATGAGAAGCTTCACGTCCTGCATCTGAAAAACACAAAATCCGCATGGGTGAGAACCGGAGGTTCCCAGCATGGTAACAGTTCCCACATATTTAACATGTAATATCAGAGGAAAGCCGAAGGCAATCCTAGAACTTCCACCAGATAAATCAAAGCTTATAAACAAGCTAAACCATAATTGGCAACTGACTAAGGATTCTTCAGTCTAACTAATACTTCCCATTCCAAATCCTTCAGTCGTCTGGAGTCAGATAAGCAATTTCAAACAATTCACATAGTATGCATATGATGAATGCATGTTCTAATGGCTGATGATATCATCTGTTGGTTATATAGCCAACCCGACAAGTCCTGATAGCTAACCATTGGACTGTCCCTCTGTCATGCATCCTAATGCCAGGGCATCTAGGCCAGTTTCACTGACCTTTTCTTTACTGTTTTAGGGTAGTTTCATGCATTTTCCTAGTAAACAAGGCAAGTTTTGGGTGAAAATACACTTACACCTTGATTCAAGCAACTATTGTGAATTTTGCATGATTTCATGAGATTTTTTTGCCAGAATTACATGATATTTTAATGATGCATAATATCATGATTTTGGCTAGAGTTTTGATGCACTTTAATCGCTTGATTTTAGGACAAATGAAGCATGGAAGAATTACGTTAGCATTCACGTTAACTTAGTTAATGTGACTACTAACGTGGGATGGCAATTGCCTTACAACGTTAATGAGAAAAGTGATCACCAATAACGCCTGCGAAGCCATTCATAGCCTACGTTAAGAACCACGTTAACTAAGTTAACATGGTACTTAACGTAGAAGAAAAAGAGGACTCCACGTTAATGAGAAATGTGAACTCCAATAACGTTTCTCCTTAATGTTAGTGGTAAAAGTGAACACCACTAACGTTGGGAAACTAGGCAAGGCCCCACGTTAAGAGTCACGTTAACTGAGTTAACGTGAACTCTAACGTGGACGAGGATCAACAATGCCAACGTTAGTGACACTCACTTTTGTCACTAACGTTGGATCATTTGTATTGCCTACGTTAACTCTCACGTTAAGATTGTTAACGTGAAAGTTAACGTGGAGTGGGGTTTAAAGAACCAACATTAGTAACACTCACTTTTGTCACTAACGTTGGAAGATGGCTTCATTACTACGTTAAGAGCCACGTTAACTTAGTTAACGTGGGTTCTAACGTAGGGGCTTAAGGCAATTAGAGCGTTAGTGACAAAGGTGAGTGTCACTAACGCTCTCGAAGTTGATAGGTGCCCACGTTTAGAGCTACGTTAGCTAAGCTAACGTGAGACCTAACGTAGGGGGCAAAAGGCAAGCAACGTTAATGGAAAAAGTGATTCCCATTAACGTTTACGAAAAGGGGCACAAGCCAACGTTAATGGGAAAAGTGAGTCCCATTAACGTTGGCCAAGAATTGAGAAGGAACGTTAGAAGTCACGTTAAGACTTCTAACGTTGAGAATAACGTGGGCATATAAGGGTGGAACGTTAGTGGAAAAGGTGAATGCCACTAACGTTCTCGCACCCAGAAATGTATTCCACGATTAATCTCACTAAGTGCCCGAGCCTAAATTCATATTTCTCTGCAAGATGGGCCCACTAAAGATGAGAATTGCTTCAATTCAAGGTCCAAAGCCCACATCCAAGACTTGAAGAACTCACTAGAAGATAATGAAGAGTAGTATATATAGGAGTAGTTTTGTACTAGCTAGAGAATTTTGGACCTGGGAGAACTACTCTCTGCATATTTACTTTTCTGTACTTCTAGCATGGATTCTTCTTTTCTTCCATTTTTGATTCCTAGAGCTATGAACAACTAAACCCCTTTCATTGGGTTAGGGAGCTCTGCTGTAATTTGATGGATCAATATTAGTTTTCATTCTTTTTCTTCTATCTTTTCTCTTGATTTTACTAGAAAGCTTTCAATCTTAATTCAATTGGTTAGTTATCTTGGAAAAGAAACTCTCCATAATTGGATCTCTTCGGAACCTTGGAAGAGGAATGAAGATATCATGCTAGAATTGCTTTCTCATGCTGGACCAATTTGGGTTGGGATGGATATGTGACTATAATCCTACCAATACTTGAATTGGGAAATGTATGTGGTATAATCAGTGACCATACGTCATCTCTTCTCATGAGCAATTGACCAAGGAATTGGCTATTGATTAAGATTTGAGAGATTGGATTACCAAGGAATTGGGATTCAATCACTTAAGATTGCCAAGGAGATCAATGAATGCATTGATTGAGGAAGAGATGAGAATGAACTTGATCCGGAGAATTGCGACATCTCCTAAACCCAATGATCTCCCCATTTCTGATCTTACCCATTCTCTTTAATTTCTCCCATTTACTTTTATAAGTATTACCCCAATTTCCCATTTAAGATTCTGCACTTTAATTTCTGCTATTTACTTTCTAGTCATTTAAATTTCTGCATCTCAATCTAAATTCTGTTTAGCTCAACTAGCATATTCTTCTAACTAAAGTTGCTTGACCAATCAATCCCTGTGGGATTCGACCTCACTCTATAGTGAGTTTTACTTGACGATAATTCAGTATACTTGCCAAAGAAAAATTTGTTGAGAGACAAGTTTTCATGCATCAAGTTTATGGCGCCGTTGCCGGGGATTGATTTTGAATCAACAATGATTAAGCTAGAAGATCACTAGATTGAGCATTTTTCGTTATTCTTTTCTATATTCAGTAATTTACCTTAGTTTGTTTTTAATTTCTTCCTCACCCTCTATACCCTCTCTATTTTCTGTTCTCTTTTCTTAGTTTATCATAATTCAGCTCACTAACACACTAACTATTTGATAAATTGCATCACTCACACTAACAATCATTCTAACAAAAATTGTCTTCACTATATCTCCTGTTGTGCATTCTGTTTGTTGTATGACAGGGAGAAGATAAGGAATCTCAACATCCTTTGATTCAGAACCTGAGAGAACCCTTTGGAGATGAAAAAGGGAAGCAAGAGGAAAAAGAATTGTTAGTGCTGAGGAAGAGGAAGAGTATTTTGAACCCAACATGGAAGAGAATTTGGAGAACAATCATGAAGAAGAAGCTTATAATCATGCCAGAGAAGGCCATGCAAACCGGGTTGGGCATGAAATGAGGGTCTTAGGATCCTATATCAATCCTAATCTAGGAAACTGTGGAAGCAGCATTCAGAAACCCACCATACATGCCAACAATTTTGAGCTAAAACCTTAGCTCATCACTTTGGTGTAAAATAATTGCTCATTTGGAGGAGGTGCTCAAGAAGACCCTAACCAACACTTGACCACCTTCTTGAGAATTTGTGACACAGTGAAGTCAAATGGAGTCCACCCGGATGTCTATAGGTTGCTCTTGTTCCCCTTTTCACTCAGGGACAAGGCAACAAAGTGGCTTGAATCCTTCCCAAAAGAAAGCCTGACAGATTGGGAGGAGGTAGTGAACAAGTTTTTAGCAAGATTTTATCCCCCTCAAATGATTAATAGGCTAAGAACTGAGGTGCAGACTTTCAGGCAACAAGATGGTGAGACACTTTATGAAGCATGGGAGAGATTCAAAGACTTGACAAGGAGATGCCCACCAGAGATGTTTAATGAGTGGGTTCAACTTCACATCTTCTATGAAGGTCTTTCCTATGAGTCAAAGAAGGCTGTAGATCATTCATCAGAAGGTTCTTTAAACAAGAAGAAAACTGTTGAAGAAGCCATAGATGTCAAGAAACCAACTTAGTCTTGGACTGGGAAAAATGTCACTTCATGGTGACAGAGGGAATAGTTCTTGGCCATAAAGTTTCTAATCAAGGCATTGAGGTAGACAGAGCTAAGGTGGAGCTAATTGAAAAGTTACCTCCACCCAGTGATGTCAAGGCAATTAGGAGCTTTTTGGGGCATGCTGGCTTTTATAGAAGGTATATTAAAGATTTTTCAAAGATAGCCAAGCCCTTAAGCAATCTCCTAATGTCTGATACACCATTTAATTTTGATGAGAAATGCATGCTAGCATTTGAAAACTTGAAAAAGAAATTGTCCTCTGCTCCTATCATTTCCCCACCTGATTGGAACTTACCCTTTGAATTGATGTGTGATGCATCTGATTTTGCACTTGGGGCCGTGTTAGGGTAGAGGAAAGATAACTTAGTCCATGTGATATACTATGCTAGCAAAGTCCTCAATGGTGCTCAAAGAAACTATACCACTACTGAAAAGGAGTTGCTAGCAATAGTTTTTGCATGTGACAAGTTCAGATCATATCTCATTGGTGCTAAAGTGATTATTTTCACAGATCACACAGCACTTAAATATTTATTTGCCAAGCAAGAATCAAAACCAAGACTAATAAGATGGATCTTATTGTTGCAGGAATTCAATATTGAAATCAGAGACAAGAAATGAGTGGAGAACAAAGTAGCAGATCACTTATCCAGAATCTGTCATGAGGAAGGTGGAACACATGATACAAGTGTGAACGAGCTCTTCCCTAATGAGCAATTGATGACAATTCACAAAGCACCATGGTTTGCAGACATTGCCAACTTCAAGGCAACCGGGGCTCTACCTCTAGGGATCAATAAACATAAAAAAAGAAAGCTCATAAATGATGCAAAATATTTTGTCTGGGATGAGCCATATCTCTTCAAGAAATGTTCAGATGGAATCCTTAGAAGATGTGTCTCGGAAGAAGAAGGACGAGAGGTCCTATGGAATTGCCACGGCTCATGCTATGGAGGCCATTTTGGAGGGGATAGAACTGCAGCAAAGGTGTTACAAAGCGGATTCTTTTGGCCCACCCTTTTCAAGGATGCTAAAGAACTAGTAAAGAGCTGTAATGAATGCCAAAGATCTGGAAACTTGCCCAAAGGAAATGAGATGCCACAAAATTTCATCTTGGAACTGGAACTGTTTGATGTGTGCGGAATCGATTTCATGGGACCATTCCCAACCTCATATTCAAACAAGTACATCTTGGTAGCAGTGGATTATGTTTCCAAGTGGGTAGAGGCTATTGCCACTCCAACGAATGATAACAAGATGGTCATGAACTTCCTCAGGAAGAATATCTTTAGCCGTTTTGGAGTCCCTCGAGCACTTATCAGTGATGGAGGGAGTCATTTTTGTAACAAACCACTAGAAGCTCTCCTCCTACGATATGGGGTAAAACATAAGGTTGCCACACCTTACCATCCCCAAACAAGTGGGCAAACTGAGATATCCAACTGAGAGCTAGAAAGAATTTTGGAAAAGACTGTGGGTGCATCAAGAAAGGATTGGGCGAAGAAGCTAGATGATGCTCTTTGGGCATACCGAACAGCATTCAAAACACCAATTGGAATGTCCCCATATCAACTGGTGTATGGGAAAGCCTGTCATTTACCGCTGGAGCTAGAACACAAAGCTCTTTAGGCTCTCAAGATACTAAATTTTGACAGCATTACTGCTGGTGCAAAGAGGGTCTTGCAGCTGCAAGAGATGGAGGAATTTAGATCACAAGCCTATGAGAATGCCAAGATTTATAAAGAAAAAGCAAAGAGAAGACATGACCTGCATATTGCACCCAGGAGTTTCGAAAAGGGGCAACAAGTACTCCTCTACAATTCCAAATTGAGACTGTTCCCAGGAAAACTCAAATCAAGGTGGCCGGACCTTTTCTTGTCACAAAAGTCTCGCCATATGGACACATAGAAATCATGGATGAAAGTTCAGAGAGGACTTTCACTGTGAACGGACAAAGGTTAAAGCATTATATGGGCAACATGGGGGAAAACTCCAGAGTAAAGTATCATCTCAAGTAATGGAGGAATCGTCGAGCTAGCGACACTAAAAGAGCGCTCTGTTGGGAGGCAACCCAACCTGAGGTAGTTTCCTTTTCATCTTCACTTCAATAAAGATCACAAGTTGTTTCCCCTATATTGCGAGGAGCTAAGTTTGGTGTTCCACACCAAAACAATCCAAGAGTGAAAGTGTAATTCTAAGTTTGGTGTCCCACCAAAGATATTAGTTAGAATCACACTACACCCCCAAAAACACATTGCTAGCTCCAACCAATCAAGGGAATCACTTAGCTGTAGTTTAGTTTCCAGTTAAGAATTGTCTTGTTAACAACATGATATAAGGTTCTCTGCATGTATGCAAACTTTTGTACTGGGCAAGGAACTAAGTTTGGTGTTCACACACCAAATCCAGTTCAGAAGTTCACAAGCATACATGCAAGCTAACTATTTCTCAAGTGCTTCAGAAAAAAGCAACTTTCAATAACTTTGCAGGAACCTTATGAGGAAATGGGGCATCTTCATCCAAGGAGGTAAAGTAGCAAAGACTATGGATGATGACAAAGAGGAGGACAACTAGAAACCATCACTCGAAGGTTGTATTGTTACTTAATTCCATATGCTGAGAATGTTAAAATTGGAAGTCCAAATGCACCTTTGATTAATAGTTGCTCGTTAGTTGGAACCTTTTCAATTCTGTCTTCAATTCTCCTTGTTTAAGTCTATGTTATTGAGCCTAATGTCTTGAATGTTCACTTTCACCTTTCTTACTTGTATGCTTGTCTCTTTAAGTTAATCAAAAAGAAAATGTTATGGAAAGAACAAGAATGGAGTCATTTTGTGAAGTGCATTCTAAGTGTTTGTGGTAGGATGATTAGTAAGCTAAGTTGGTTCACCAAGAAAGGAAAGAAAGCAACTATCCATCCTAAGTCATAAGTTTGAGACACATTTCTTGAGGCTAGCTAAATAATAAGATCCCAACAAGAAAAGAAAAAAGAGTAATACAAGTGAAAATAAGAAAGGGAACACAAAAAGGAACAATGCTAGGCACCAAGGGTTTTGAAACTTAGGCATGTGTCTGTGGTGTTTATGTACAAGGGATATACTTGGATGAATAAGCTCTTAGGGGTGCCTTATCACTTGGTAACTTAGATTAACTAATCTGGGATTATCAGCTGAAAGTCCACTATCAAGAGTAACCCTTGTTATAGAGCACTTAGTAACCCAAAGAGGTGCTGGACACCAAGGTCTCAAGAAAGAAAGAATAACAAACCATGTGCATGTGGTGTGTATGTACGAGGGAAAGAAACTTGAGGGAGTAAGTCCTTAGGGGTGTCTTAACACCTAGCACCTTAAAACCAACTGGTTTGGGAGTGTTGGCTGAAAACTTATCATAAAAAGTCGCCCTCTTACAAAACACCTAGCAAAAAGAAAAATAAACTTTGAAAAGAAAAAAAAAGAAGGATCAATAAGAAAGAAGCCTCAAGGGATGCAATCAAGAGAGTGACTAGGGATTTGATAAAGGCTTGAAACCTAAAAGGAAAGAACCTAAGTTGCTATGCATGAAACTCCATGAACCATGAATGCTATTTCCATATTATCTTCTTGTTCTTTTATTTCATTTTTCTTATGCTTCAGTACTTGCTTAGGGACAAGCAAGCTTTAAGTTTGGTGTTGTGATGCCAGGGCATTTAGGCCAGTTTCACTAACCTTTTCTTTACTATTTTAGGGTATTTTCATGCATTTTCCTAGTAAACAAGGCAAGTTTTGGGTGAAAATACACTTACACCTTCATTCAAGCAACTATTGTGAATTTTGCATGATTTCATGAGATTTTTTTGCCAGAATTACATGATATTTTAATGATGCAAAATCTCATGATTTTGGAGAGAGCTTTGATGCACTTTAATCGCTTGATTTCAGGACAAATGAAGCATGGAAGAATCACGTTAGCATTCACGTTAACTTAGTTAACGTGACTACTAACGTGGGATGGCAATTGGCTTACAAAGTTAATGAGAAAAGTGATCACTAATAACGCCTGCGAAGCCATTCATAGCCTACGTTAAGTACCACGTTAGTTCTTAACGTAGAAGAAAAAGAGGACTCCACGTTAATGAGAAACGTGAACTCCAATAACGTATCTCCTCAACGTTAGTTGTAAAAGTGAACACCACTAACGTTGGGAAACTAGGCAATGCCCCACGTTAAGAGTCACGTTAACTAAGTTAACGTGAACTCTAACGTGGACGAGGATCAATAATGCCAACGTTAGTGACACTCACTTTTGTCACTAACGTTGGATCATTTGCATTGCCTACGTTAACTCTCACGTTAAGATTATTAACGTGAAAGTTAACGTGGAGTGGGGTTCAAAGAACCAACGTTAGTGACACTCACTTTTGTCACTAACGTTGGAAGATGGCTTCATTACTACGTTAAGAGCCACGTTAACTTAGTTAACGTGGGTTCTAACGTAGGGGCTTAAGGCAATTAGAGCGTTAGTGACAAAGGTGAGTGTCACTAACGCTCTCGAAGGTGATAGGTGCCCACGTTAAGAGCTACGTTAGCTAAGCTAACGTGAGACCTAATGTAGGGGGCAAAAGGCAAGCAACGTTAATGGGAAAAGTGATTCCCATTAACGTTTGCGAAAAGGGGCACAAGCCAACGTTAATGGGAAAAGTGTGTCCCATTAACGTTGGCCAAGAATTGAGAAGGAACGTTAGAAGTCACGTTAAGACTTCTAACGTTGAGAATAACGTAGGCATATAAGGGTGGATCGTTAGTGGAAAAGGTGAATGCCACTAACGTTCTCGCACCCAGAAATGTATTCCACGATTAATCTCACTAAGTGCCCGAGCCTAAATTCATATTTCTCTGCAAGATGGGCCCACTAAAGATGAGAATTGCTTCAACTCAAGGTCCAAAGCCTATATCCAAGACTTGAAGAACTCACTAGAAGATCATGAAGAGTAGTATATATAGGAGTAGTTTTGAACTAGCTAGAGACTTTTGGACCTGGGAGAACTACTCTCTGCATATTTACTTTTCTGTACTTCTAGCATGGATTCTTCTTTTCTGCCATTTTTTATTCCTAGAACTATGAACAACTAAACCCCTTTCATTGGGTTAGAGAGCTCTGTTGTAATTTGATAGATCAATATTAGTTTTCATTCTTTTTCTTCTATCTTTTCTCTTGATTTTACTAGAAAGCTTTCAATCTTAATTCAATTGGTTAGTTATCTTGGAAAAGAAACTCTCCATAATTGGATCTCTTCGGAACCTTGGAAGAGGAATGAAGAGATCATGCTAGAATTGCTTTCTCATGCTGGACCAATTTGGGTTGGGATGGATATGTGACTATAATCCCCTCAATACTTGAATTGGGAAATGTATGTGGTATAATCAGTGACCATACTTCATCTCTTCTCATGAGCAATTGACCAAGGAATTGGCTATTGATCAAGATTTGAGAGATTGGATTACCAAGGAATTGGGATTCAATCACTTAAGATTGCCAAGGAGATCAATGAATGCATTGATTGAGGAAGAGATGAAAATGAACTTGATCCGGAGAATCGCAACATCTCCTAAACCCAATGATCTCCCCATTTCTGATCTTACCCATTCTCTTTAATTTCTGCCATTTACTTTTATAAGTATTACCCCAATTTCCCATTTAAGATTCTGCACTTTAATTTCTGCTATTTACTTTCTAGTCATTTAAATTTCTACATCTCAATCTAAATTCTGTTTAGCTCAACTAGCATATTCTTCTAACTAAAGTTGCTTGACCAATCAATCCTTGTGGGATTCGACCTCACTCTATAGTAAGTTTTACTTGAAGATAATTCGGTATACTTGCCGAAGGAAAATTTGTTGAGAGACAAGTTTCCATGCATCACATCCCCAAATCGAGTTATACTCAACATAATCGAGATCATAATCATGATCCATATCCAACACCATCAATGGTGTATATTCACGGGAGCGAGCTCATCCGGGGCTTTCACAGTGCCCGGCCACCCTTATGACATAGGGTCAACAGAGTCTCGAGTCTCCACCTGGAGCACGTGATGGCTTGCCACTACTTTCTTCCAGGAAAACTCGTGTCTCAGATAGTGGAAGTGCAACATTCACATTTCATTCAATAGCATATATGCATTTATACACGGCCATAATCAATAATGGCACCGCCGTAACACGGCCATAATCCATTCATCCGGCTCACGATTAAATCCATAACCAGCCAATTCATAACAATTGCAGCCCTTAGGCTCATGGCACATACAGTACTTCCATCGCCATCCTCCACATCTCATATAGTCATCTTTGATCCTCATTGATCATTCATTTTCCCTTGCTTCACTCGCAAGTTACCACATCCCCTAGCTCTTCTTCTCATTGTTAGCCATATCATAATGATTTAAGACATAGGTGGTGAGATCGGAGGCTTAGAATTATGAAATTTGGCTTTTAAAACTCAAAAATCAACTTTGAGATGAAAACAGGGCCACGCGTACGCATTCTGCACGTGCGTGGATGGAACAACAGTCAAATGATGCGTACGCGTCAGCCACACCTACGCGTGAGTGCGTTTGTGTCCCAAGCACTAAACTAGCACAACTCTGGCACAACTCTCGGGAAAATGGCTGGGCATTTGGTGCAGCGCATCGACGCGCACGCCTGCACCACGCGCACGCGTGGATGGTGCCTTTCTGAAAAATGACGCGCACGCGTCAGGCACGCCTACGCGTGGGTGGGTATTCTACTTAAAATTTTTCTAAGTTAAAAGTTGCAGAATCCACAAATTAAACCCCCAATTTTCCAACGGACATAACTTCTTCATTTTAAAACATTTTTTGCCCGTTCTTTGAACGGCATGAACATCCCGGATACAATTTCATTTCTAAATAAATTTGACACAAAACGGGGATTCGGAGTCCAAGTTATGTCCCATAAAATATGCCCAAAAATAATGTTTTCATACAAAACCACAAGTGCCATTTTCAAAACAAGTCATTTTCAACCCTTTTCAAAATCAACCAAAACATGCCAATTTCATCCCTTTTTAAAATCAATCCAAACATACCAAAATTAACATCAAGCCTCCTCAACTCACACATTAACACTTACCATAATTCACAAAATCACTATCTAACCATTTTAACACTTTTCAACCAAATGGTTAAAGGACAAACACATTAACATGTTATACATCCTTCCTTATCCCAATTTCCAATAATACCATTTCCAATTAACCATCAATATACATAATCAATATTATTCTTACCATCAACATGGTCCCACCACAATTCAACCTCAATCATTCATCACACATATATCACAACATGCAATTTCTCATATATCACACCATCAAGGCATCAATATTCATAATCACATATATGATCACATCATATATCTCAACCATTCAATAACATCAACAATTCAATACCTATCTTAGGGCCTTTAGCCTAAGTATTTCCCACCACATTAAATTTTAAATATGAGAAACCGAGATCATACCTTAGTTGACTTCCCAAGCTCAACTGGAGCACTTCCAATTCACTTTTCCACAAGCTCTCAAGGTCTCAACACCTCCAAATATCATATCCAACTACAACATCTCAATACCCAAACATCATATAACAATATATTATACTAGGGTTGAGAACCTTACCACACCCAAGGTCTAAGGAGACAAGATTAACCTTCTCCTTCAAGAGATTTGGGTCCTACAACATCAAAGAGCCCAAAATCTCAACATATTACTCTATGAAACTCGAAAATAAGGGGCTGGAATTCGAGCAACAAACTGTGGCTTACCTCAAGATTGATTGTATGGGTTTTGTAGAGCTCTTCGCGGTGAACGTGTGGCCACAAACGGTGTGACAATCGGAGCTCTAGATCAAAAGTTATGGTAGTTTGAAGATCAAATGAGAGAAAGAACTTGAGAGAGTGTTCTTCCCCCTCTCCCTTCCATTTTCAGCGTGTTCTTAGTGCTAGTGAGGAGAGAGAGTGCTGAAAATTAAGGTTTTGGTTTAGTTAGGTTGGACCAAGGCCCAATATGGGTCCGATTGGCCCAGTTTGGCCTGTTCGGTCCAATCTTAGTCCGAATCCCACAAAATTGGTACCGAAATTCTCGTCTCAATCTCCTCTATCACATTAAGCCATAAAAATCACATTTTTGGTTTCTAGAATAAATTCTCATTTATGGATTAATTAGCCATTAATTAACCAGATTTTACATTCTACCTACCAAATTGGAAATTTCGCCCACAAAATTCAAATTCAATTACCTAAGAATAAATGCGGGTAGTCAGCTCGCATCTCGGACTTAAGTTCCCAAGTGTGTTCCTCAGCACCGGCTCGACTCCATGCCACTTTTTGACTAACGAAACCTCTTTTCCACGCAATTATTTGATACTCGTATTGTCAATTCTGACCGGAGCCACTGGAAGCGTCAGATCCTCTTTCAATTGAACCGACTCAGGTTCTAACACATGGTTAGCATCAGGGGTATACTTTCGAAGCTGCGACACGTGAAATACGTCATGCAGGTTCGAAAAGTGAGGTGGTAGAGCCATCCGATGTACCGAGAATTCAGCTTCTTTGCTTTAATTGCCCTACCTACTCCTGTGGTTGGAGTAACCTTAAGGAAAACATGCTCTCCTTCGTCAAATTCCAAGGGCTTCTGCCTCTGATCGGTGTAACTCTTCTGACGACTCTGAGCAGTAAGCATCCTATCTCGGATCTTCTTGACTTGTTCAGTGGTCTCAGCTATCATTTCCGGTCCCAACAAGCCTTTCTCTCCAGCTTCATACCAGCATAGCGGAGATTGACATTTCCTCCATACAAAGCCTCATACGGCGTCATTCCGATGCTCGCATGGTAACTATTATTGTATGCAAACTCCACTAGCGGCATATATTGATCCCAGCTCGCCGACTGATCCAGAACACAAGCCCTCAACATACTTCCAAGGTTTGGATCGTCCTCTTAGATTGACCATCTGTTTGAGGATGGTAAGCTGTACTCAAGCTTAATCGGGTTCCAAAAGCTTTCTGAAATGCACCCCAAAACCTCGAAGTGAAACGAGGATCTCTATCAGAGATTATAGTAGCAGGTACACCATGAAGTCTCACAATCTCCTTTATGTATAACCGTGCTATCTCCTCAAGGGTGTAAGTCATCCGAATGGGTAAAAAGTGAGCTGACTTCGTCAGTCGGTCCACGATCACCTAGACAGCATCAAAACCGGCCCTAGTCTTAGGCAATCCCGACACAAAGTCCATCGCAATGCTTTTCCACTTCTATTGTGGAACCTCTAAAGGTTGCAACGTCCCGGCGGGTCTTTGGTGTTCGATCTTCACCTTCTGACAAGTTAAACACTTCGAAACATATTCCGTCACATCATTCTTCATACCCGGCCACCAAAACATCGCCTTTAGATCATGGTACATCTTAGTACTGCCCGAGTGAATGGAGAATCCACTTTTGTGTGCTTCCTTTAAGATATCTTGCCGCAAAGTGCCAACATCTGGCACAATGATCCTACCCTTGAATCTCCATAACCCATCTTGATCCTCCGACACTCTCCACTGTTTCCCTTGCTCAATAGCCAGTAACACCTTCCATAACGCTTCATCATTTTCATGAGCCTTTAGGAGTTCGGATTTGAAATCACTGGAGATCTGTAATCGACTCAAACACAGAGTTTCAGACACTTCTTGAACACCGATTTTCAGACTCTTAAATTCCTTGAGTAACTCCTCTTCCCGGAGCATCATCCAAGTAGCATACAACGACTTCCGACTTAGCGCATCTGCCATTACATTCGCCTTTCCCAGATGGTAATTCAACTCAAAGTCGTAGTCCTTCAATAATTCCATCCACCTCCTTTGTCGCATATTGAGCTCTTTCTGATCAAAGAGAAAACTTGGAACTTAACCCTATAGAGGTAATGCCTCCACACCTTTAGCGCAAACATAACTGCAGCAAGTTCCAAATCGCATGTAGGATAATTAACTTCATGAGGTCTCAACTGCCGTGAGGCATACGCCACCACATTACGATGCTGCATCAGCATGCACCCTAGACCCTTCAGTGAGGCATTACAGTACACCTCGAATGACTCATTTGGCTCAGGTAACACCAACACAGGTGCGGTGGTCAACTTTTGTTTCAACGCCTGGAAGCTCTCTTCGCACTCAGGAGTCCAAATGAATGGTGCGTCCTTGCGGGTTAACTTTGTCAATGGCAAAGCTATCTGTGAAAAGCCCTTGATAAACCTTCTGTAATAGCCAGCTAAGCCCAGAAAACTTCTTATCTCTGTTACTAAGGTTGTTCACTTCCAATCTATTACCGCCTCCACCTTAGATGGGTCTACAACTATCCCTTTCTTACTCACCACGTGACCTAGAAACTTCACCTCACTCTTCCAAAACTCACACTTAGACAGTTTCCCATAGAGTTTCTTCTCCTTTAGTATCTACAACACAGTCCTTAAGTGTTCCGCATGCTCTTCTTCAGTCTTGGAATAAATCAGTATGTCATCGATGAAGACAACAACGAATTTATTTAGAAACGGACAGAAAACTCTGTTCATATAGTCCATAAACAATGCATGAGAATTTGTCAATCCAAAAGACATTACAGTGTACTCATAATGACCATAACGAGTCCTGAAAGTGGTCTTAGGGATATCCTCTCCCCTCACCCTTATCTGGTGATAACCGGATCGCAAATCGATCTTGGAAAAAATCCCAGCTCCTTGTAACTGATCTATGAGATCATCAATTCTCGGCAACGGGTACTTATTCTTTATTATAATCTTATTCAGCTGCCTGTAATCCACACAGAGATGCATACTCCCGTCTTTCATCTTTACCAGTAATACTGGAGCACCCCACAGGAAAACACTTGGTCGGATAAAGTTCTTACCCAACAAGTCCTCTAACTGAGACTTTAGCTCGGCCATCTTTATCGGTGACATCCTATAAGGAGCACTCAAGATTGTCCCTGCTCCAGGCACCAATTCAATAGCAAACTCAACCTCTCGGTTGGGTGGAAATTCATCAATGTCGTTGGGAAACACTTCCAAAAACTTACACACCACCGGAATTTACTCCAACCTTTGATCATCACCCAAAACACCCGCGGTCAACAACAAGATACCCTGACATTTGGTTCCCGAACAATTCACCATCATTGAATTCAGGTAGTAACTATTCAATACAATCGGTACTTCTGTATCTTCAGGCATAAAAATCACCAATTTTGAAGAACAGTCGAGTAGGACATGGTTCTCAGATAACCAGTCTAGTCCCAAGATAAGATCAAGACCGATCATCGACAAACAGATTAAATTATGGACAAAGTCACGCTGCATGAATCTAAATGAAACTTGCGGGCATCCTAGCCTAGTTACCATGGCTTCATGGGTGGCATTGTATACCTTTAGGTCATAACCTAAAACTACAATCTTCAAGCCTAGCTCACTAGCCTTATCGAATATAATAAATGAATGTGTTGCTCCGGAATCAAATAAAGCATTTAAAGTTTGACCAGTCATTTCACAGTTACCTCGGATAAGTGTCTCAGATCCATCAGCGCCTATAGCTGAGGTGGTGAACACCCGACCAGTCTGCTGTGCTTTTCCTGCACCTTGCTTCTGCTTCTCTGGACAGTTAGCGGCTTTATGCCCTGCCTTTCCACAATTGTAGCACAAGCCCCATCCGGCCTTGCACGGGGTTCTTGGATGGTGACTTACGCACTCAACACATGCTTGCTCATTCTGAGGTTGCTTTCCAAATCGCCTCCCTTGGGAGTTGTTGTTGTTGTTGGCTCTCTTGAAAGAAGCTCCCCACTTGAAAGGCGGACCTATAGGTGCAAAATTCTTCCCTCGATTATGTGGAAATGATACCTTGTGACTTCCCCTCTCAGTGGCTGCCTTCTTCACACACTCTTCAGCAACTCTACACTTGTTCACCAACTCGGAGAAGGTTCTAATCTCCATGGGTCCCACTGAGCTGAACATATCGCTTCGGAGCCCTCCTTCAAACTTAACGCACTTCCATTCCTCATAGCCTCCCGGAGTCCCCTTACACATACGGGAGAACCTGAAAAGCTCCTCAAACTTGTCAGTATACTCAGATACGGACATAGTAACCTGCTTCAGCTACAGCAACTCAAGCTCCTTGGCCGTCCTAGCAGAAGTTGGAAAGTACTTCTTATAGAACTCCTCCCGAAAGACATCCCAAGTGATATAGTCATCACCCAGTTGTAGGAGACGTCGGATTCCCTGCCACCAATGTGATGCTTCACCAGTGAGCAAATAGGTAGCAAACTCAACACGTTGCCCCTCAGGGACCACCTGCGCTTGCAGTGCTCGCTCCATAGCCTGAAACCATGTATCAGCTTTAGTCGGGCTAGTAGTTCCCTTGAACTTAGGTGGATTAACCTTCAAAAAGTTTGCCAGCGTCATCATGCCTTGAGCTCCATTTTTGTCATTACCATGGTTGTTCATCTATTGACCAAGAGCCTGGGCTGTGGCCTGCATAGCAGTAGCCATGTTCTCCAATGCCGCCATAAAGTCTACCAGGTTATTTGGATTGGCTCCCGGCCCCTGAGGGTTACTACGACCTCTCCCATGACCTCTATCGCATCCACGAGGCGGCACCTGGTTCCTATACACACCAAACAATCGATATTAAGTTGATCAGTCTCAATATCGGAAGTTTAGTGCTTCAAAGTCCCAAATGCATGCTCATGAACGTTTATGCCAATTATATCAAGTAGATATACTAATAGCACATAACACACATATAGATAATGCATAGAAGCATAGTCAGTCCGTCCCTCAGGCTCTACAGGAATGAACTGCTCTGATACCATAATGTAACACCTTGCCATACAGAGTCTTATGCTTAAGTCATAATTTAGAGATGGCAATGTATTACGACCTCTAAAAATTAAAATTTAGTACATATAGTAGTGTGAATGATGGTTGGTGCACGAAATTGCAATCACACTCTTGCAATCCCGCACAACTAACCAGCAAGTGCACTGGGTCGTCCAAGTAATACCTTACGTGAGTAAGGGTCGATCCCACAGAGATTGTCGGCTTGAAGCAAGCTATGGTTATCTTGTAACTCTTAGTCAGGATATCAAAAATTATCAGGATTGATTGTAAAAAGCAAAAGAACATAAAACAGGTACTTGAATTGCAGTGAGGGAGAATAGGTTGAGGTTTTGGAGATTCTCTGTCTTCTGAACCTCTGCTTTCCTACTGTCTTCTTCTTCAAACACGCAAGGCTCCTTCCATGGCAAGCTGTATGTAGGGTTTCACTGTTGTCAATGGCTACCTCTCATCCTCTCAGTGGAAATGTTCAACGCACCCTATCACGGCACGGCTATCCAGCTGTCGGTTCTCGATCATGTCGGAATAGAATCCAGTGATTCTTTTACGTCTGTCACTAACGCCCCGCCTTCAGGAGTTTGAAGTTCGTCACAGTCATTCAATCATTGAATCCTACTCAGAATACCACAGACAAGGTTAATGAGAAACGTGTAAAGTGTCATGAGGTACAGATACAATGTCAAAAGATCCTATTAATAGTGAAATAGCGATCTAGGGTTTACAGAAATGAGTAAATGACAGAAAAATCCACTTCCGGGCCCACTTGGTGTGTGCTTGGGCTGAGCATTG
>NC_029774.3:18610523-18612971 GCF_000817695.3 Arachis duranensis | reverse complement strand
TCTTGGAGTTAAACGCCAGCTTTTATGCCAGTTTGGGCGTTTAACTCCAAGTTTTATGCCAGTTCCAGCGTTAAACGCTGGGAATTCTGAAGCTGATTTGCAACGCCGGTTTGGGCCATCAAATCTCGGGTAAAGTATAGACTATTATACATTGCTGGAAAGCCCAGGATGTCTAATTTCCAACGCCGTTGAGAGCGCGCCAATTAAGCTTCTGTAGCTCCAGAAAATCTACTTCGAGTGCAGGGAGGTCAGAATCCAACAGCATTTGCAGTCCTTTTCAGTCTCTAAATCAGATTTTTGCTCAGGTCCCTCAATTTCAGCCAGAAAATACCTGAAATCACAGAAAAACACACAAACTCATAGTAAAGTTCAGAAAAGTGAATTTTAACTAAAAACTAATAAAAATATACTAAAAACTAACTAAAATATACTAAAAACATATTGAAAATAATGCCAAAAAGCGTATAAATTATCCGCTCATCACAACACCAAACTTAAATTGTTGCTTCTGCCCAAGCAACTGAAAATCAAAATAGGATAAAAAGAAGAGAATATGCAATGAATTCCAAAAACATCTATGAAGATCAGTATTAATTAGATGAGCGGGGCTTTTAGCTTTTTGCCTCTGAATAGTTTTGGCATCTCACTTTATCCTTTGAAATTCAGAATGATTGGCTTCTATAGGAACTCAGAATCCAGATAGTGTTATTGATTCTCCTATTTAAGTATGATAATTCTTGAACACAGCTACTTTATGAGTCTTGGCCGTGGCCCAAAGCACTCTGTCTTCCAGTATTACCACCGGATACATACATGCCACAGACACATAATTGGGTGAACCTTTTCAGATTGTGACTCAGCTTTGCTAGAGTCCCCAATTAGAGGTGTCCAGAGTTCTTAAGCACACTCTTTTTGCCTTGGATCAAAACTTTATTCTTTTTCTCTCTTTTTTTTCTTTTTTCCCCAATTAGAGGTGTCCAGGGTTCTTAAGCACACTCTTTTTGCCTTGGATCACAACTTTATTTCTTTCTTTTTTCTTTCTTTTTCTTTTTTTTCCCCTTGTTTTTTTTGTTGTTGTTTTTTTTTTTTGAATTCACTGCTTTTTCTTGCTTCAAGGAATCATTTTTATGATTTTTCAGATCCTCAGTAACATGTCTCCTTTTTCATCATTCTTTCAAGAGCCAACAATTTTAACATTCATGAATAACAAATTCAAAAGACATATCCACTGTTCAAGCATACATTCAGAAAACAAAAGTATTGCCACCACATCAAAATAATTAATCTGTTATAAAATCTGAAATTCATGCAATTCTTCTCTTTTTCAATTAAGAATATTTTTTTTAAGAAAGGTGATGGATTCATAGGAGATTCATAACTTTAAGGCATAGACACTAAGACACTAGTGATCATAAGACACAAACATGGATAAACATAAGCATAAAAATTCAAAAAACAGGAAAATAAAGAACAAGGAGATTAATGAACGGGTCCACCTTAGTGATGGCATCTTGTTCTTCCTCTTGATTTTAACATGTAGTGCTTGAGCTCCTCAATGTCTCTTCCTTGTCTTTGTTGCTCCTCTCTCATGATTCTTTGATCTTCTCTAATTTCATGGAGGAGAATGGAATGTTCTTGATGCTCCACCCTTAGTTGTCCCATGTTGGAACTCAATTCTCCTAGGGAGGTGTTGATTTGCTCCCAATAGTTTTGTGGAGGAAAGTGCATCCCTTGAGATGAATCTCTCCATCTCCTATGACTCGGAGGTGGAAGCTTTTGCCTTTCCTTTCCTCTTTCTAGAGGTTTCTCCGGCCTTAGGTGCCATAAATGGTTATGGAGAAACAAAAAGCAATGCTTTTACCACACCAAACTTAGAATGTTTGCTCGTCCTCGAGCAAAAGAAGAAAGGAGAGAGAGAGTGGTGGGGTAGGTGGGGATCCTGTGGGGTCCACAGATCTTGAGGTGTCAAGGATAATTCATCCCTGCACCAAGTGGCGAGCAAAAATGCTCCTTCTGTCAATCCTGGCGTTAAACGCCGGGCTGGTGCCCATTCCTGGCGTTTAACGCCAGTCTGGTGCCCCTTTCTGGCGTTAAATGCTCAGAATGGTGCCAGACTGGGCGTTAAACGCCCATTTGCTGCCCTTACTGGCGTTTAAACGGCAGCAAGGTTTTCCTCTAGGGTGTGCTGTTTTTCTTTCTGTTTTTCATTCTGTTTTTGCTTTTTCAATTGAATTTGTGACTTCCCATGATCATCAACCTATAGAAAACATAAAATAACAAAGGAAAATAATAAATATAACATTGGGTTACCTCCCAACAAGCGCTTCTTTAATGTCAGTAGCTTGACAGTGGGCTCTCATGGAGCCTCACAGATGTTCAGAGCAATGTTGGAACCTCCCAACACCAAACTTAGAGTTTGAATGTGGGGGTTCAACACCAAACTTAGAA
>NC_029774.3:18609714-18610412 GCF_000817695.3 Arachis duranensis | reverse complement strand
AACACCCATCTTATGAGCCTGGGTTTTGAATCCTGCTTTGTGAGTAGATATTTAAGAGCAGCATGGTCAGTGTACACAACCACTTTGGATCCCACTAAATAGGATCTAAACTTGTCCATGGCATAAACCACTGCAAGTAACTCTTTTTCTGTGGTTGTGTAGTTCTTCTGTGCATCATTTAGAATACGGCTGCCATAATAAATGACGTGCAGAAGCTTACCATGCCTTTGTCCCAGTACTGCACCAATGGCATGGTCACTGGCATCACACATTAGTTCAAATGGTAATGTCCAGTCTGGTGCAGAGATGACTGGTTCTGTGACCAGCTTAGCTTTCAGAGTTTCAAATGCCTGCAGACACTCATTATCAAAAATAAATGGAGTGTCAACAGCTAGCAGATTACTCAGAGGTTTGGCAATTTTTGAAAAATCCTTTATAAACCTTCTGTAGAATCCTGCATGCCCCAGAAAGCTTCTGATTGCCTTAACATTGGCAGGTGGGGGTAATTTTTCAATTACCTCCACCTTTGCCTTATCCACCTCTATTCCCTTGCTTGAAATTTTGTGCCCAAGGACAATTCCTTCAGTCACCATAAAGTGACATTTTTCCCAGTTTAAAACTAGGTTGGTCTCTTGGCATCTTTTCAGAACAAGTGCTAGATGGTTAAGGCAGGAGCTGAATGAGTCTCCAAATACTGA
>NC_029774.3:18609018-18609352 GCF_000817695.3 Arachis duranensis | reverse complement strand
AGGGACAACGTGGACAGGGCTCACCCAGGGGCTATCAGAAATAGGATAAATAATCCCAGCCTCTAGTAACTTAGTGACCTCTTTCTGCACCACTTAGCCGCCTTTGTGGTTGAACCACTGGCTTAGCGTCATCCTCCAATAGGATCTTGTGCATGCATCTTGCTGGGCTAATGCCCTTAAGATCACTTATGGACCACCCAAGAGCTGTCTTGTGTGTCCTTAGCACTTGAATTAGTGCTTTCTATTCCTGTGGATTTAGAGCAGAGCTTATGATCACTGAAAAAGTGTCACCTTCTCCCAGAAATGCATATTTCAGGGATGGTGGTAGTGGCTT
>NC_029774.3:18608539-18608862 GCF_000817695.3 Arachis duranensis | reverse complement strand
GAGACTTTCAGTCATATTGACCTCCTCTACCAAAGAGTCAATAATATCAGTGCTCATGCAGTCATTTAATGTGTCTGGATGCTGCATACCTTTGACAACATTCAACTTGAACTCATCCTCATTGACTTTCAGGGTTATTTCCCCTTTTTGTACATCAATGAGAGTTCGTCCAGTTGCTAGGAAAGGTCTTCCTAGAATAAGAGTTGCACTCTTGTGCTCCTCCATTTCCAGCACTACAAAGTCAGTGGGAAAGGCAAATGGCCCAACCTTGACAATCATGTCCTCAATCACGCCTGATGGCATTTTAATAGAGCCATCAGCAA
>NC_029774.3:18606080-18608079 GCF_000817695.3 Arachis duranensis | reverse complement strand
TTAGAGGGGTTACTACCAGCACTCTCAGGTGTCTGATTCCACATTGGCGTTTGAACACCAGGATTGGGTGGAAAATGGGCGTTTAATGCCAACTTTTCCCCCTTTTCTGGCGTTTGAACGCCAGAACTGGGCAGGGAATGGGCGTTTAATGCCAGCTTTCCCCCCTTTTCTGGCGTTTGAACGCCAATAGTATTCCTCTCTGGGCTCTTACTGTCCTCAGAGGGATTTTGGATAGTGGTTTGGCTATCCTCTGTCAATTGTTCCTTTATTGACTTTTTGCTACTTTGAGCAGTGTTATTCAATGTCTTCCCACTCCTCAGTTGAACTGCTTGGCATTCTTCTATTATCTGTTTAGATAGCTGCTGTTTTGTCTGATTCAACTGTGATTCTATGTTCTTGTTAGCAATTTTAGTTTCTTGGAGCATCTCTTTAAACTCTGCTCACTGTTTTGTCATCAGGTGTAGTTGCTAATTAAGCTCAACCATCTGTTCTTGAGGATTAGGATCAGTGGCTACTGCCATAACTTCTTCTTTTGTAGAGAACTCATTGCTAGAGTACAAATGTTGATTTCTAGCAACAATATCTATAAGCTCTTGAGCCTCCTCAATCGTCTTCCTCATATGTATAGATCCACCAGCTGAGTGGTCTAAAGACATCTGAGCTTTTTCTGTAAGCCCATAGTAGAAGATGTCTAACTGTACCCACTCTGAAAACATTTCAGAGGGGCATTTTCTTAGCATACCTCTATACCTCTCCCAGGCATTATAAAGGGATTCATTATCCTCTTGTTTAAAGCCTTGGATGTCCAGCCTTAGCTGTGTCATCCTTTTTGGAGGGTAAAAGTGATTCAGGAATTTGTCTGATAACTGTTTCCATGTCTTTATGCTTGCTGTAGGTTGGTTATTCAACCACTTCTTAGCTTGATCTTTTACAGCAAATGGAAACAGTAATAATCTGTAGACATCCTGATCCACCTCTTTATCACGTACTGTGTCAGCAATTTGTAAGAATTCTGCCAGAAACTCAGTAGGTTCTTCCTGTGGAAGACCGGAATACTGGCAATTTTGCTGCACCATGATAATGAGTTGAGGGTTTAGCTCAAAGCTGCTTGCTTTGATGGGAGGTATACAGATGCTACTCCCATATGCAGCTGTAATGGGGTTAGCATATGACCCCAAAGTCCTTCTGGACTGCTCAATTCCACTTAGGTCCATGATAGAGAAACGGAAATGATATGGATTGCAAGTAGATTATTATTTTTTTTTAAAAAAGACCGAAAATAATAAAATAAAACAAAAGGAAAATAGAATAAGATTTCGAAAACTAAAAGAAAAACAAAATCAAAGCAAATTGAAAACTAAATCAATCAACTAATTAAAAAGATTTTGGAATTGGCAATTAAAAAGATATGATTGAAAATTATTTTGAAAAAGATTTGATTTTTTTTTTGGAATGAGGAAAGAGAAAAACAACAAAATGACACCAAACTTAAAATTTTTAGAAAATCAAACACTAATTTTCGAAAACCTAAAGGAAAACACAAAGAAGACACCAAACTTAGAATTTTTAAAGATCAAAAAGGGACTAAGGACATGCAAATTCGAAAATTAAAAGAAAAACAAAAGCATGCAATTGACACCAAACTTAAAATATGAAACTACACTCAAATAAAAGACTCTAAACCAACAAAAATAAAACAGTCATAATCTAAGCAACAAGATAAACCGTCAGTTGTCCAAACTCGAACAATCCCCGGCAACGGCGCCAAAAACTTGGTGCACGAAATTGCAATCACACTTTTGCAATTCCGCACAACTAACCAGCAAGTGCACTGGGTCGTCCAAGTAATACCTTACGTGAGTAAGGGTCGATCCCACGGAGATTGTCGGCTTGAAGCAAGCTATGGTTATCTTGTAACTCTTAGTCAGGATATCAATAATTATCAGGGTTGATTGTAAAAAGCAAAAGAACATGAAATAAGTACTTGTTTTGCAGTAAT
>NC_029774.3:18605655-18605977 GCF_000817695.3 Arachis duranensis | reverse complement strand
ACGTCACAGTCATTCAATCATTGAATCCTACTCAGAATACCACAGACAAGGTTTAGACCTACCGGATTCTCTTGAATGCCGCCATCAATTCTAGCTTATACCACGAAGATTCTGATTAAGGAATCCAAGAGATATCTACTCAATCTAAGGTAGAACGGAGGTGGTTGTCAGGCACGCGTTCATAGTTGAGAATATGATGAGTGTCACGGATCATCACATTCATTCGGGTTAAGAACAAGTGATATCTTAGAATGGAAGCAAGCATGATTGAATAAGAAACAGTAGTAATTGCATTAATCCATCAAGACACAGCAGAGCTCCT
>NC_029774.3:18590847-18605303 GCF_000817695.3 Arachis duranensis | reverse complement strand
AACTAAAAACTAATAAAAATATACTAAAAACTAACTAAAATATACTAAAAACATACTGAAAATAATGCCAAAAAGCGTATAAATTATCCGCTCATCAATGGTTATAACTAGGAGCCTTTGAAGAAAAGGGGTAAGCAGAAATCGTAACACTCCGATCGGTAACGTAACTTATATATATACAAAAGAGTGCCAAAATCAGGAATATCAAAAACTTAAAATCCGGTTGCGAAGATAATCGGTCCGAGCATAACAATTTATGCAAGTAAATAAAATAGGAAACCCCAAGGAAACCCAAAGGGACATGAATACAAGAAAACCTATTCTCCAAAATCCCCTCTAGAAGAAGTCATCACAGTTTGTATTATTAGTGGAGATAAGAAGTATCTAAGTAAAACATATAAACCAAAACAGAGTCTCGAGAACAAAGGATCTTCGCTAAACCAGAAGTCTCCAGCATGCTTCAATGAAAAGCTTCACGTCCTGCATCTGAAAACCACAAAATTCGCATGGGTGAGAACCGGAGGTTCCCAGCATGGTAACAGTTCCTACATATTTAACATGTAATATCAGAGGAAAGCCGAAGGCAATCCTAGAACTTCCACCAGATAAATCAAAGCTTATAAACAGGCTAAACCATAATTGGCAACTGACTAAAGATTCTTCAGTCTAACTAGTACTTCCCATTTCAAATCCTTCAATCCTCCCATCCACCAGTAGGAATATAATATAGCAACCACAGTTATATCAAACAATAGGTATACAAATAGAAACAGATAAGGCATTTAGACAATTAGCAAGTAATATGCAGTCAGATAGGCAATCTCAAACAATTTGCATAGTATGCATATGATGAGTGCCTGTCCTAATGGCTGATGATATCATCTGTCGGTTATATAGCCAACCCGACAAGTCCTGATAGCTAACCATTGGACTGTCCCTCTGTCATGCATCCCCAACTCGAGTTATACTCAACATAATCGTGATCATAATCATGATCCATATCCAACACCCTCAATGGTGTATATTCACAGGGACGAGCTCATCCGGGGCTTTCACAGTGCCCGACCACCCTTATGACATAGGGTCAACAGAGTCTCGAGTCTCCACCTAGAGCACGTAGTGGCTAGCCACTGCTTTCTTCCAGGGAAACTCGTGTCTCAGATAGTGGAAGTGCAAAATTCACATTTCATTCAATAGCATATATGCATTTATACACGGCCATAATCAATAATGGCACCGCCGTAACACGGCCATAATCCAGCCGTCCGGCTCACGGTTAAATCCATAACCAGCCAATTCATAACAATTTCAGCCCTTAGACTCATGGCACATACAGTACTTCCATCGCCATCCTCCACATCTCATACAGTCATCTTTGATCCTCATTGATCATTTATTTTTTTCTTGCATCACTCACAAGTTACCACATCCCTTAGCTCTTCTTCTCATTGCTAGGCATATCATAATGATTTAAGACATAGGTGGTGAGATTGGAAGCTTAGAAGTATGACATTTGGCTTTTAAAACTCAAAAATTAACTTTGAGATGAAAACAGGGCCACGCGTACGCGTCCTGCACGCGCATGCATTTGTGCCCCAGGCACTAAACTGGCACAACTCTGGCACAACTCTCGGGAAAATGGATGGGTATTTGGTGCAGCGCATCGACGCGCTCGCGTACACCACGCGAACGCGTGGATGGTGCCTTTCTGAAAAATGACGCGCACGCGTCAGGCACGCCTACGCGTGGGTGGGTATTCTGCTTAAAATTTTTCTATGTTAAACGCCACAGATTGAACGGCATGAACATCCCGGATCCAATTTCATTTCTAAACGAATTTGACACAAAACGGGGATCCAGAGTCCAAGTTATGTCCCATCAAAGTATACCCAAAAATAATATTTTCATACAAAACCACAAGTGCCATTTTCAACCCTTTTCAAAATCAGCCAAAATATGCCAATTTCATCCCTTTTTAAAATCAATCCAAACATACCAAAATCAACATCAAGAATCCTCAACTCACACATTAACACTTACCATAATTCACAAAATTACCATCTAACCATTTTAACACTTCTCAACCAAATGGCTAAAGGACAAACACATTAACATGTTATACATCCTTCCTTATCCCAATTTCCAATAATACCATTTCTAATTAACCATCAATATACATAATCAATATTCTTCTCACCATCAACATGGTCCCACCACAATTCAACCTCAATCATTCATCACACATATATCACAACATGCAATTTCTCATATATCACACCATCAAGGCATCAATATTCATAATCACATATACGATCACATCATATATCTCAACCATTCAACAACATCAACAATTCAATACCTATCTTAGGGCCTCTAGCCTAAGTATTTCCCACCACATTACATTTTAAATACGAGAAACCGAGACCATACCTTAGCCGACTTTCCAAGCTCAACTGGAGCACTTCCAATTCACTTTTCCACAAGCTCTCAAGGTCTCAACACATCCAAGAACAGATTTTTCAAACACAAAGCTCCTCTCTAAGCTTTCCAAAAATCACCAATCAAGCTCCAATATTCACAAACACACTACCTAAGCCACAAATATCATATTCAACCACAATATCTCAATACTCAAACATCATATAACAATAAATTACACTAGGGTTGAGAACCTTACCACACTCAAGGTCCAAGAAGACAAGATTAACCTTCACTTTCAAGAGATTTGGGTCCTACAACATCAAAGAGTCTAAAATCTCAACACATTACTCTATGAAACTCGAAAATAAGGGGCTGGAATTTGAGCAACAAATTGTGGCTTACCTCAAGATTGATTGTATGATTTTTGTAGAGCTCTTCGCAGTGAACGCGTGGCCATAAATGGTGCGGTAATCGGAGCTCTAGATCAAAAGTTATGGTGGTTTGAAGATCAAATGAGAGAAAGAACTTGAGAGAGTGTTCTTCCCCCTCTCCCTTCCATTTTCAGCATGTTCTTAGTGCTAGTGAGGAGAGAGAGTGCTAAAAATTAGGGTTTTGGTTTAGTTAGGTTGGGACAAGGCCCAATATGGGTCTGATTGGCCCGATTTGGCCCGTTCAGTTCAATCTTAGTCCGAATTCCACAAATTTGGTACCGAAATTCTCGTCTCAATCTCCTCTATCACATTAAGCCATAAAAATCACATTTTTGGCTTTCTAGAATAAATTCTCATTTATGGGTTAATTAGCCATTAATTAACCAAATTTTACATTTATACTTACCCTTTATGCATAATCACCATTGTATATAATTACTCATGATCTCTATTAAAGGGAGGTAAGCAAAAAAGATGAAGAAAAAGACATACAACAACCCTTGTTAATGTTATTTCATCACTCAATTTTTTAAATCAGAAATCAAATTAAGCACATAAGGAATATAATTTAAACATTGAGAAACTTAACATATGAAGAATGATGATAAATTAACTTGTATGAAATAAAAATATGAAATTTAAGATAAAAATTATAAAAACTTAAGTAAATAAGAATAAAATAAAAGAAATAGAAGATATAGAGTGGAATAACGAATAATAATATTTTATAGTTTATAGAAAAATCATAGAGTAGAAATGATGCATCATAGGGGAAAAAAATTTTATCAAAGAGAAGAGCAACTAGTGAAAAAATATATTCTCTTCTAGCATATATAACTTTTTATAGCGAATAAATTATGAAATAAAAAAATAGCTAAAATAAAAAAGAAACGAATAAAATTGTATTTTTTTAATAAATCAAAAAATATTCATGACCATATAATTGATGGTGGACATATAACCATTAGACAATAAATTATAAAAAATATTCATAAAAATATTAGATTTGATATTAAAATAATAAAAAATATAAAAAATGAATGAAAATCTAAAATTTAAAATCAAAATATTTAATACAAAGGAAAAAAATAAAAAAATTTTTAGTAAACAACAACTCTTACATTAACATGACAATGAATTGAATTAAATAATATATATTTGAATTAATTAAACTAAATAATTTATAAAATAAATTAATTATAATTATTTAGCTCAATAAAATAAGTTAAATAAATAAAAATATATTATAAATATGTCATGTAAAAATTATAACACTTTTAAAAACCATTAATCAAAATACATAAAACAAAAAAATTAATACAAGTAAAAAAAATAATTCATTTATTTCCGTCAAATCAAATAATTAACTAGTTATAATTAATGTGGTCAAATATAATATTAAATAATTTTATATTTATCTTAATCAAATCAAATAAATAATTAATTATAACACTTTTAAAAATTATTAATCAAAATACATAAAATGAAAAAGTTAATATAAATCAAAATAAAATTAATTCATTTATTTTAGTCAAATCAAATAATTAATATAATTGATTAATTATAGTTAACGTGGTCGAGAAAATTATTTAATAATTTTATATTGATTTCAATCAAATTAAATAAATTAAAAAAACCTTCAAAATATGTCATGTCAATTATGCTATTAATTAAAAAAAATTGATTTTAATAATATATAATAAATAATTTATAGATAGATAATAAATTATATTCATCTGATATCTACAAGAGAAATGGAATTTAGTGGCGGTTTTTATAGGGATTAGCGGCGGTTTTAAACCGCCGCAAAACGAATTACCAAGGCTTCGAGAAACAGGACAAGGGGGAAGGCTGTCAACGACGACACCGGGATAGATGGTTGGAGAGGCCACCGACGACGTCACGGACGTGCACGGAGGAAGGAGAAGACTTGGATGACCGCTTTCACTTTACCTTTGTGCGCGAGAGCTACACGGCGGAGGGAGGAGACTAGTGACGGGGAAGAACGACGACACAGACGTGGCGGCTAGAACTAACGGAGGAAATAGTCACAAGGGCGGGAGAAAGAGACTAGTGATTAGCGCCTTTGCTCTGCTGGGGTTTGTACGAAAAGGATGAAGGTCAATGGCGCCGAAATATTTTGGTTAGGATATTTTAATGAAACAAACCCTACCCCTCCCCGCTCCTTGCTCCCCCATCCCCCCAAGGTTATTTGCTATTGTTGGGGCCAAAAACAGCTACCAAATCAGATCAATTGAAATAGAGCCTAATTATGCAACAAAAACCTAGCAACTCAGTCGATTTGCAGCGTTTTAAAAAAATGTCGGCAATTTTTCGCTGCTAAATCCCATTTCTCTTGAAATAGATCAACATTATATACATATATTGTCAAATCAATTTGTTTAATAAGTTGTTTTTAGAAGTAATATATTAAGTAAAGAGATTGAAATTTAAATATTTAAATCGAAAGAAGAAACATTTATATTTTTTCAAAGATAAGACTATTTTAACTTTATTTTATAATATTAGGTAAAAGAAATTTGGCAATAATATAAAATACCAACATTTAATTACCTTAACAAGACCCAAATTATTATTGTCATCATAATAAAAATATCATATTAGGTTTATTATATATATATATAAGAGAGAGAGAAGTCAATTTATTTAATTGTTTGATAAAAAATTTAATACATTCATCAAATCAACAAAATATTTATGAGTAGATAATGAAAGGATCTATCAATCGCAAGAATGACAAAAAAATTCATCCACAATAAAAAATTATTGAATTTGTAAAAATTAAGACAGAATTTTTAACAGAAGAATTTGTCCATAGTAAAAGCAACCAATTTTATAAAATTTAAAGATAAAATTGTAAAGAATCATTATAATATGAGTAGTACTTCTTCTTTTTAACTAATTCAATTTATTTAATAAGTTGTTTTTAGAAATAATATGTTTAATTAAAAAAATTGCTGTCTAAATATTTAAATCAAAATAAAAAAATTAATTTTTTTCAAAAATAAGAATTATTTAATTTTATTTATACATATTATGTAAGAAACCTGCCGGTAATAATGTGAGACAGCGACATTTAATTATCTTAACAAGACCCAATTTATTATTGTCATTATAATAAAAATATTATATTGGGTTTAATTTTTTTTTCAAGAGCCTATAAATAGACTGATCAATAAGCTTGATTATTCATATTCTTTCAAGAAAACAAGAAAACACAAATTGATTTTGACAAAATGGCACCTAATAGTGCGTCAAAGTTTTTCTTTTGCATTCTTTTCGTGGCTTTATTTTTTATTTCAGGTAGCAAAATTATTTTACCTTTCTTTATAATTCATTTTATAATGAGTAAAAAAAATTGGAAGCAAGATTTTAATTATAAAAGTTACGATATTATATTATTATAAAATTTTTTATTTTAAGTATTTAAACAATTAAATACAGATACATAAATGATTATACTTAACTAAATGAATATAATAAATATATTTAAATATTATATCAATCTATCAATTTTGTTAATTGTTGCAGATGCAAACAGTGTCAATAGGAGGTTGGAAATTTGCGATAAAAGAATATCATGTGATACTGGATTTTGTCACGTTGTATGCATCATATTTAATCATTATCAACGTTGGGACTGTAATCCTACAAGTGGTTGCTGCTGCCATAGTAGTTAACTCCACTGCTCTTCCCCTTAAGCTTGTAATTATTATAAAATTAAATTTTATTACTCTTTTTGTCCAAAATAAAGTTTTATTTTTAAATTTAACTTTATCTAAAATAATTAGTTCACTCTTTTATTAGAGATTTTATTAAATGAAAAAACAGAATATAATTTGAATAAAAAATTACTTGAATAAAATAAATAAGATAAAACTCTATTTAGTTATTTGAGTGAATTTATATTTGATAATTAGTTTAATTTTTAAATCCTTAAGATAATCTCTAACATTGAATCTGTACATTAAAATAGTCATAAGTTTTAATTGTATTATATTATGATGTATTGGTCTCCAAAATTGAATTTTAAGCACTATACTAAACTCTAGACTTTAATTTTAATTTTGAACTTACCCGTCAGCAATCAAATGTGAAAGAATTTGCATTTTTGTAAAATTTTATATTTTATATATTTTCGTAAATAAAAAAACAAAGATAAAAAATACTAAAAACACTTGTTATAAAACAAAGAAAAAGAAAACATATTTTCTAACACACACAGCATTATAATAGCAAATAAAGGTAAAATTTTAAGGATATTTTCAGATAAGTGAACGTCTTTTCTTTTGTTATTATTATCTTTTTGATAAACAATATAAGTATCTTTTATTTAAATAAATAAATAAATATATATAAATCAATACTAAATAATATACCAAAATTTAGTTGATGATGGTTTTTGAATTCTCCTTTTTTTATGAATTTTTTTATTTGTTCTCTTTTTCTTGAATTCAAATTTATAGGTCTCTTTTTTATTTTCATGCATTAAAATTTTAAAATATCATTTTTTAAATTTTTACTAAATGATTTCTCTAGATTGTTTTTTAGCTTTTTTTTATATAAGTTTTCTCAGCCTCCTCTCTTTTTAGTTTTTTCTTTTGTTTTTTTGTACTTTTCTAATTTTCTAAGAACTCTTTTTGCATTATTAATTTTTTCAAGTTCTTTTCTCTTATCACTTTTTTAATACAAATTTATTTTGATATTTAAAGAGAAATTAAAATATAGTTCAATCAACACAAACTAAAAAATCTTTTGTACATACTTCAATTAACATTTTTAAAGTAATAGCAAATGCTACCATATTTTTAATATCTGTCTGCGTCCGCTTCTTCTTAAAAAAAATCTTATCTCTAATTTTGCTTATGTTTTTCTTTTCTTATTTTTTTTATCAGATATTGATGTAAAAAAATATAAAATTACTTTTGTGATTTTTATGATTTTATTTTTTGATGATAATAATAATAATAATAATAATAATAATAATAATATGTAATTATCCGGATATTTTAAGTTTTAATAGATTCCCTCTTTTACATTTTTATTTATAAAAAATAAAAAGACAAAGAAGTTTATCTAAATTTGAAGAACGTATTGAGTACTATTAAAAATACATGATTGATACTATCCTGGTGCAGTTTGAAAGAAATATAAATATATAACAGATGACTGAAAATTTTTAAAAGTGAAATATAATGGGTATCGAATTGGTACAGTTATCCCATGATATATAAAATTAATATAATAATATGTATGATTAGATAATAAAATGCAATGGGTATCGATTTAATGCGATTGCCCCACATAATAGTACTTTCTAAATATAGTTGTCTCGTAATGAAGATAAAACGTGATGTGATAAAAACTATTAAACAAAATGGGTAGTAAGATAACCTTCGAATAAAAAAACAATAGATACTATTTGAATTCCGTTGTCCCAAAACGATAGTAGATACCAATTGGGTATGGTCACTCCACAAGGGTAGAAAAACAAGATGTGTACGAATCGGGTATGGTTGTCCCACAAGAAATTAAACAAATAAGATGGTTGGGTTTGGTTGCCAATAAAAATTGAAAAACAAGATGGGTACCAATCGATTATGGGTACATGACAGAATAGGCTATTTACGGGTACCAGTTGAATATGATTGTCCCATAAAAAAACATGTATGGTACCAGTCGAGAATGGTCTACAAAAATAAAAAATTGATGATTAATGAGTTAGTATCAATGCAATGGTTGCGTGATAGAATAGGTTGTTCATGTTTAAAATAAATTATTTTTGAGTATTGATTAGATATGATTACCGAACAAAATCAAAATTATATGGTTAAAATCAATAACATGCCTAAGACAATATGTGATGATGGTGTGATGATGAGTTTTGAAAATATAACTCAATATTTTTAACAGATTTTTTTTTAAAATATCATGTATGATTGTTGTTATTACTGTTTTTTTTTTACACATTTTTATTGTCGCATTCAAAGAAAAATGAACTTAGAACATTTCTTTTCTTTTTCTCCTGCAGCTTATTTTGTGAAAGAAACATATAATCTTTATTGTCTTTTCTTTTAAAGAAGTGCAAAATCTTATGACATATGGTGATTATCCTTTTTTTCGTAAAATTAGCAGATATTTCATATTTCAATATCAAAATAAATACATTGAAGCAAACGAATGTGGTATTAATGAGATAAATGATAAAAAAATCGTAGAAGTAAAGATTAAAAAAAAAAGAACATTCGAATCATTTATAACAAAATCTTAAAAATGTTGATTGACATTGCGGTTTAAATTCCATAAAAAAGGTACAATCCTCCCTTACTGCTTTATATATTGTAAATTCACTTTTTTTTAATAAATTTTCTATCAACTTAGCAAGGAGAAAATGCACTTTATTGAAAAAGGTAAGGTTGGTTTTTTCTTCGACTAAATTCTTAAAGTGGTCCTGAGCTTGATGTCGTGTACCAAAATCGTTTCTGAAATTTTAATTGCATCAATTACGTCTCTAAGATTGAAAAAATTGTACCATATTAGTCCCTGACCCGTTTTCTGTTAATGCCGCGCTGACATGACTTGATGACGTAAAACCTTTGATGACACGTATCACCTCATGGTTTGGCCACGTATAACGGTATAATGACGTGTTGGTCAACGACACGTGGCATATTGATGTGGATAGTTATGCCACATGTCACAATGTTATTTGTCCACGTGTCATCCACTATGTCATTATTACATATGCACCAAATTGATCCTTTATTTTACATCAAATGACTCATTTTAGTCCCTGAAATTGAATGTTGTGCATCAAATTAGTCCCTTCATCAGTTTGTTATTTTTTTATAAATTCAAATTTTTTAATATCTTTGAATACACTAATTTTATTTTTATTTTTTCACAAGTTATTTAAATACAAGTGCTTTTATAAAATGTTTAAAAATTTTAGTTTTAATTATATAGTTTTTTTTCTTCGATGTTTTATTAAAAGGATTATATGAGATATTGATATTGATTTAGTAAAGAGTGTAAGTTAAAAGTATAATAATATTTCTTAATACAAATTTTTTAATATTTAACACCTTAATAAATATTTTAAGAATACTTGATAAGGCATTTGTTAACTGATATAAAATCATTATTCCCATCCATTTTAGGAATGTTTGATTCCCCATATAATTGACTTCTCACTAAATTAATAAGATAGATTCATACTGACGATTATAATAATTCATTTTATTTATAACTTAGCTTGGCCTTTTCATATATTACACTATTAATTAATATAAGCATTTATTGTAACTATGGCTTGAACAGTATTAAAATAGATACAAATAAACACAAGAGTCAATAATAAACTTTTGGATTTAGTTAACATGTGCTCTAATGATACAGGTTAAAATTGTTAATTAAAAAATTTATTAGAAAAAATTGTATAATAAAAAATATAATTATAATTAGTGTATAAAAAAATATTGAGAATTTTAAATTTACAAAAAAAATGACAACAAAATGATAAAATGACTAATTTAGTGCAGGGCATTCAATTTTAGGAACTAAAATGAGTCATTTGATGCAAAGTAATGGACCAATTTAGTACATATGTAATAATGACATAGTAAATGACACACGAACAAATAATATTATGACATGTGGCATAATCCAACACGTGGCAAATAGCATTGTGACACGTGGCATAACCAGTCACGTCAGCATGCCACGTGTCACTGACCAACACGTTATCATACCGTTACATGTGGCCAAATCATGAGGTGCCATGTGTCATCAAAGATCCACGTCATCGAACCATGTCAGTGTATCATTAACGAAAAATGGGTCAGAAACTCTTATATGGTACAATTTTTTCAATCTCAGAAACGTAATTAGTGCAATTGAAATCTCAGAGACAATTTTAGTGCAACGCGCAATCTCACGGATCACTTTGGAAAATTAGTCTTTCTACCTCTCTAATAAAGCAAGAGACGATGACATCACCAGCAACATCAGGATCACTTTGAAAAATTAGTCTTTCTACCTCTCTAATAAAGCAAGAGACGATGACATCACCAGCAACATCAGCATAAAAGAAAAGGGCTCGCATTACACGTTTTACATAGTATTCTGATCATTGACTTGAAGCCTTGAATTTATAGATTTGAAGGTATAGTACAAAAGAGCATTGACTCTAGATTACTTATTTGACATTTAACTATTGACAACTGATTTTTATGTCTTGTATAAACCTAATTCCACTTTCTTAGACTTGTTTATTAAGGTTGCGTAAAGCACTATTACAAAGCAAAGAGGGCTGAATGCTATTACACAAAACAATAAAAAATATCAAAGATGGACGAATACTTAATTACTGCTGAACAGAACATGTTTCCAAAGCATAAATGACAACAAATAAAAAATCAAACCGTGAAAAAAACTTCTAATCATAGAAATTCATAACGCCTTTGATAAAGAGATGGGAACAATTGGAAACCATGATTAATAGGAGCATCATTAAAGTTATAATCATCTGAAAGTGCATGCAAGCTACTATAATAACTTAATAAAGTTATATTAGAGCAAAAATCTACACATGCCAAAATAATCATGTCATCTGATATTAAACAAATATACCAATAAGGTTTTATATGTTTTTTCCAATTACGAAAAAATAAAGAAAGAAAGTAAAAGTTGTTATAAAGATAGTCCTTTCCACCTTCAAGAATGATTACTCGGCTAAAGTTATGATTGTAAAACAGCTGATCTAGATCCCACTCGTAATGACCTGCTAAAGGCACAATGTAAAAAATGAGATGTAGAATTCTTCTGGAATACTCTCAGTAAATAGAGAACACAAAACAAAAGAGAGGAAAAGCATGGAAAATTTTCTTACGTGCAATCTTGTAGAAAGCAATTAACTCTCATGGTCTTTCAGTTTGAACTGGTTTAAAATCTAAGTGCCAAATCAAATTATTGTTAGTAACCAAAGCTTGGTTCCTTATCATCAATGTTTTATGTAGCTCAGTAATCACAAATAATTGAGATTCAAGTAATTTCATCCTTGTCAAGTCTTTATAGCAACCTGTCTTTTTCTCACAATAAAAAATCTTTACAAAGACATAATTCCAGTAGTTACTTATAATATCCCTTGAAGGCATATCTCAAGATTCACAATGAACCATTAATATTCCAAATCAAGTATTAAATTTTTCATAATTCTTCCTAGTACCATCATCATTCATAAAGACAAAGAAATAGTTTTCTATCACATCATGCAAAGGAAAATTTCTCCTTAAGGACATGAGTTCTTTGGTAACATTATTTAGTTAAGCACTCCCTTTTTACTTTTCTTTCTTTCTAAGTAAAGATTCATAATTACTAAAATAATGATCACAAATATCACAAATAATCAATAAGTAACAATAGTTGACTATTTATCCATATAGGAAATATTTTCCAGGAATCTATTGAGTCATGGGTTTTTATAATTATGCACAATTTTATGTTTAACTATTGGAAAAGATTAATAAGGTCAAATAATTAAGTGTATGTGAGGCTAAGTAAAATAGTTAAATCGCAAATGAATATAGTAAAACACACATATTAAGCATCTTATTCTTCAGTTCTTTCCAAAAATTTATTGTTTCCTTTTGACAAGATATCAAACAAAATAAGATTATCAAATCAGGGGAAAAACCATATATTAAGAAGTCAAACTTATTCTGAGTTAAAAAAGTACAAATGGAACTCATTTATGAAAATTTTGATCCTATACTTTACTCTCTAACCAAGTATATGCAAGCATATTTTATGCAACATATTGGATTCTATTTGCGCTTAATCTTTACCACAAGATGGCTTATGATCAATAAAACCCAACAAAGAGTTATATACAAAATTATAAGAAATTTTTACATGAGAGAATATGATATAGTCCAACATAGAGAAACAAATACACATTAATGACCAAAAAATAATGCTAAAAATGGATGTTTCTAGGAAAAAATGCATGAAAGGTTGAATACCTGATAGCCTCTAAGAGCTCCTTAGCAATTATAGCTGATTATTTTCCAATAATCCTTGTTCAACACCCTTTTTGCAAAATCTGTTGCAACAACCGTTAAAGAAAGCCAAGGAGCTTTATCAAAACCTGGATCTTCCTTCAAGACATCTCGATTGTTTTACTCATTCAACCTCTAATATGCAAAAACTTCCAACATTTAGCACTGATAGTTTTATCTTTTGTCAATAAATTCGAGTACATGGATGGTAGCCAACATCACTACTTTGCATTATCATGTTACTGACTTAAAAAAATATCCAAACCCATTTCTGTTGTATACTCAAAAATACAGACAACACTTGATCTACTCCAAAGGCAGCACCAACCACATATCTATCATCTTCTAATAGATGGTAATTTCAGGTAATTTGAGCTTCACAGACTAGAGCACATAAGTTGGAAATTTAGGGTTTTGAAGATAAGCTTGTTAGAAACAAGAGACTAAACTAAAGAAAGGATTTGTGTATTATTCAATATGATAAAAAGTACAATGTACAAGGGGTATATATAGGTGCCAGAAGAATCAAAGTAATAAAAGTATAGAATCCTACAATTAATATACAGATATGCTATATAAATATAAATGATACTAACTGATATAAAATGATTCTAATAATTCTCTAATGATTCTTTAACATACACCCCTCAAAGATTAGGCTCAAGAGGAGTAGGCTCAATGCGACTATCTGTAATTCCGGCTCGAGCAAGAAGATCTGAAGCATATTTAGCTTGAGAGAGATAAATGCCATCGTCGGTGGATATGAATTCTAGACCAAGAAAATAGCTGAAAGAACCAAGATCTTTCTTCTCAAAAGTATGCTGAAGGGACGCCTGAAGATTAAAAATACCATCAGTGTCATCTCAGTAATGATCATGTCATCAACATACAGAAGTAGAAGAACAACTCCACGTTCACTTTTATGAATAAAGAGAGAATTCTCATTAGGACTGCAAGTGAAACCAAGAATGCATATGGTAGTGCTGAACTTGTCAAACCATTCATGAGGAGCTTGCTTAAGCCCATAGAGTGCCTTGCGAAGGAGACAAACTTTGCCAGAAGGACAAGGATAACCCGAAGGGGGTTTCATATAGACCTGCTGTTTCAAATCTCCATTAAGAAATGCATTCTTCACATCCATCTGACTGAGATACCATTTTCTGACCGCAGTAATGGCAAGAAGAGCTCGAACAGATGTGAGACGAGCAACATGAGCAAAAGTCTCTTCATAGTTAATACCATATTCTTACGTACAACCCTGAGCAACCAATCATGCCTTATAACGGTCAATAGAACCATCAGAGCGAGTCTTGATCTTATATACCCATCTGCTTTTCACAACTTCTTGATTAGAAGGAGAATTAACTAAGTCCCAAGTGTGTGCTTTTTCAAGTGCCTGTATTTCTTCTTGCATTGCTTGTTGCCAATTTGGATTTGTGGAGGCTTCTCTGAATGACTTAGGTTCATATTGATGAAGAATAGTAGAAAAAAATGAGATGAGGAGGTGAATTTCTCACCATGGAGC
>NC_029774.3:18588770-18590826 GCF_000817695.3 Arachis duranensis | reverse complement strand
GGAGTTGGAGAAGGAGGAACAACAGGAGGTTGTGGAGGGTGACTCGAGATAGAACCTGCAAAATCATCACTAGGAAAAAGGTCAACATTGGGGTTAGTGAAAAAAGGTGACTGAGTAGGAGGAATAGACTCAAAGGAGGAGAACCGAGAAAACATGTGATGCTCCCAAAAGACAACATGACAAGATATACGAATACGTTTAGAGAGAGGATCCCAACAATGATAACCCTTGTGTTCAGTGCCATAACTAAGAAAACAACACATATGAGCCTGAGGTTCAAGTTTACTATGTTCATGAGGCTAAAGAAGAACAAGACAAACACAACCAAAAACTTGAAGAGAACTATAATCTGGAGAGGTACGATAAAGACGCTTAAAAGGAGTAACATTACCAAGAATAGAATAAGGGAGCCTATTGATAACATGAACGACAGTAAGAACAGCTTCACCCCAAGTACGCTCAGGACACGAAGAAGAAAGAAGCATTGCATGAACAGAGTCAAGAATGTGACGGTGTTTGCGTTCAGTTTGGCCATTTTGTTAAGACGCACCAGGGCAAGAAAACTCAGACAAGGTACCCTGTTCTGCAAGAAAGTTTAAGAGTTTGGAATCACGGTATTCCATAGCATTATCACGGTGAAAAACCTTAATGACCTTGGAAAACTGAGTTTTAATCATAGTGGCAAAGTTAATATAAATCTGAGGTAACTCATGGCTATTGGTCATCAAATAAACCCAAGTAAAGCATGAATAATCATCAATGAAAACAACAAAGTATCGAGCTCCTCCCATAGAAGCAGTGGGAGTGAGACCCCAGACAACAGAGTGAATGAGATCAAAAGGAAAGCAAGCAAGAGAGGAATTATTGTGAAAAGATAAAGTAAGTTGTTTGGCAGTTTGACAAGAAATGCAATCAAAAAATTCATTAGGAACCTGACCCAAAACACCTTGAGACACAAGAGGACGCAATTTTCCTAAGGAGCTGTGGGCAAGACGTTGATGCCATAAGTGAAGGGTATATGGAGAAGAAGCAACGCATAGATTTGGTACAGGAGGAATATGAAGATTCTCAACTTCAAACAACCTTCCAACCTTACGTCTAGTCCCGATGACTTGTCCCGTTCGACGATCCTGTACACGACAACCAGAGATAGAGAAAGTAACATCAAAACCCAGATCAACAAGATGACCAACAGAAATAAGATTAAAGTTTAAGTTGGGAATGAAATAAGTATCAGGGAGATTAAGAGTCTTCTAGGAGATAGAACCCTTGTGTGTTGTGTGCAAGAGGGAACCATTAGCAGTATTGACAGAAGGGCCATTTGTAGTTGTAGACAGAGACAAGAAGAGATTACGCAATGGAGACATGTAATTAAAGCATCCCGAGTCAAAATACCATTTAGAATTATCTGGAGGAGTCGAAAGAGCAGCAGAGGTATTACCAGAAAGGGAGAGAAGACGCTGAAGAAGAGATGCAATATCCGATAGAGAGACAGGAGACGGGTTGAGAGGAGCAAAAGTAGTAGATTCAGGAGTAGCATCAACCGCAGAAGCAGGCACAGGACGTGGTGGGCGAGTAGGACAGGTAGTAATCAAATGTCTCGAGAGCTTGCAATAATGGCAGAACAATTGTGAACAATGGTAGCTAATATGACCTTTCTGGTGGCATGTGCGACATTCAACAGAGGGACAGACGAAGAAGAGGTGCCCAAAACGGTTATAATTTCAACAGAATTTATCATTTCTGTGTGTGGTAGTAAAAATAACTGACTTGTCCATAATAACAGATACAAAGATCACAGAGAGGAGAGAAAAACTGCAACATGGGAGCCGAAAACAAGAAAAAGGAGAGCAAAATCGAAAAGAGCTCACCAAAAAACCTAAGGGAGGGTCCCACTATATGCTACGTCAGCAAAAAGGAAGACATGTGGTGGCTTCGGAATGGAGGAAGGAGACACGCTGGCGCTGAGATGGAGGTGCGGGTCAACGGTGTGGGTCGGACGGGGTTGCACACGGGCAAGTTTCTACGGAGCAACACGTGGAGGCTTGCGGAGCGT
>NC_029774.3:18585990-18588752 GCF_000817695.3 Arachis duranensis | reverse complement strand
ACTTTTGGGTAGAGAACAATGGGTGTGGCCAGGGATGTTCTGGCGGCGCTGGCGGCGCGTTCTGCTGTCTCAGATAGTGTGGCAGAGCTCTTTGTAAACTTGAGAAAGAGATGAAGACAATGAGATAGTGTAGGGCAAAAATAGAGGTCGGAAAGGAGAGCAAAAAGAGGACGAAAGAGGCTGCCTGGAGAAGGAAAAGAACCCAGAACTTTATGAACAAAAATTCATTGAAGCGGTGACCGGCTTTGTGGTGGAGTGTGAGGGAGCGTCCGGCGGAGATAGGCGACGAGTGGGGCGGCATTGGAAAGGCTGCAACGAGGAGAAGGCAAGGGTAGTAGCGGTGACGAACCAAAGCGTCAGGAAGGAGCCGAAAATGGATGACAAAGTACTACCAATGAAACAAGATAAAGCTAATGAGCTAGAAACCAATTGTTTTTGAAAAAAAATAACCTAAACTCTTGATACCATGTTAGAAAGAAGAAACTAAACTAGAGAAAGGATTTGTGTATTATTCAGTATGATAAAAAGTACAATGTACAAGGGGTATATATAGATGCCAGAAGAATCAAAGTAATAAAAGAATAAAATCCTACAATTAATATACAGATATGCTATATAAATATACGATACTAATTGATCTAAAATGATTCTAATAATTCTCTAATGATTCTCTAACAAAACCAAACTATAAAAACTTGGAGTTATTTTTTGAAAGATTTGAGCATATTGCGGACAGAGCAAATTGGACTTGTTTGAAGTTCTCTAATTAGATATCCAAAATACTAAACAGAGAAAGAGAATAACTTCAATTACCTTTAAAGGCAGGCGAAGAGAGGTGGAGCAGAATGGAGCATAAGAGAGGAGGTCATAGCAGCAACAAAACACAGGGACGAGTGCGGCGTTCTTCCTCATCGACGAGCAAAAGAACAAGCATAAGCAGAGACGACCACGGAACACCAAAGCAGCTGAAATACAGCTGTACAAGCAGAGAGAGAGTTACAGGAAGAAGCTTGAGGATGGCAGCAATAGCCACTTGCGAGTGAAGTAAAAAATTGAGAAGATCCATTCTCTTTAGATTGAGGGTAGTAAGAAAGTAAATTTGCGTGATGGCAGTAGCTCGAAGGATGGGTAGTAATGGATACATAGAATATCTCAACTCTAATTCTACTCATTTTTAATATGCTACTCATTTTTAATATGCTGGTATTTGATTTTATTCGTAATTATTAAAAAAATATAATATTATTATATAACTTAATAATAATTTAAAATAAAATTAATTTTTATATAAAAAATATTAAATTATTATCAATAATATTAAAAAATAAAAAATAATTAAAATATTTTTTATTTAATATTTATTAATAATTAATTAACATTTCTTTTAAATGATAATGCATGATTGAATGGAGGTACAAAAATCTTTGACCGATAATAAAATAAAATTAAATCATCTTAATAAATGGTAGATAATATTAAGGTTCGTTTGAATATGTTCATAAATTATTTTTTTTAATTTATGAAAAGGTATAGTATTAATATGTGGTATAATTTTTAAAATTAAATTTCAGCTTTTTAAAAAGTTATTTTAGTGTTTATAAAGAAATTTAAAAAAATAGCTTCTCTTAAGATAAAAAGCTTTTTATTACTTTTTTCTTAAAATAACCACTTTTAGAACTAAAAAACCAAATATAAAATAACTTATTTATAAATTACTTTTAATATAAATATTTATTATTTAAACTATTTTTTTAAAATAAATTTAATTAAACTGTTTATCCAAATTAAACCTAAATCACTACACCAGAATCAAAGTACTTCCAAGTAACTCTTTCTATATACAAATGAAACAAATGCATTTAAAATGAGGAATAAACAAATGACATCAAGATTTTAAATTTACAAATAAAATAGTTTTTAAAAAATCACTAGTGCAGCATCAAATTTATTGGATTATAACAGCTTTAGGATTGTTTTTTCCATAAGACTAAACTCAAGAAATTGATTAATTAATAGAATAAATGCATATTGACGTTTTATAGGCGTCATCATAACTAAATGCTAATTAAAGTGAAACAACACTTCTAATTTATTTATTTCTGTCTAAATGATCACATATATGAATTAATTAAACTAAATAATTTATATAATAAATTAACTATAATTATTTAGCTCAATGAAATAAATTAAATAAATAAAAATATCTTATAAATATGTCATGTAAAAATTATAACACTTTTAAAAATTATTAATCAAAATACATACAAAATTAATGCAAATTTAAAAAAATTAATTCATTTATTTCAATCAAATCAAATAATTAAGTAGTTATAATTAATATGGTCAAATATAATATTAAATAATTTTATATCTATCTTAATCAAATCAAATAAATAATTAATTATAACACTTTTAAAAATTATTAATCAAAATACATAAAATGAAAAAGTTAATATAAATCAAAATAAAATTAATTCATTTATTTTAGTCAAATCAAATAATTAATATAATTGATTAATTATAGTTAACGTGGTCGAGAAAATTATTTAATAATTTTATATTGATTTCAATCAAATTAAATAAATTAAAAAAACCTTCAAAATATGTCATGTCAATTATGCTATTAATTAAAAAAAATTGATTTTAATAATATATAATAAATAATTTATAGATAGATAATAAATTATATTCATCTGATATCTACAAGAGAAATGGAATTTAGTGGCGGTTTTTATAGGGATTAGCGGCGGTTTTAAAACGCC
>NC_029774.3:18580740-18585829 GCF_000817695.3 Arachis duranensis | reverse complement strand
ATGAGTAAATAACAAAAGGATCTATCAATTGTAAGAGTAACAGAAAAACTCACCCACAGTTAAAAATGATTGAATTTGTAAAAACCAAGGCAGAAAAGAATTTATTCATAATAAAAACAACCATATTTATAAAAATTAAGAATAAAATTGTAAAAGAATCATTATAATGTGAGTAGTATTTCTTTTTTTTAATTAAATCAATTTATTTAATAAGTTGTTTTTAGAAATAATATATTTAATTAAAAAAATGAAGTCTAAATATTTAAATCAAAATAAAAAAATTAATTTTTCTCCAAAAATAAAAATTATTAAATTTTATTTTATACATATTAAGTAAGAAATCTGCCGATAATAATGTGAGATAGCGGGAATTAATTATCTTAACAAGGCCCAATTTATTATTGTCATTATAATAACAAAATCATATTGGGCTTAATTTTTTTTTTCCAAAAGCCTATAAATAGACTGATCAATAGGCTTGATTATTCATATTCTTTCTAGATGGCTACTAATAGTGCATCAAACTTTTTCTTTTGTATTTTTTTCATGGCTTTATTTTTTGTTTCAGGTAACGAAATTTATCTTACTTTTTTTTCATAATTCATTTTGTAATGAGTAAAAATGCTTGGAAGCAACTTTTTAATTATAAAAGTGATGATATTATATTATAAAATTTTTTATTTTAAGTATTTAAACAATTAAATAAAAATACATAAATGATTATACTTAACTAAATGAATATAAAATATATTTAAATATTATATTAATCTATCGGTTTTGTTAATTATTGCAGACGCAAGCAGCAGTGTTAATAGGAGGTTGGATCATTGCAATAAAGATATATCATGTGATAGTGGACATTGTCGAATTGTATGTATCATACTTGATCACTTTCAACGTTGGGAGTGTAATTCCACAAGTGGTTGCTGCTGCCATAGTGATGGTTAATTCAAGTGCTCTTCTTCTTATGTTTGTTCACATATATTTATGTTGAATGAACACATCTTTTTATGTATTTCCTGATAAAAATAAACAAGTGGAGGATCATCAAATCTAAAAAAAAAAGTGAAATATAAAATAATAAAAACAAACACAATAAAAATTTATCCAATATTCAAATGCATTACCTTCAAACTCTTCCAAAATGTTAATTTTTACCTAATTTTTTAATTATTTTCTTTATCTTATTCTAAGGCGTTAGCTATTGTAATGAGCATATAATTAAATTTATCCATTCTTTAACTAAGAAGGATTACAACATTTTAAATATCTTTTGTTAAAATATTTGAGATCAACACAAATTTAAGATAATATTTGACTAAAAAAACTAATATATTAGACTAAATAATGTATCCATTTAATAATTATATTTTCTTTCAAAATATTACAGTTGCCTACAATGATGACAAATTTATTAGTCCAAAGTAATGTACAATATTTTTTTCTATTTTAAGATAAATAATAAAATTTTTACTAAAAGAAAATATGATACAATTTATACTTATTCTTTATGCATAAGCATTATTGTATATAATTACTCATGATCTCTATAAAAGGAAGGTAAGCCAAAAAGATGAAGAAAAAGACACACAACAATTTTCGTCGATGAAATTTCATCACTCAATTTTCTAAATTAAAAATAAAATTAAGCACATAAGAAATATAATTTAAACATTGAAAAACTTAACATATGAAGAGTTATGATAAATTAACTTTTATGAGATAAAAATGATAAAATTTAAGATAAAAATTGTAAAAGCTTAAATAAATAAGAACAAAATAAAGAAATAGAAGATATAGAGTGGAATAACGAATAATAATAGTTTATAGTTTATAGAAAAATCATAGAGTAGAAATGATCCATCATAGAAAAAAAAATTTTATCAAAGAGAAGAGCAACTAGTGAAAAAAAATGAGATTCTCTTTTACCATATATGACTTTTTACAATGAATAAATTATGAAATAAAGAAATAGCTAAAATAAAAAAAAAGAATAAAATTATATTTTTTTTAATAAACTAAAAAATATTCACGACCATATAATTGATGGTGGACATATAACTATTAGACAATGAATTTTAAAAAAAAAATATTAATAAAAATATTAGATTTGATATTAAAATAAAAATAAGTTAAATAAATAAAAATATCTTATAAATGTGTCATGTAATTAAAAATTATAACACTTTTAGAAATTATTAATTAAAATACATAAAACAAAAAAATTAATACAAATTAAAAAAATTAATTCATTTATTTCAGTCAAATCAAATAATTAATTAGTTATAATTAATATAGTCAAATATAATATTAAATAATTTTATATTATCTTAATCAAATCAAACAACTGATTAATTATAAAATTTTTAAAAATCATTAATCAAAACACATAAGACGAAAAAATTAATACAAATTAAATAAAATTAATTCATTTATTTCAGTCAAATCAAATAATTAATGCAATTGATTAATTATAGTTAATGTGGTCGAAAATTTTTTTAATAATTTTATCTTTATTATAATCAAATTAAATAAATTAAAAAACACCTTCAAAATATGTCATGTCAATTATGCTATTAATTAAAAAAGATTTTAATAATATATAATACATAATTTATAGATAGATAATAAATTATATTCATATGATATTTACAAGAAAAACGGGATTCAGCGGCGGTTTTAAATCGCCGCAAAACGAATTATTGGCGCTTCGAGAAACAGGGCAAGGGGAAAAGCTGTCGAGGACGACACCGAGACAGATGGTTGGGGCGGGAGCCGTCGACGTCATGGAAGTACACGGAGGAAGGAGAAAACTTGGACGACCCCTTTCACTTTATCTTCGCGTGCCGGAGCTACATGGTGGAGGGAGGAGACCAGTGACGCGGAAGAATGACGACACAGACGTGGCGACTAGAATTGACCAAGGGAAGAATCATGACGGTAGGAAAGAAGACCAGTGATTGACCCTTTACTCTGCTGAGGTACGCGCGAAAAGGGTGAAAATTAATGACGTCGAAATATTTTGGTTGGGGTATTTTAATGCAACAAATCCCGTCCCCTCCTCAAGGTTATTTGCTATGATTGGGGTCCAAAATAGCCACAAAATTGGATCAATTGGAACGGAGCCTGATTATGCAACAAAAATCGCAGTAACTCGGTCGATTTGCAGCGTTTTGAAAAAACGCCGACAATTTTCCGCTGCTAAATCCCATTTCTCTTGTAGTGGATCAACAATATATACATATATTGTCAAATCAATTTGTTTAATAAGTTGATTTTAGAAGTAATATATTAATTAAAGATATTAAAATTTAAATATTTAAATCAAAAGAAGAAACATTTATATTTTTCAAATATAAAAACTTTTTTAATTTAGAAGGTCAATTAATTTAATTGTTTGGTAAAAAATTTAATACATTCATTAAATCAACAAAATATTTATGATTAGATAACAAAAGGATCTATCAACCGTAAGAGTGACAGAAAAATTCATTCACAGTAAAAAATTATTGAATTCATAAAAACTAAGACAGTTTTTAGCAGAAGATTTTGCTCATAGTAAAAGGAATCAGTTTTATAAAATTTAAGAATAAAATTGTAAAAGAATCATTATAATGTGAGTAGTCTAAATCAATTTATTTAATAAGTTATTTTTAGAAATAATATGTTTAATTAAAAAAATTGTAGTCTAAATATTCAAATCAAAATAAAAAAAATTATTTTTTTCCAAAAATAAGAATTATTTAATTTTATTTTATACATTTTAAAGTAAAAAATTACCAATAATAATGTGAGATAGGGGCATTATTTAATTATCTAAACAAGATCCAATTTATTATCGTCATTATAATAACAATATCATATTGGGTTTAAATTTTTTTTCAAGAGCCTATAAATAGACTTGATCAATAGGCTTGATTATTCATATTCTTTCAAGAAAACAAGTAAACACAAATTGATTTTGACAAAATGACTACTAACAATGCGTCAAAAATTATTTTTGGCATTCTTTTCGTGGCTTTATTTTTTATTTTAGGTAGCAAAATTTATCTTACTTTTTTTATAATTTATTTTATAATGAGTAAAAATACTTGGAAGCAACTTTTTAATTATAAAAGTTACGATATTATATTATAAAATTTTTTATTATAAATATTTAAACAATTAAATACAGATACATAAATGATTATACTTAACTAAATGAATATAAAATATATTTAAATATTATATTAATCTTTCAATTTTGTTAATTATCGTATACGCAAGCAGTGTCATCAATAGAAGGTTGGATGTTTGCGATAAAACAATATCATGTGATACTGAATTTTGTCACGTTGTATGTATTGTACTTAATCACTTTCAATGTTGGGAGTGTAATCCCCTCAAGTGATTGCTGCGGCCATAGTGATGGTTAACTCAAGTGCTCTTCCTCTTATATTTGTTTATATATATTTATTTTGAATGAACACATCTTCTTATATACTTCCTGATAAAAATAAACAAGTGGAGGCTCAATAAAATAAAAAATTATTAAAGTTTTTTACTTTAACATGATATATGATTAATTATTAAAAAATTAAATTCTATTACTCCTTTGTCTAAAATAAATTTTTATTTTTAAATTTAATTTTATCTAAAATAATTATTAATTCACTCTTTTATTAGAGATTTTATTAAATGGAAAGACAGAATATAATTTGAATAAAAAATTACTCGAATAAAATAAATAAAATAAGACTCTATTTGATTGTTTGAATGAATTTGTATTTGATAATTAGTTTAATTTTTAAATCCTTAAGATAATCTCTAAAATTGAATCTATCCACTAAAATAGTCATAAGTTTTAATTGTATTATATTATGATCTATTGGTCTCCAAAATTGAATTTTAAACACTATACTAAACTCTAGACTTTAATTTCAATTTTGAACTTACCCGACCCGTCAGCATTCAAAATGTGAAAGAATTTGCATTTTTGTAAAATTTTATATTTTATATATTTTCATAAATAAAAAAGAAAAAAATAAAAAATATTAAGAACACTTATTATAGAATAAAGAAAAAGAAAACACATCTTTTAACACACACA
>NC_029774.3:18568648-18580704 GCF_000817695.3 Arachis duranensis | reverse complement strand
ACACACAGTATTATAATAGCAAATAGAGACAGAATTTTAAGGATATTTTTAGATAAGTGAACGTTTTCTCTTTTGTTATTATTATCTTTTTAATAAACAATATAAATATCTTTTATTTAAATAAATAAATAAATATAAGTTAATACTAAATAATATACCAAAATTTAGTTGATGATGGTTTTTGAATTCTCCTTTTTTTTATGAATTTTTTCGTCTGTTCTCTTTTTCTTGGATTCAAATTTATAGGTCTCTTTTTTTTATTTCCATGTATTAAAATTTTAAAATATCATTTTTAAAATTTTTACTAAATAATTTCTCTAGATTTTTTTTAACTTTTTTTATATAAATTTTCTCAGCTTCCTCTCTTTTTTCTTTTGTTTTTTTGTACTTTTCTAATTTTTTAAGAACTCTTTTTGCATTATTATTTTTTTAAAGTTGTTTTCTCTTATCACTTTTTTTTAATACAGGCTTATTTTGATATTTATAGAGAAATTAAAATATAGTTCAATCAACACAAACTAAAAAATCTTTTGTACATATTTCAGTTAACATTTTTAAAGTAACAGCATACGCTACTATATTTTTAAGATTTGTCTGCGTCCGCTTCTTCTTAAAAAAGATCTTATCTCTAATGTTGCTTATGTTTTTCTTTTCTTATTTTTTTATTAGATATTGATGTAAAAGATATAAAATTACTTTTGTGATTTTTATGATTTTTTATTTTTTGAGATAATAATAATAATAATAATAATAATAATAATAAATCTAAATTTGTTCTTGAAGAACGTATTGAGTACTATTAAAAATACAAGATTGATACTGTCCTAGTGCAGTTTGAAAGAAATATAAATATATAACAGATGATTGAAAATTTTTAAAAGTGAAATATAATGGGTACCGGATCAGTACAGTTATCCCATGATATATAAAATTAATATGTATGATTAGATAATAAAATGCCATGGGTATCGATTTAATGTGATTGCCCCACGTAATAGTACTTTCTAAATATAGTTGCCTCATAATGAAGATAAAATGTGATATGATAAAAACTGTTAAGCAAGATGGGTAGCAAGATAACTTTCGAATTAAAAAATAATAGGTATTGTTTGAATTCAGTTGTCCCAAAATGACAGTAGATACCAATCGGATATGATCACTCCACAAGGAAAGAAAAAACAAGATGTGTACCAATCGGGTATGGTTGTCCCACAAGAAATTGAACAAATAAGATGGGTACTAGTTGGGTTTGGTTGCCCATAAAAAATTGAAAAACAAGATGGGTACCAGTCGATTATGGGTACCTGAGAGAATAGCCTATTTGCGGGTACCAGTTGGATATGATTGTCTCATAAAAAACAAATCCGATACCAGTCGAGAATGGTTATTCTACAAAAGTAAAAATTTGATGACTGATGAGTTAGTATCAATATAATGGTTGCGTGATAGAATAGGCTGTTCATGTTTAAAATGAATTATTTTTGAGTATCAATTAGATATGATTACCTAACAAAATCAAAATTATATGGATAAAATCAATAACATGCCTAAGGCAAGATGTGATGATGGTGTGATGATGAGTTTTGAAAATATAACTCAATATTTTTAACAGATTTTTTTTAAAAAAAAAACATATCATGTATGATTGTTGTTATTACTATTTTTTTTACACATTTTTATTATCGCATTCAAAGAAAAATGAACTTAGTCTTTTCTTTTTCTCTTGCAGCGTTGGTGGACAAAATTGTGATCACATCAATGTAGTACTCTTTGTTATTGTATGGAATCATTATTATGGCTCTTGGCTATGTGTGGACACAACTCCGTTCAACTTAACCAGCAAGTGTACTGGGTCATCCAAGTATTACCTTACGTGAGTAAGGGTCGATCCCACAGAGATTGTTGGTATGAAGCAAGCTATGGTCACCTTGTAAATCTCAGTTAGGCAGATTAAATGGTTATGTGTTTCGAAAATTAATAATAAATAGAAAATAAAAAGGGATAGAAATACTTATGTAAATCAATAGTGGAAATTTCAGATAGGCGTGTGGAGATGCTAGAATCCTTTCGAATTTCTACTTTCTTATTGCTTTCATCCAATCCTTCTTACTCCTTTCCATGGCAAGCTGTATGTAGGGCATCACCATCATCAATGGCTACTTTTAATCCTCTCGGGAAAATGGTCCTATGCGCTGTCACTGCAAGGCTAGTCGTCTGGAGGCATCACCCTTGTTGATAGCTACATCTCATCCTCTCAGTGAAAATGGTCCAAATGCTCTGTCACAGCACGGCTAATCATCTGTCGGTTCTCAATCAGGTTGGAGTAGAATCCCTTGATTCTTTTACGTTTGTCATCACGCCCAGCCTTCAGGAGTTTGAAGTTCGTCACAGTCATTCAATACCGGAATCCTAGCTACTAGGGTTTACATGAGTAAGTAATTGATGCATAAATCCACTTCCGGGGCCCACTTGGTGTATGCTTGGGCTGAGCTTGATCTATCCACGAGCTGAGGCGTCTTTTGGAGTTGAACTCCAAGTTATAACGTGTTTTGGGCGTTCAACTCCGGATCATGACGTGTTTCTGACGTTTAACTCCAGACAGCAGCATGTACTTGGCGTTCAACGCCAAGTTACGTCATCAATTTCCGAATAAAGTATGGACTATTATATATTGCTGGAAAGTTCTGGATGTCTACTTTCCAACGCCGTTAAAAGCGCGCCATTTGGAGTTCTGTAGCTCCAAAAAATCCATTTTGAGTGCAGGGAGGTCAGATTCCAACAGCATCAGCAGTCCTTTTGTCAGCCTTTTTCAGAGTTTTGCTCAAGTCCCTTAATTTCAGCCAAAAATTACCTGAAATTACAAAAAAACACACAAACTCATAGTAAAGTCCAGAAATGTGAATTTAACATAAAAACTAATGAAAACATCCCTAAAAGTAGCTTGAACTTACTAAAAACTACCTAAAAATAATGCCAAAAAGCATATAAATTATCCGCTCATCAAGCGTATTTTGTGAAAGAAACATATAATCTTTATTGTCTTTTCTTTTAAAGAAGTGCAAAATCTTATGACATATGGTGATTATCCATTTTTTTGTAAAATTAGCAGATGTTTCATATTTCAGTATCAAAATAAATACATTGAAGCAAACAAATGTGGTATTAATGAGATAAATGATAAAAAAGAATTGTAGAGGTAAAGATTTAAAAAAATGAACATTCGAATCATTTATAACCAAATCTTAAAAATGTTGATTGACATTGCGGTTTAAATTCCATAAAAAAGTACAATCCTTCTTTACTGCTATATGTATTGTAAGTCCACTTTTTTTAATTTTTAATTTAATTTTCTGTCAACTTAGCAAGGGAAAAATGCACTTTATTGAAAAAGGTAAGGTTGGTTTCTTCCTTGACTAAATTCCTAAAGTGGTCTCTTGAGTTTGATGCTGTGTATCAAAATCGTTCCTAAAATTCTAATTCCATCAATTACGTTTCTGGGATTGAAAAAATTGCACCATATTAGTCCCTGACCCATTTTTCGTTAATGATGCGCTGACATGACTTGATGACGTAAAACCTTTGGTGACATGTATCATCTCATGGTTTGGCCACATATAACGGTATAATGACGTATTGGTCAACGACATGTGGCATGCTATTATAAATTCAAAATTTTTAATATCTTTGAATACACTAATTTTAATTTTATTTTTTCACAAGTTATTTAAATACAAGTGCTTTTATAAAATATTTTGAAAATTTTAGTTTTAATTATATAATTTTTTTTCTTCGATGTTTTATTAAAAGGATTATATGAGATATTGATATTGATTTAGTAAAGAGTGTAAGTTAAGAGTATAATAATATTTTTTAATACAAACTTTTTAATATTTAACACCTTAATAAATATTTTAAGAATACTTGATAAGGCATTTGTTATAAATAAGGCAAGTTATGGCTATTTTTGACTTATTTTCTTTGGTTACCAAACATTTTCGTATAAATTCATTATTCCCATCCGTTTTAAGAATGTTTGATTCCCCATATAGTTGACTTCTCATTAAATTAATAAGATAGATTTATACTGTCGATTATAATAATTCATTTTATTTATAACTTAGCTTGGCCTTTTCATATATTACACTATTAATTAATATAAGCATTTATTGTAAATATGACTTGAACAGTATTAAAATAGATACAAATAAACACAAGAGTCAATAATAAACTTTTGGATTTAGCTAACATGTGCTCTAATGATACAAGTTAAAATTATTAATTAAAAAATTTATTATAAAAAATTGTATAATAAAAAATATAATTATAATTAGTGTAATCAAAAAATATTGAGAATTTTAAATTTACAAAAGAAAATGACAACAAAATGATGAAATTGACTAATTTGGTGCACGACATTCAATTTTAGGGACTAAAATGAGTCATTTGATGCAAAGTAAAGGGACCAATTTAGTGCATATGTAATAATGACATAGTAAATGACACATGGACAAATAACATTGTAACACGTGGCATAATTCGACACGTGGCAAACAGCATTGTGACACGTGACATAACCATTCACGTCAGCATGCCACGTGTCGCTGACCGACACGTTATCATACCGTTACACGTGGCAAAATCATGAGTTGACATGTGTTACCAAAGATCCACGTTATCGAGTCATGTCAGCATGTCATTAACGAAAAATGGACCAGAAACTCTCATATGGTGTAATTTTTCCAATCTCAAAAACGTAATTAGGACAATTGAAATCTCAGAGACAATTTTAGTGTAGAGCGCAATCTCACTATCTTTTTGGAGAATTAGTCTTTCTACCTCTCTAATAAAGCAAGAGACGATGACATCACCAACAACATCAGTATAAAAGAAAAAGGCTCGCATTACACGTTTTACATAGTATTTTGATCATTGACTTGAAGTCTTGAATCTATAGATTTAAAGGTATAGTACAAAAGAACATTGACTCTAGATTACTTATTTGACATTTAACTGTTGACAACTGATTCTTATGTCTTGTATAAACCTAATTCCACTTTTTTAGACTTGCTTATTAAGGTTGCGTAAAGCACTATTACAAAGCAAAGAGGGCTGAATGCTACTACACAAAACAATAAAAAATATCAAAGATGGACGAATACTTAATTACTGCTGAACAGAACATGTTTCCAAAGTATAAATGACAACAAATGAAAAATCAAACCTTGAAAAAAGTTTCTAATCATAGAAATTCATAACCCCTTTGATAAAGAGAACGTGTAGGTGTCAAAGGAAAGTAAAGCACAATAAAAGAGGTTGATCTTTTGAAAAATTTCCTTCAGGAAAATACATATGTTAAGGGGAACAATTGGAAAACCATGATATAGGAGCATTATTAAAGTTATAATCATCTGAAAGTGTAGGCAAGCTACACTAATATCTTAATAAAGTTATATTAGAGCAAAAATTTACAGGTGCCAAAATAATCATGTCATCTGATATTAAACAAATATACCCAATAAGGTTTCATATGTTTTTTCCAATTATGAAAAAATAAAGAAAGTAAAAGTGGTTATAAAGATAGTCCTTTCCGCCTTCAAGAATGATTACTCAGCTAAAGTTATTATTGTAAAACAGCTGATCTAGATTCCACTTGCAATGACCTGCTAAAGACACAATGTAAAAAATGAGATGTAGAATTCTTCTGAAATACTCTCAATAAATAGAGAACACAAAACAAAAGAGAGGAAAAGCATGGAAAATTTCCTTACGTGCAATCTTGTAGTAAGTAATTAACTCTCCTGGTCTTTCAGTTTGAACTGGTTTAAAATCTAAGTGCCAAATCAAATTATTGTTAGTAACCAAAGCCTGGTTCACTACTAGAAAACTAGTTATTACAGACGGATATTTCTGACAGATTTTATCCCACTGAAATACAGAGGGAATTTCAGGGGGATTTTTTGTCGGAAAACAAAAAAATGGATTAGCATAAATTATAGATGGAAAAGAGAATCCGTCGATAAATTCATCGGAAAAATTAATTTTTTTTAGTGAGAAATGGTTACAGACAGAAAATCCGTTTGTAATTTAAATTTTCCGTCAGAAACATTGAGAACCCTAATCCCTTAAACTCTTGGAACACCATTCACACTCCATTCATACTCTGCATAACCATTCGCCCTCATCCCTTAAACTCTTCGCCGCTGCAGCCACCGCAGTCTCTGTCGCCGCTGCAGCCACGCAGCCCCGCATCAGCCATCGCAGCTCCCCGCAACCCCACAGCCTTCTCCTCTGTTCGAGCGCTCTCCTTCTCTCTTGATGTCGCCGTTGTGTTTCTGCCACTGCCCTTCCTCCTTGCTTTCATTCACGAGTCATGACCGTTCCTTCACTCCTCCATTGGAAGTAGATCTGAAGAGCCACGAACCGAGGTGTGGCATGTTCCTCCATCATTGAGTTCCTTGCTGTCGTCGACAATCACATTGTGCCCCTCCTTCCACACCTCCTCCACATGCCATTTTCCCTTTATTTCTGAGGTAAGATTTGAGATTTTTTTCCTATTTCTTAGTTTTTATTTTTTATTTTTGTTCTTGGTGTTTCTTCTGATGAGTTTTCTTATTGTGTTGTTATTGTTATGTTCAACATTTTTTTTGAGGGATTTTGCTCAATGTTAAGGTTCATTTAGTGTTGTAACATTTATGATTAGTGAAAAAATAGATTAAAAACTGAATAAAGTGTTGGTGAGACATCTCCAGACAAGAAATTAAAAGAATTAAAGCTTACTGAAGATCAATCATATGTTTAACTGTTAGTTGTTTATGAAACTACCATAAGCTATTAAGTTTTTTAGGCCAATTGAGATGCTATAATATTTTTTATCATGCATCTGTTATAAATAAAGTGGAATTCTTCTGTTGAAAAACTGCATGCTTTGAATTTTAGAGACTCTTTTTTCTTCAATTGATTTATATTTCTTTCCTTTACTGATTCGTTTTGTTTCTCAATTGGATTGAGGAGTTATGTAACAGAAAAATAATCTAAGGTGGTTGTTGATGATGTTGAAATTTAGTAGTCCTATATATATTTTTCAGCTTTTGATTTTTGTAATTCTCAATGTAGGGGACTAATGTGGTTCTGATTTGATGTAAATGTGAGTCTATGTTTTTGTTCTTTTATTTCTCAAATCACAGTCAATGATTTTGATAAACTAATTCTGTGTAATCTCTGGTATGTAAGTAGAAGACTGATGCATTGATACCTAAATATACTTTTCATTTTTCATTAATATGTTGCGTGCAAGAGAGTCAGGCAAAGGAGTCTTAACTGCTCCCTTCAGGCCGCTCAAAACAAATCGTCTAGGCGTTATCCTCACATTTGCTGTATACAAGAAAGAACTTCCATGTTATAGTATGGCAAATAATTACTTGAAGAACATATTAGGAAATGAAGGACTCATTTAGGATCATTTTTTATTGTTTGGATTTCTAGTTTTCTTCTAAACCAAAAAGGAAAAAGAATTTACATCCAAGGTTTATCATAGAAGTATTTAGTTTTCTAAACTGAAACAATAACCTTTCACAATTTGGATATGGCTATGCAGTTTGACTCTCCCCTGAACATTAAACATGCAAGTATTCTAATCTCTGGCCATTTCATTTTGGTTACTTGAATATTTCAATCTTTTCTTGTTTCATGAATTATCTAATCATACTAATCTATAGGCTGATATTTGATTATTGGCAATCGCAGTCATGGTAGCTAAATCTATACTAGTATTCTAATCTCTGGCCATTTCATTTTGGTTGGTTGAATATTTCAATCTTTTCTTGTTTCATAACTTATCTAATCACACTATTCTATAGGCTGATATTTGATATTTGGGAATCACAGTTATGGTAGCTAAATCTATACTAGACTGATTTGCTGTGTTTTTGTAGCTATATTTATTTGAACTAAGAACAACATACATACTAAGTTAATATTATTGTCATGAAAGCCAATGAAACTTTGTTTTGTCTTCTTTTTTTCCATGTGATTTCATACGTCTCGCTCTAATGTTTGCAGGAGAAGTCAAGGTTTCGCTTTAAAGGCTTCTATGGGGTCTTAAACACTTGTTAGCTTATTCCCAAAACTATTTATGTTCCAACATTGATACTTTTTCAATTCTCTTTCTCTCCCTATTCTTTCATCTGCATGAGTTGATACCTTATGGAGTATAGAGAATTGAATAGTATAACTTTGTGGACATCAGAATGCTTAACTGTTAGTGATTGTTCACGTTTGATGTTTTCGATATATGGCTACCAAATTTGAAGTTATTCACTTGTTCATCTACAGGAAGACCGGGAAAACATGTTGCGTGCAAGAGAGTCAGGCAAAGGAGTCTTAACTGCTCCCTTCAGGCTGCTCAAAACAAATTGTCTAGGCGTTATCCTCACATTTGCTGTATACAAGAAAGAACTTCCATAAAATGCAACCCCAGATGAAAGGATTCAAGCAACTGATGGGTGTGTACTTAAATTTTTTGTACATTCAATGTGTTTGAACACTTACAAGTCTTATTCTTTTTCAATGAAACAATTCCAGTTTTATAAAACTTGAAGGGGTTCCCTTGGATTAGTGAAACACTTAACATAGTTTACCTCATTCGAGTTCGGTAATTAAGAGTTTCGAAGCAACTTTTTCACTGGGGACTGGATCATGAATTTGAGAGCACAATTCATACTGCATTTGACTTGCTAGAGAAGCTTTCTAACGTTTTCTATTAATTCCTGTGAAGGTATCTTGGAGGGGTCTTTGACATTGAGTCATTAGTGGAAAAATTACTTCAGCAACTTGCTAGCAAGCAGTCAGTCATTGTTAATGTTTATGATACTACAAATCATACCGATCCTATCGCCATGTATGGTTCAGATGTATTAGGTGATGAATTCTACCATGTCAGCACTCTCAACTTTGGAGATCCCTTCAGGAAGCATGAGATGCACTGCAGGTAACATATGTTGCCAAATGCCAAATGAGTTTTATATGTTATATCTTATACGACGTGGTTTAATGCCATTTGGTTTAAAATATTAGACAAATTATTCTTTATTTAAAATATTAGTTTTTGATTTGATTTGGCTTGGTTTGACCATAGAAGATTCAGTTTGACTAGGAGAGATTCACATTGTTTTTGGTTATCCATTTGTGTTTTTTCTCGAATTCTTTTTGCTGGAAACTTGGATCGAGGACTGGAATTTGTTAGACCTATTTAATTAATGGAATTTGTTCTGAACTTTTGATTGAGGGATCTATCCAATATATTGGTGCATTTTTGAAGATTACAGAAATTTTAACTGTGGATTTGTTTAGTGTCGAACAATGTTATTTGAAGGATATCAAGTGCTTTGGAAGAACTAATTATTCCTGTAATTAGTAGATGATAAAAGAAGCCTAAGCTTGAACTTCATCCATTCACTGATTGTTGATTTTAATTGTTTGAATTCAATTTTTATGTTTTCTTTTTTAAAGAAAAATTTGTTTCCAAACTACTGCTTTTGCATTGGTGATTTCATTTTGTACCCAGTTTTTTTTTATCAGACTATATAAATAATAAATAAATTAATTGGTACCATTCTACATGTAATGTTCATGATGAATTAGTAGCTACTAGCTAGAAACGTGTTAAACATGCTTTTTAACAGTGACTTGATTTTGCTAAACCTTGACATTGTCTTTTTGGATGTCCTGATTATCTGATTTTAATTTCTTTTTCCATTGAAATACTGTCATAAGATCAAAGATCAAGGTGTTATCACTTGGTTTATGCTAGGGAGTATAAACTACTAATTTATGTGCCTTTCGGGGTTAAAAAAACTTCCGTTGTGCCATTTCTGGAATTGAGCATTTCATTTGAGATAATCTGGAGAGATCTTGTGTGTTGGAGAGTATCGAAAAAAATCAACTCATTGAAAAGTTTTAGCATGATTGAAGGAAAGCTTAGTGATTGAGATAAGACTAATAATTCCATACAATCTACCTCCTGGAATGTGTATGAAAGATCCTTATTTGTTTTTGACTTGCTTAATACCTGGTCCTAATAACCCTAAAGCTAACATTGATGTATTCTTGGGACCCTTGATTGACGAATTAAATGAGTTGTGGAATCCTGGTGTTTTGACGTATGATATTGTAGAAAAGAAGAATTTCGTCTTAAAGGCAGCATTGATGTGGACTATCAATGATTTCCCAGCTTATGGGATGTTGTCTGGGTGGATGACACAAGGAAGATTGTCATGTCCTATTTGCATGGAGGATACCAAGTCTTTTACACTATCACATGGAGGCAAGGCATCATGGTTTGATTGTCATCGGAGGTTTTTGCCGACAAACCACCCTTATAGGCGCAATAAGAATGACTTCAGGAAGAATAAAATAGAAAGTGAAGAGGCTCCTACCAGATTAAGTGGTTTGGAGATTTGGCAAAGGGTTAAAGGACTTGGGAAGATATCAGATAATGGAAAGTGGATCAAATCGCGAGAGTATGGTATTACTCACAATTGGACTAAGCAAAGTGTGTTTTGGGAGTTACCTTATTGGAAGGATAACCTGGTTCGTCACTGTCTTGATGTAATGCACATAGAGAAGAATGTGCTTGATAACATAATGAATACTGTTATGGACACTGATAGAACTAAAGACAATGAAAAAGCTAGGTTAGATCTGGCTGAACTGTGCAAGCGTCCAGATTTACATTTGCGGCATGTCGGTGATAATTGTTGGTCCAAACCTAAGGCAGCTTATACTTTAACTTCTGAACAACAACAAGACATGTATAGGTGGGTGCAACAACTTAGATTTCCAGATGGTTATGCATCTAACCTTGCTAGATGTGTAAGTCTTTCCCAGGGGAGGTTTATTGGTATGAAGAGCCATGATTGTCACATTTTTATGTAGTGCTTGCTTCCAACTGCATTCAGAGAACTACTGATGAGCGGATAATTTATACGCTTTTTGGCATTGTTTTTATATAGTTTTTAGTAAGTTTAAGCTACTTTTAGGGATGTTTTCACTAGTTTTTATGATAAATTCATATTTCTGGACTTTACTATGAGTTTGTGTGTTTTTCTGTGATTTCAGGTAAATTCTGACTGAAATTGAGGGATTTGAGCAAAACTCTGAAGAAGGCTGACAAAAGGACTACTGATGCTGTTGGAATCTGACCTCCCTGCACTCGAAATGGATTTTCTGGAGCTACAGAACTCCAATTGGCGCGCTCTCAACGGCGTTGGAAAGTAGACATCCAGGGCCTTCCAGCAATATATAATAGTCCATACTTTATTCGAAGAATGACGACGTAACTTGGCGTTGAACGCCAAGTACACGCTGCTGTCTGGAGTTAAACGCCAGAAAAACGTCATTATCCGGAGTTGAACGCCCAAAACACGTCATAACTCAGAGTTCAACTCTAAGAGATGCCTCAGCTCGTGAATTAATCAAGCTCAGCCCAAGCATACACCAAGTGGGCCCCGGAAGTGGATTTATGCATCAATTACTTACTCATGTAAACCCTAGGAGCTAGTTTATTATAAATAGAACATTTATCTATTGTATTAGATATCTTTTGACCACTTTAAGTCTTTAATCATTCCGTCACTTGATCATGGAGAGGGCTGGCCATTCGGCCATGCCTGAACCTCTTTTGCTTATGTATTTTCAACGGTGGAGTTTCTGCACACCATAGATTAAGGGTGTGGAGCTTTGCTGTACCTCAAGTATTAATGAAATTCTACTTTCTTTTATTCAAATCTCTCTTATTCTTATTCCAAGATATTCATTCGTACCCAAGAACATGATGAATGTGATGAGTCAAATTACCCTCATCATCATTCTCACTTATGAACGCACGTGATTGACAACCACTTCCATTCTACATGCAATCGAGCTTGAATGTGTATCTCTTAGATTCCCCAACAGAATCTTCGTGGTATAAGCTAGATAGATGGCGGCATTTATGAGGATCCGGAAAGTCTAACCTTGTCTGTGGTATTCCAAGTAGGATCCTGGGAATCCGGAAAGTC
>NC_029774.3:18566871-18567481 GCF_000817695.3 Arachis duranensis | reverse complement strand
TCCATGCATTAAAGATTTCTAAGTTTGGTGTCTTGCATGTTTTCTTTGCATCAAAAATTTTTCAAAATAATGTTCTTGATGTTCATCATGATCTTCAAAGTGTTTTTGGTGTTCATCTTGACATTCATAGCATTCTTGCATGCATTCATTGTTTTGATCTAAAAATTTCATGCATTGAGTATTTTTGTTGTTTTTTCTCTCTCATAATTAAAAATTCAAAAATAAAAAAAATATCTTTTCCTTATTTCCCTCCAAATTTTCGAAATTTTGGGTTGACATGGTCAAAAATTTTTAAAATTAGTTGTTTCTTACAAGTCAAGTCAAAATTTCAATTTTAAAAATCTTACCTTTTCAAAATCTTTTTCAAAAAATCATATCTTTTTCATTTTTTTTATTTTATTTTCGAAATTTTTTTTAAATTTATTTTCAAAATCTTTTTCTTATCTTTTTATCAAATTTTTGAAAATTAAGCTAACAATTAATGTGATTGGTTCAAAAATTTGAAGTTTGTTACTTTCTTGTTAAGAAAGGTTCAATCTTTAAATTCTAGAATCTTATCTTGTAGTTTCTTGTTAGTTAAGTAATTTTAAAAATTAAATCTTTTTCAAAA
>NC_029774.3:18566335-18566735 GCF_000817695.3 Arachis duranensis | reverse complement strand
CTTATCTTCTTATCTTTTTCAAATTTGATTTCAATATCTTTTTCAATCAGCTAACTAACTTTTTGTTTGTTTCTTATCTTTTTCAAAACCACCTAAACTACCTATCCCTCTCTAATTTTCGAAAATTCTCTCTCTTTTTCAAAAATTCTTTTTAATTATTTTAAATTTTAATTTTAAACTTATTTTATTTTTAATTTTCGAAAATTACTAACCCTTTTTCAAAATTATTTTCGAAATCTCCCTTCTCTCCTCTTCTTCTATTTAATTATTTAATTACTAACACTTCTCTTCACCTCTCTTCAATCTACGAATCCGAATCCCCTTCTTCTTTCTTCTACCCCTTTCTTCTTCTACTAACATAAAGGAATCTCTATACTGTGACATAGAGGATTCCTCTTTC
>NC_029774.3:18564803-18566275 GCF_000817695.3 Arachis duranensis | reverse complement strand
CTCATGCTTTTCCCTTTTGCTGTAAGAGACAGAGTTAGAACATGGTTGGATTCACAACCTAAGGACAGCCTGGACTCTTGGGATAAGCTGGTCACTGCCTTCTTGGATAAATTCTTTCCTTCTCAAAAGCTGAGCAAGCTGAGAGTGGATGTTCAAACCTTCAAACAAAAAGATGGTGAATCCCTCTATGAAGCTTGGGAAAGATATAAGCAGCTGACCAAAAGATGTCCATCTGACATGTTTTCAGAGTGGACCATACTGGATATATTCTATTATGGTCTCTCTGAATTTTTGAAAATGTCATTGGACCATTCTGCAGGTGGATCTATTCACCTGAAGAAAACGCCTGAAGAGGCTCAAGAACTCATTGACATGGTTGCAAACAACCAGTTCATGTATACCTCTGAGAGGAATTCTGTGAATAATGGGATACCTCAGAAGAAAAGAGTTCTTGAAATTGATGCTCTGAATGCCATATTGGCTCAGAACAAAATGTTGACTCATCAGGTCAACATGATCTCTCAAAATCTGAATGGATTGCAACATGCATCCAACAGTACTAGAGAGGCAGCTTCTGAAGAAGCTTATGATCCTGAGAACCCTGCCATGGCAGAGGTTAATTACATGGGTGAACCATATGAAAACACCTATAACCCATCATGGAGAAACCATCCAAATTTCTCCTGGAAGGATCAACAAAAACCTCAACAAGGTTTTAACAATGGTGGACGCAATAGGCTGAACAATAGTAAGCCATATCCATCATCTTCTCAGCAACAGACAGAGAATTCTGAACAAAATAATTCTAATTTAGCTAATATTGTCTCTGATCTATCAAAGGCCACTTTCAGTTTCATGAATGAAACAAGATCCTCCATTAGAAATCTGGAGGCACAAGTGGGCCAGCTGAGTAAAAAAGTCGTTGAAACTCCTCCCAGTGTTCTCCCAAGCAATACAGAAGAAAATCCAAAAGGAGAATGCAAGGCCATTGATTTAATCAAAGTGGCCGAATACACTCAGGAGGAGGAGGACGAAAATCTTGGTGAGGAAGACCTCCTGGGACGTCCTTCAAGCAAGAAGGAGTTTCCTATTAAGGATCCAGAGGAATCTGAGGCTCATCCAGAGACCATAGAGATTCCATTAAATCTCCTTCTGCCATTCATGAGCTCTGAAGAATATTCATCCTCTGAAGAGGATGAAGATGTGACTGGAGAGCAAGTTGCTCAATACTTAGGAGCTATCATGAAGCTGAATGCCAAGCTGTTTGGTAATGAGACTTGGGAAAATGAACCTCCCTTGCTCATTAGTGAACTGGATACTTGGATTCAGAAAACTCTACCTCAAAAGAAACAAGATCCTGGCAAGTTCTTAATACCTTGCACCATTGGCACCATGAGCTTTGAAAAAGCTCTATGTGATCTTGGGTCAGGGATAAATCTGATGCCACTCTCTGTAATGGAGAAGCTAGGGAT
>NC_029774.3:18562847-18563429 GCF_000817695.3 Arachis duranensis | reverse complement strand
TCATCTCCCCTCACTCACCTCCATTTTCTTCTTCTTCTTCTTCCTCTCTTCTTTCTTCTCTTTCTCGAGGGCGAGCAATATTTTAAGTTTGGTGTGGTAAAAGCATAGCTTTTTTTGCTTTTCCATTACCATTAATGGCACCTAAGGTCAGAGAAACCTCAAAGGGAAGACAAAAGCTTCCACCTCTGAGTCTTGGGAGATGAAAAATATAAGCCGTCATAGCTCAGTGGTATAACATGTGGCTGCAAATCAAGAGATCCCTGAGATACCTCAGGGAATAAGTTATCCTCCACACAAATATTGGAAGCAACTAAGGGTAGAAACACCAAAATCACTGAGGATCAAGCAACAGAGGCAAGGAAGAGACATATAAGAGCTCAAAAAGCACCATTGGACCTTCAAGAAGGCGCCACCCTCACTCAGGTGGATTCATTCCTTGTTCTTTATTTCTTTCTGTTTTCGGTTTTTAATATTGTGTTTATCTATGTTTTGTGTCTTTATTTCATGATCATTAGTATGTAACCATGCCTTAAAACTATGAATAAAATCCATTAATCCTTCACTTCTCTTAAATGAAAAATG
>NC_029774.3:18562334-18562682 GCF_000817695.3 Arachis duranensis | reverse complement strand
CTGTTGGCTCTTGAAAGAATGATGAACAAAGAGAAATGTTATTGATGAACTGAAAAATTCATGAATTGATTCTTGAAGCAAGAAAAAGCAGTGAAAAAGGAAGCTTGCGAAAAAAAATGGCGAAAAAAAAAATAGATAGAAAAAGAAAAAGCAAGCAGAAAAAGCCAATAGCCCTTAAAACCAAAAGGCAAGGGTAGCAAGGATCCAAGGCCTTGAGCATCAATGGATAGGAGGGCCCAAGGAAGTTAAGTCCAGGCCTAAGCGGCTAAATCAAGCTGTCCCTAACCATGTGCTTGTGTCATGAAGGTCCAAGTGAAAAGCTTGAGACTGAGTGGTTAAAGTCGTGAT
>NC_029774.3:18547319-18560678 GCF_000817695.3 Arachis duranensis | reverse complement strand
CTTTTTATTTATTATTTATTCCAATAATCACAATTCCCCTTTAATCTGCCTAACTGAGATTTACAAGGTGACCATAGCTTGCTTCATACCAACAATCTTTGTGGGATCGATCCTTACTCACGTAAGGTTTATTACTTGGACGACCCATTACACTTGCTGGTTAGTTGAACGGAGTTGTGTCCACTCGTGCCAATTTCTAAAATCCAATTACAATGAATATGATCACAATTTCGTCCACCAACTACCTACAAATATATGGAAGCCTCTTACCGAGTTAAGCTAGTTTTTCAAAGACTTGTGTTCAACCACTCTCAAGGTTCATGATTTAGAGGTTATGGAGCAGAATATTCCCATTATCCTTTGCAAGTTAGAAAGGATATTTCCCCCGGGATTCTTTAATGTGATGGAGCATTTGCCAATTCATCTAGCATATGAGGCACGTGTGTGTGGACCTGTCCAATATAGGTGGATGTATCCGTTTGAACGGGTGATAGGAGCATTCAAGCGAACAGTGAAAAATAGAGCAAGGGTTGAAGGTTCGATTTGTGAGGCTTTCTTGGCAAAGGAGACTTCAAGTTTTGTATCAAAATGATATCTTATCAAAATGATTCTCTTTTTTGTATCCCAGTTATTCCTAATATACTTATAATATTTTTACTCATATTCTGCAGATAGTTTGTTCTTCGCATAGAAGAGAATATAGGTGAGCTGGTGCAATGCATTGTGCTTTTTTACAGAATATACTTCATGCACATATAATCTTATTCAAAAGAAATTAAGAAAGCATGTGAAGCTAGCCAGGGATGCATATGTAATTGGTAACTAAGTGCAATTATATATAAGAAACTTGCTTAAATTTCCTGTTGTTTGCTATTGCCATATATTTGTCTTCTACAAAGAATTGAGCCTCCACTTTCTATGTCTAGTTGAATGTCTATAGTGTCTTTATGCATTTGAAGTTGGCACTATCTCCTTTAAACTTTTGATACTACACGATATTACAGTCTGCGGATTGTGTGAGTGCATGAATCTTGGAAACTGATTTGAAGAATGCACATATACTCTTTGATTGGCTCTTAGTTATAAACTCCTTTCCTTCATAATTCTTGTTAAAATCTCTTATTAAGTAAAAGCGTATTTTGCTTGTTAGACAAATATGCCAACATTGTATTCTATCAACCTTTTGAGTTTTGTGCATAATAGTCTTTTAATATATATGTAGGTCATTTCTCCTCGGGTCAAGGGTAAAGGTGTCAAGGGTCATAGAAGTTCTCACACCACTACCACAGCCACTATTTCAACCACCTCCACCTCTTCTAGGACTTCGGTTGTGCCAGATTTTCAGTCAGGATCACTTAGCCAGCAACCGTATTTGATGGTACCTAATCCAGGCTACACGGGTCTTCCTCCACCAAGTTGGCCTACTCCAGGATGTATGGGTCCCCCTCATCCACCCCCTCCTCCAATTTTGATTCCTCCTCTGCTTCGCAATTCCAGTCTATTAGTTGATTCAGAGACACCTGGAAGCTCTAGTACATCTCTTCCATCAGAGACTGCATCGGTTCCTAATATTGTCACAAAAGAAAGATTGGTTCCTGATGGAAAAACAAGGTAAAATTTGGATCTCTCCATAATTAAAATAGCAGCTTCTAGTGGATTTCTCATACTGCATTACCTATTTCTCTTATTACTCTTCTACACAATTTTTACATACTGCATTACCTATTCCTCTTATTACTTTTTCAGCAAGCAATACTAGTCACTCTTCTTCTTTTACTACTCCTAATCTAAATGTGTTTACTACTATATTTTAATTTCAAATTAAAGTGCTAATGACTTAAAACTATTTTTTTTTAGTTTCCTAACTTGTCAATTCTTTATGAAATTATCAGTTGGTTACCTTTCCCTCCTGGTTCTCAGAAGATTACAGAGATCATCAAAAAACGATATGATAAATCGTACAAAAAGTTTGGAGATGTCCCTCTTCCGACAAAGAAGCTTTGGTTTAAGGAGTGGAAGGTAAAAGTGTTGGATTGAATAAAATTATTTTGGATTGAATATTGTTCATGTGATTTGAATCTTATAAGTAGCAACTTGATGAGTATGTGCAGAGCCACTTTCTTATTGATGATGATGATGATGAGTTTTTCTGGAGGGCTTTCAAGTATAGGACAAGTAAGCGATTTAGCCAAATGATGTCAGATATCCGTGAGGGTGTGGATACAACCCACGAATGGCTAATTCCTGCTTACAAAAAGGTATTGGAAAGGTATTGGGAAACAGATGAGAAATGGAAAAATATAAGGAAAGAAGCAAGAGAGAATCGAGCGTCACTCTTAGGTGGTTCTGTCCATTGCGGTGGTTCTATTCCATTGAGCTCAACTATAGAGAGGATGGTAATATAATTTAAGTGGCTTTAGATCTTATTTAATAGACATCTATTTATGTAAAATTTTTCTTATTTTGTATTTCATGTGGAACAGAAGAAGCAGTTGGGCCGTACACCAACCCACGAGGAGGTCTTCAAAGAAACCCACACACTTAAAAGTGACAAGTCTAAATGGGTGAACAAGCGCTCTCAAGACACTCATGTGAGATATAGTACAAATACTCCTCCTATGTCAAAATTATTAACTAATTTCTAGCTGTCTGGCATTAACATTACTGTATTTAGTGGTCCTAACTGTGTTCAACATTATTATTATTATTATTCAGCTTTGTGCTTTGTGATTTTATAGTTGGTTTCTTTTCTTCCAAGTTTCTATAGTCTAAGCCATTTGACACATCTCCTTAGAGATAATACAGTTCACCAATCTTAATCTTGTGTAGAAAGCATGTGAAGCATGCATTATTCTCTTGGAATATGGTAATCTAGTAGCTTAATGTTTCCAAAGGTGCACATGAGGAGGAAAAATCTTGGTTTCTAGCTTGGTTGAATATACCATATATCCGAAGGAAACCAAATTCAATTTGGTTGTTGTACTAAACTCAAGAATATTTATTAAGAACGCTGTTTATAATTAGAGCTGAATATAATGCATCAACTGTTAATTACCTTGAAATGTTTGCAGCTTGCAGGGGTGTTTACAAGAACTAATAATCTGTTGGCATATACCCAATTTTCCTTGAATTAATGAAAGTTAAGAATCATGTTCTTCCAAAAGGAAATTCAGTTCATTAAGTACTTCCACGGCATTGTCAGTTGTTAAAATACTTTAAATAAGAGTTGGCTTGGCTGATCAAGATCCAGGAATGTCACAAGTAGCGTTTCTTTTACTAGTAAATCATCATTAGAGGGTCACTAATGTTGTACTTAAACCATAGTAGCATGTCCCAATTATTGGAGTTTTCTATTGTTTGAATTTAAATATATACAATTTGAAAAGTTTTGTGCAAACTCTAAAAGTTTTCTATTAAGTAATATGCATGGCTATTTGTCTTAATAATAATAATATAATTGATATAATCATTGTGCAACAGGAGAAATTTATAAAAAAGTTGGCAGAAGTTCAGGCTCAACATGCCGAGGCTCAAGCATAGGGAATGGAGCTACAACCAATTGATGAAGACTTGATTTGGGAGGAAGTGTGTGGTGGGCAAAAGAAGAATCGAGTTTACGGAAAATGGTCATTCTTTTCTAGCTCTATCAAGTCTGGAACCACTTCTGCCAATTCTGTATCTGGAAGAGCACCAAGAAATCAAAATTCTGTTCCTGATTTGCGAGAACAGATTCATAATCTCAATGAAGAGCTTTTTCAGCGTGTTACTCAACAAATAGATGAGCGTATTAGTAAGTTGTTAGATACACGCTTGGCTCCTTTGGAAAAGACTCAAAAGATATTAGAAAAGTTGGAACGGGCAATTGGAAAGGCCAAAAAGGAAAAGCTGAAATAGAAGAGATGGAATGAGGCTTATGTTAGCTATTATGAGAAGGTTAGAGCGTCAAGTAGTTCTAGTGCAGTTCCACTACCACCGCCACCGCCGCCACCCTCAATGAGGCTTATGTTAGCTATGATGAGGATGAAGATGACACTGAAGACTATAGCTGATAGTTTTAGTATGGTTGAACAATATACTAGGAATTATAGTTGATGATCAATACATTTTGTTTATGTTTTGAATTATATTGACTTTGCTTGTTTATAATACTTTTCTTTTAGTTTGATAATACGATGAATTTGTTTATGTTTTGAAATATTATAAATATTCAAATATAAATTAGATAAAAATTTGTATTAAATTTATATTTATTTTGTATGAAAATAATTTTATTTTGTAATTAGAAAAAGTAAAAAAAATTCTATTTTACCTTACAGACGGATTTTCTGTCTGTAATCATGATTTTCCAAAGTTTAAATTACAGACGAAAAATCCGTTTGTAATTACAGAGAGAAAATCCGTCTGAAAATCCGTCTGTAATTACAGACGAAAAATCCGTCTGAAAATCTGTCTGTAATTACAGACGGAAAATCCGTCTGTAATTACAGACGGAAAATCCGTCTGTAAGTTTGTCGCCTTCAGGAAATGGAGGGAGGGTTTACAGAGGGAAAATCCGTCGGTAATTTTTCGACGGAAAAAAAATCCGTCGATAAATAATTTCCGACGGGGCTTTTACAGTGGGACAAAATCCGTCGGTAATTTCGTCGGTAACCAAAAATCCGTCTGTAATAAAGACTAAATCTGTCTGTAAATCTGTCTGTATTTATCCATTTTCTAGTTTTGGTTCCTTATCATCAATATTTTATGTAGCTCAGTAATCACAAATAATTGAGATTCAAGTAATTTCATTCTTGTCAAGTCTTTATAGCAACCTGTCTTTTCTCACAATAAAAAATCTTTACAAAGACATAATTCCAATAGTTTCTGATAATATCCCTTGAAGGCATATCTCAAGATTCACAATGAACCACTAATATTCCAAATCAAATATTAAAATTTTCATAATTCTTTCTAGTACCATCATCAGTCATAAAAACAAAGAAATAGTTTTCTATCACATCATGCAAAGGAAAATTTCTCCTTAAGGACATGAGTTCTTTGGTAACAACATTCAGTTAAGCACTCCCTTTTTTCTTTCCTTTCTTTCTAAGTAAAGATCCATAATTACTAAAATAATGATCACAAATATCACAAACAATCAATAAATAACAATAGTTGACTACTTATCCATATAGGAAATATTAGAAATATTTCCCAGGAGTCTATTGAGTCATGGGTTTTCATAACTATGCACAATTCTATGTTTAACTATTGGAAAAGATTAGTAAGGTCAAATAATTAAGTTTATGTGAGGCTAAGTAAAATAGTCAAATCGCAAATGAATATAGTAAAGCACGCATATCACTATATCAGGCATCTTATTCTTCAGTTCTTTCCAAAAATTTATTATTTCCTTTTGACAAGATATCAAACAGGATAAAATTATCAAATCAGGGGAAAAAACCATATATTAGGAAGTCAAACTTATTCTAAGTTAAAAAAGTATAAATGTAACTCATTTATGAAAATTTCGATCCTATACTTTACTCTCTAACCAAGTATATGCAAGCATATTTTATGCAATATATTGGATTCTATTTGCGCTTAATCTTTACCACAAGATGGCTTATGATTAATAAAACCCAACACAAAGTTATATACAAAATTATAAGAAATTTTTACATGAGAGAATATGATATAGTCCAACATAGAGAAACAAATACACATTACATGACCAAAAATATAATGCTAAAAATGGAGGTTTCTACAATAATTATAATTTTCATGGAAAAAATGCATGAAAGGTTGAATACCTGATAGCCTCTAAGAGCTGCTTAGCTATTATAGCTGATTATTTTTTGATAATCCTTGTTCAACAACTTTTTTGCAAAATCTGTTGCAACAACAGTTAAAGAAAGCCAAGGAGCTTTATCAAAACCTGAATCTTCCTTCAGGACATCTCGATTGTTTTACTCATTCAACCTCTAATCTGCAAAAACTTCCAACATTTAGCACCGATAGTTTTATCTTTTGTCAATAAATCCGAATACATAGATGGTAGCCAACATCACTGCTTCGCATCATCATGTTACTGACTTAAAAAATATCCAAACCCCATTTCAGCTGTATACTCAAATAGAGACAACACTTGATCTACTCCAAAGGCAGCACCAACCACATATCTATCATTTTCTAATATATGGTAATTTCAGGTAATTTGAGCTTCACAGGCTAGGGCACATAAGTTGGAAATTTAGGGTTTTGAAAATAAACCAAAACTATACAAACTTGGAGTTATTTTTTGAAAGATATGAGCATATTGCAGACAGAGAAAATTGGACATATCTGAAGTTCTCAAATTAGATATCCAAAATACTAAACAGTGAAAGAGAATAACTTCAGTAACCTCTAAAGGCAGGCGAAGAGAGGTGGAGCAGAACGAAGCATAAAAGAGGAGGTCATAGCAGCAACAAAGCATAGGAACGAGTACAGCGTTCTTCCTCGTCGACGAGCAAAAGAACAAGCATAAGCAGAGACCACCACGGAACACCATGTTGGAATTTTCTCAGTCTAAAGAATATCTATGTTAAATCATTAACTGGATGCGGAAGCGTACCTAAATTTATAAATATGAATCATACCATCGGAAAAGTTTGGATCTTGTGGTTATTTGGATCTTTTTCAACCAAAGTCTTCTGTTAGGGGGATGAATTGCAACTCTTTTGATGGAGAAAGAGCAACAAAGACGACTTTGGTATCACTTGTTGGGGACCGAAACCTGAAGGCCTAATTATATTTGAACATGACACCCATTAAATTCTAAAACCCAAATAAAATAATATCTAAAGTCTAAAAGATAATATATCTAAAATCTAAAATATAATTATCTAAAAAACAAAAGATAATATCTAGTTTTATTCTCATTTAATTACAAATCAAAAATAATAATGACTTATTCAATTTAGTATTTATAACCATAAATGAGGAGGAAGTTTCATGGTGCTTACGGTTAAAAATCAACATGGTTTGTTGAACATATGTGTCTAAGAAAGAAGTGTGACACGTGGGATTTGATTTCTTTGTATGTGTGTAAGCTACAAACGCTGTTTTGGTACCGTTCTTTTTATTGTAAAACTAATTATTTATTAATATTTTGATTAATTTTTGGATAACAATATATTTTTGGAATTGGGCTGGACCAAAATGTTTTTGAACTTCTAACTTGGACCGGATAACAATTGTTAATGCAGCAATTAATTGGCCAGTGACAGACCCTTAAATGGAGCTTAGATTCACGATAAATTAGTCTTTAACCTATCGGATTAGGAGATACTATGAAAAAAAAATAATAGTTAATGGTTTTTTAGACTCTTTTTGAAATTTGGTTGAAAACGTTTTCCTACTCCAATGGGTAGAAACAAATTAATCAACCATGATATAGACATGTCTTACACAAATATAAATATATAATACATATACTTTCTAAATTTCGTAATTTGAATGAATAATTTACTAAAGATTAAACAATACATTATTTTTCATATTTTTATTATAACAACAATTAGGTAATTAAGAACACTTAAAAAATAAAAAAGTATAATTATAATTTGTAAAATTATATATTTTATTTATGAAAATATATTATTTAAGAGATATTTATTAATTTATGTAATATTACTTGTCTCATTTACAATAAAAACAATATAGGTATACACATATTTTTTTTATAAGTTAGATTGTTTGTATGTATATCAAGTGCAAACCTGATACGTATTAAATTAGTTTGAAAAAGTATATTAATGTTTGCGATAATAATAATAATTTTTTTATTGTAAAATTATTAAAACTTAAAATTTGAATGAACTATAATAAAGAATATTAAATATTATTATTATTATTATTATTATTATTATTATTATTATTATTATTATTGTTGTTGTTGTTGTTGTTGTTCGATTGTTCGGGTACCGGACGGTTCGGGTGGAATAGGTGGAATTGGGAACGCTTCGGTCACGGTCACGGTCGTGCTTGGATCTGGTTTACCGGGTAGTCGAGCTCTCATTGTGGAAGGAGGGGGTGTCACCTGCAAAGTGCAGGTCCTTCCCCATTTATACTGTGTCAGAGGTGGGTCCTGAGGGGATGGACCCACTTTCCTCGAAGCTTCCTTACAGCTGTGTTGGGGGGCTGGTGCGGACGCGTGTCCAGACATCATGGCGGGTGCGGAGTACCCGACCGCTCGGGTCGGAGTCTCAAGGGGTCGGGTTGACCCGTATATATTTTTGGGCCAGGCCGTAACAGTCCCAACGCGCCCGCAATCAGCCGCATGGGCTGTTGGCGGCGGGTTCCCTTTATTCCTGGTCGCTAGGTCGGCCGTTCGTGTGGGGACGCGCCATTCGCGTGCGTGCCCATTCGTTATTCGGGGCGCTCATTCGTCGCCTCATTTCTCGCGCGGGGCATTGTATGCTCATAATGGATTGAAAACCCCATAGGCAAAGACTATTTTGCCCCCAGACCTTTCGCGCTTTCTCTAAGGCAGTTTTAAACAGTTTCGCATATTCTTCTTCCATTCTTGTTTCTCCTATCCATTTTCGCTCCTCTTTTTTCTTGCATTCCCCATCGTCCAAGGGCTCTTTTAAGCATTCTCGCATGTTTCGCTTCTTGCCAAACTTCTCCACTAATCCAGGTAATTTCCGTCTTCCTTCTGCCTCAATGGTTTTCTGCATGCTTGTTATAGGTGTCTGTTGCTTTTTATTTCTGTGGGTAGTAGCTTTTTTTTTTGTTTTGAGTATGGTGTGCCAAGGGGGTTACCATTCTGGACTTGGTTTTAATTTGTCTCCCCCTAGCTATGCTTAGTTTGGGTTGTAGGATAGGTGGTATGTGGGTTTTTCCGGGCTCCCGACCTCATGGACTAATCGAGCGGTACCCCTACTGTAGGTATGCCTCGTGTTGTCGGCCGGGCTTCCACTTTCGCTCTGGGTTACAACCCGTATGCCTGGGTTGTTTCCGACCTCAGGGACTCCCCCAACCAGATGGGCGAGGAGGAACTCACGGAATTGCATCAGGCGGAGTACCTGTGTGGGGGTACCGACGATGAGGCTAATTACGACGTGTATGTTCCTGTTCCTCACGAGCGGTTGTATGAGATAAACTTCAACGCCCCCCGGGTTGCCGACTAGATCTGGTTTTACAAGGCCATGTTCACTCAAGTAGGGGTTCGCATCCCTTTCTCTCCCTTCCAGATGGGCCTTCTTAACCGGATCTCGGTAGCGCCATCACAGCTGCATCTGAACAGTTGGGCTTCAATCCGCTGCTTCGAGATGGTGTGCGAGGACTTGGAGCTGCCGATCTCTGTCGACGTCTTCCTATACTTCTTTAATCTTACGAACCCTTCGAAGGAAGGGAAACATAAAAAGGGGTTCATGTCCTTTCGGTTTGCCTAGGGCCGGAGGATTTTCGGCTTGTTTGAGGACTCTTATCATGGGTTCAAGGACAAGTATTTTAAAGTTCGGCCGGTTAAGGGTCGTCACCCTTTTTGGTTGTCGTTGGAAAGGGAGCGCCTCATCCCGACGTACTGGAGTTTCGGGGCGGGGTCCAATCCCTTCATCAAGGTTACCTACAAAGGGATGTCGGCTGTGGACCGCAAGGTAGCCGACATACTGTGGGCCATTTTTGGGAGGAATAATGTGAATCCCCACCTCCTTATGGGTAGCCGCGAGGCCGCCCGAGATTATATTTGTGAGTTGTCTTTGTCGTGTCGTCGTTTCCATGATTGTTTATTCTTGCCATTGTACTAATTGCTAACTTGTTCGTTCCTTGTTTGTAGTGGGACTTTCTGCCGAAGTGACCGGCATGGAGAACTTGTTCCAAACTTTTCTTCAGGAGGATGACGCCGAAGAGGCCGGGGGACAATCGGCGGCGGTCCCTGAGGGCGAGGCGGCCCAGACGGCACCCACACCTCCCGACGTCCCCGTGATCACGAGTGTTGCCACTCCGACGTCCGCGCCCCAAATTCCTCAGGAAGTGGCCGTTCCAGGGCACTCGTCTTCTTCACGTTGGGAGGAGGAGGAAGAGCTGTTTGTCATTCCCACCCCCAAGAGACAGAGGTCGTAGTCTAGTCCCGAGGGGGTCCTTACTGTCATGGAAAGAAACTTTGATGCCGGGGCGTTCATAGATGCTCAGTTGCTCCCTGGCACGGAGGAACATTTCCATGGTACCGATGACGATTGGATTTTTGACGGTTTAGAATTTCGCAAATAAAATCTCGTTGTAAAGTATAGTTTCTAAACCAAACAATAATCCTTTCATACAAAAAGTTGTTTGTCACTAGTACAAACCCCTAAAATTTATAAACCGAAGTATTCAAACCTCGGGTCGTTCTCCCTAGGAATTACAATAAAGTGTCTTGTTATTGGTTGTGAGTTATTTTGGGGTTTTGATATGAAGCATGAAAAGTAAATGGCAATGAAAGTAAACTAACTATAAAAGGCTCTTGGCGAGGTATGAAAATTAGAAGTCCTATCCTAGTTATCCTTCTCAATTGTGATGATAATTGTTCATTACTCCCACTTAGTTAACCTCTAACCATGGAGGAAGGTCAAGTGGGTGAATCAATTTGATTTCTCAAGTCCTAATCAACTCCCTAAGGAATGACTAGCTTTAGAGGCATTCAAATTAATTAGCAACTTCTAATTATCGATCAACAAAGGAATTAGATAACTCAAAAGTCACTAATTACTCTACCTAGGCCAAGAGGAGCAAAATCTAACTAATAGCTATAAGAGACATTTTAACAAACACATAGAGTGCAATAAAAGTAAACAACATAATTTGCAAGAATTTAAGAGAGATCTAACTATAAAGGCAAGAGATCAACAATAGAAAAGAATTAAACCTAGATCTAAGAAGAGAGATTAACCTAAACCTAATCCTAATTCTAGAGAGAAGTGAGAGCTTCTCTCTCTAGAAAACTAAACTAAAACTAATCCTAGTGAGTGTGTGTGTATGTATGAACATCTCCTTCAATCCCCTTCAATCCTTGGCTTTTATGCGCATTTTGGCGCCAAAGTTGGTTGCTGAAACCTCTCCAAAATCGCCAGGCACGTGTTACATAAATGAAGTCATGTGCCCTCATCGGTGCGTGCGCGCATGGTACGCGTGCGCGTCCTTGGCCTGTTTCGCAATGTGCGCGCGAGCGCCTTGTGCGCGTGCGCGTGCATGGCTGACTTTGCTTCTTTGACTTTTTATGCTTCTCTCCACTTGTATGCTTCCTTCCTTACTTCCTTTGATCCATGCCTAGCCTATTTCATCCTGAGATTACTAACAAACACATCAAGGCATCTTATGGAATCAAAGAGGAAATAGAATTCATCAAAATAAGGCTTAAAAAGCATGTTTTTACACCTAAGCACAAATAAGGGAGAGATAACAAAACCATGCTAATTCCTAGGCTGAATGTGACAAAAGGTTATTAAAATACTCTAAATTCAATACAAAATAAACCGTCAAATTGGGGTTTGTCAACCTCCCCACACTTAAGCCTTAGCATGTCCTCATGCTAAAATAAGAAGGAACTAAGGGTTATGACATTTATTTGGATGCAACTAAACTATGTGAATCCTATCTAAAGGCAACTATCTAAAGCAATTGGAAATGCTTAGTTCAAACAAATCAATTCCCAAGAGAGCACGTTTAAGCACAAGAGCTAGGCAATAGGAATTAAGTCCAAGCCACAATTGTATTGAATTATTAAAAAGAGTAGATGATATGGGCGAACACATGTGATTGAACTTTTGAACCCTCACCGGATGTGTATCCGCTTTATTCACTCAAGTGTTTAAGGGTTAATTCGCTCAATTCTCTTCTAATCATGTTTTCCAAAATTTGATTTTCTTCTAACAATCAACACTTATCCAATGCAAGCATACATTCATCATGAGGTCTTTTATTTAGGTTGTAATGGGGTTAGGGTCAAGGTAGGATCATTTATGGTTAAGTGGACTAGGATTTGAATCTTTGATTCGCATAGACTTTCCCACTAGCCTACATAATGACCTATACAATTAAGTGCTAATCTAACTACCCATTCTTCACTTTTTTCTTACATACTCATGCATTTTTATTTGGTTCATAACACTTATGCATTGATTCCTTTTTATTGACTTCACTTTGGGGCATTTTGTCCCTTCTTTATTGTATTATTTTTTTTCTTTTCCATCATCATTTTTTTTCATTTTTTTCTTTTCTTTTCATCATTTTTTTTCTTTTCTTTATATATTTTTTTTCTTTTTCTTCTTTCAAACTAAATACAAGAACATCAATGCATAAGGTCTCTACATTTAATTAATACATGAATATGTGCCCAATTCCTAAACATAAAAGTGTGCTACCCCTTTTATCCTACCCAATGTTCCCAAGCCTCACCAACTTGAATAATAAACACTCTCACTAGCCGAGACTAATCAAAGATCCAAACAAGGACTTTTCATTGGTTTTCCGCCTTGGGCTTGCAATGTGCTAAAATAAGAACAAGTTGGTTAAGCATAGGCTCAAAATTGGCTAACAATGGAGAATAAAAGGTTGGCTATTTGGATAAGTGAGCTAATGAAATGATGGCCTCAATCATATAAATGCATAAATACAAGAAATAAATGGATATATAGAATCAAGAAAATCAAGGATCATAATCATAGAAAGAGAGCAATTTCACACAAGAAATGGAAAATAAGTGGTTATAAAATGCAACCACATCAATAGGCTCAAGTCTCACAAGCTTGTGTTCTTAGTTCAATACATGCTTCACAAAGTATGAAATTCAAGCAAGTTTCACCAAAAAATTTTTCCTTTCAATCAATTGGGTCAATGCTCTATATTCAAACCCCTTGGAAAATTTCAATGTTTGACTAAGCATTGTTGTGATTGAAAAATTCAAAGATTTTCTTAGCTCACCCTTCCCTTTTTCACTCAAAATCAATTTCTTATGCAAAAAGGGTGACTAAGTATTTGCAATTCAAAGTGTGATTTCTAATCACAACCACAACTAGAAATAAAGATAAACAAAAAAATGTATAAAGAAAAATCCAACTAAAAGTACGGAATCTATCATCAAAAACATCTAAAAATATCCAAACATCAAAATATCTAAAATCCGAAATAAGCAATAAAAGTATCCAAAGCAACTAGAAATGCATCAAAATATATACAAAAATGTGCAAAATAAGATAACTAGGCCGAAAAGTTCACCGGTTCCCAAATAATGCTACCGGTGCCCTCCCCACACTTAAAACCAAGCATCGTCCTCGATGCTAAACCGGAGGATCAGTGGGAGGTACAACGATAGGCTCTGGCTCTGGCTGTGGGACCAGCTCCTCATGAGGCTGTGAT
>NC_029774.3:18525294-18547066 GCF_000817695.3 Arachis duranensis | reverse complement strand
AACCCAATTTTAATTATCTAATTTTTATTTTATTGTTATTTTGTGTTTAATTAGGTACATGATCATGAGGAGTCACGAAAAAATCAAAAAAATTAAAAACAGAGTCAAAAATAGAAGAAAAAATTTTTCACCCTGGCAAGTCTTGGCCTCCCTAGTCAAATGAGTAAACAACATCCCCTTAGGCTTGGTGTTGCCCGCATCCATAACCCATGTAGCGTCCGGTATCCCAATCACGCGCCGAAGCGCCTCATAATCAAAAGTCATGGTATGGATGGCTATCTCAGCCTGCTGATGGGCACACATGTCATCCGGAATATGCCGACACTGTAATGCCTCCCCAATGGTGGTCTCAGTGATCATGATCTCCCTACCCCGCACCTGAACCGAATCCAATGTCGGACGGAAGAAGTTGCAGTAGAATTCCTTCACCCACGATATATTGATATCACCCAACTCTCGGTCAACAAAGTCAATACCTAACTCGAGGATCCGACCGGTAATGGACCGTCTCACATCATTAGGTAGGAGCAACTTCTTCTCAGTATTCAGCTTAATTGTCCGATATCTAGAAAACCGAAGCTCATAGTAGAGATTGGGGAATTTGTCTGGATTGGTAGAAGGCAACTGTTGATTTTCTTTTTCCTCATCACTCAATGGATTCTTGGCATAATGTTTGTAGATGGAAGGAATGGAGGGGGTAGAGTGTTTTCTCTTCTTAGAAGCAGTGGCTATGGCTTTGCCTTTATCTGACATCCTGAAAAATGTGATAGAATATATAAAGCACTTAGCATGTAACAAAGAAGGCATGTTCAGGATATCCTTGGCTAAAAGCAATCATGATGTTGCAAGTAACATGCAAAAGTGAACAAGGAACATAAGTGAACAAATGAACCACGAATGCAATCCTTATTAAGGGCAACAATTCTTATTCAAAAGGCAATAACATCATCATATTGTAAAAGAATTTTTTTTTTTTAACAAATGGTGAAAGAATTTTTTTTAACAAATGGGAGGTAAATGGTTAAAGAAATTAGTAAGTTAGAAAAGTAGGTTAGTGATATGATGATAATTATGCGCAAATAATAGAGAAGTTGTGGTTCATGCTCACAGTGAATGATGCAAATCCGGGAAGTCAAAAGAAGACAGAAATTTGCCCAAACTTGAAATAAAGACCAAAGTTGACTAATATTCTTGGAAATTGGGCAGCATTCCGTCTTAAAATCGGACGTTCCCGGATAGCAAAACAGCACAAATAGCATGCTTACAACATCAAATGAGCACAGCAGTGGTTGTATGACATTCAGTCAACAAGAAGGGCATAAAAACAGTCCAAAATCAGCATACAACATTCAGATAAACAGACAGCAAGTAAGCACATACGGAGCACTTATCAGGCCTAGAATCCTCTATCCAGCCCTAGCTACCTAACCGCAAGTATATCTATCTAACCTAACATACAAAATTTGAATTCAAACTAACTAACATGCAATAGACTAACTAACAGAAATTGATGATCAAAAGAAAAAAACAGAAAAACAGAAGTTGAGTAGGAACCTGGGGGCAGAAGGGAACTAGGAATGGAAAGGAAATTGGGGAGTAGGGCCACAGAATCGGAAATCGCGCCGCCGTCAACGGTGGCGGTTATGGCAGAAGAGCGGCGGCGAGAGTTGCTGCGGCGGCCGAGATGAAATGGATGGGTGAGAGGGAGAGAGAGGTTGGGTGTGTGTGAGATGGAGGAAGAGAGAGTCGCCGGCAGTGATGATGGTGGCGGCGGAGATGGTGGCGCGGTGGAGGTTTGGCCGGGAGGAGGAAGAGAGAGTGAGTGGCTGAGAGAGAGAAGGAAGTGAATGAGTGGTGTTGGTTGAGAGAGTGTGTGAGTTGGCCGGATGTGGTGGTTGACGGCGTAGCAGAGGTGGTTATGGGGGAAGAGAAGAGGGAGAAGAAAATGGAGGTTGGGGAAGGAGAGTGCGCGACTGCGCAGTGTGTGTCGCGCATTAGGGTTATCCCTATTTTTAAATCGACGCGCACGCGCACTTCACGCGTCCGCGTCCATTGAGAAAACTTGGGACCTACGCGTGTGCGTACAGCGCGCTTAAGTGTGTGTTGAGCAAAATGGGAAGGGACGCGTGCGCGTACAGTGTGCGCACGCGTGCACGGAGTTGGGCTAGGGGCTTAGAGTTGGCCCAACTCAGGCCTAACTCTCTGGAGAATGGCCTGGGAGTCGCGCCACCAGATCTGCGCGCACGCGGCATGTACGCGTCCGTGTGTATTGAAAAGAATGGAGATCCACGCGTGAGCGTATGATGCGCTCTAGCATGGGATGGCAGAATAGGCAAGGGCGCGTGCGCGTACGGTGCGTGCACGCGTACATGAGATTGAGCCTGAGGCTTAGAATGGGCTTGAGGCACGCCCAACTCTCGGGTCCTTGGCCTAGTTTGGTGGCAGCACGCAAGGACGCGCGCGCGGTAAGTGCGCGTCTGCGTACATAGACGAGTTGTGATACATTGCGCACTAGCGTGATGCGTGCGCTCGCGCAGATCGAGTTGGGCCTGGGGCTTAAGGCTAGCCCATAAATGGCTCAACTCTCTGGGGTTTGGCTCAATTATTGCAGCAGCAAATCGGCGCGGACGCGGCAAGTGCGCGTCCACGCGAACTTCCATGTTCTTAAAAACGGCGCGCACGCACGTTGTGCGCGTCCGCGTGGATCGTGTTGGGCTCAAGGCATAATGTTTGCCCAAGGGAGGCCCAACTCTCGGGAGTGTGGCTCATGGTGCATCCACACAGGGACGCGTGCGCGTACATGGTGCGCGCGCGTCCACCCTTTTTTTTTTCAAAAAACAAATTGCTGGGTGCTCCCCTTAGTGTTCACAGCTCTTATTCACTCAACCATCATACAATTCACAAAAATACAATTTTTTTGATATTATTCATCTACTACTAAACACAACATGCATGTGACTAAGCTAACAATTAAGTTGTACAAACAAATTTGTATGAAACATCTACCTACAATGGTAACTCAAATCACTTATTAAGTAAATTTAAAAGAGTGGAAAGAGTTTACCATGGTGGGGTGTCTCCCACCTAGCACTTTTAGTTTAAGTCCTTAAGTTGGACATTTTGAGATGCTTGTTGTCATGGTGGCTTATGTTTGTACTCCTCCTTGAATCTCCAAGGATCCATGCTCCTCAATTGGTTGACAGAATTTCCAACCATTTTTATTAAGCCTGGGCAGAGTTCTACCCAAAATACGAGTCCCCATATTTGGTCTTCACATAGCAAACCGGGATCCCATATCTTATTTTCGCATCCATCCGTTAGTTGAGTTTCATGATTTCGTCGGATGGGTTGACATAAATGTGGCGGACACACAGAATTCTCTTTACTCCACCAATGCTTCCTTCTAGATCCATACAAAGTGATCCTTGTCCCAACATCATCTCTATACCTTGAGGCCTTGACCTTGATAAGCTTAACACCAACTTTCCAACCACTACACAACTCATTTCCACTTTTAATTCCACAAAGAGTTCTAAGTTGACCATCATTTTCAATTAAACCATATTCAAGTGAGAAATTAAAGCTTAGGGATAGAAATTTTACCCACTTAAATGTTGCGTTGGATGGTAATTTGGGGAGAGAGGCTTCCCCACACTTAGACAATGCAAGGTCCACTTCCTTGTGCTCTTCTTTGATTGTTTCCACCTCTTCATAATTTTCTTCAATTTCAACCTCATCCTCTTTGTTACGTGGCTTGGTGTTATCTTCAAGAACTTCATCTTGTCTAATGAGAGGCGATTCAATTTTGGATAGAAATGCATTGATGAATGAGTTCATCTCTTGATCAACCTCTTCATATTCTTCAATTTCAATATACACCATGCCATTCTCGTCTTCCTTGGGAGGTTGTGCACACTCTTCTATAATTTGAGCTTCATGTCCAATGGGTGAGGATTCCATCGTAGAGAGAAATTCATCCATGATTGAATCCATCTCTTGATAAGCCTCTTCCATGTCTCCAACGATGATATGCCTTGGAGGTTGCGCACCCTCCTCAACATCGATATCAAGCTTCTTGGAAGAGTGCTTCATGGTGCTACATTCCCGTGGACTTTCAACATCTCCTAAATCTTCAACCACTTCTTCCCTTTCTTCAATGATCATAGGCTTCTCCAATTGGTCCAACACAAAATTCGACTCCTCCTTTTCCACCGAACTTTCCAATTTCTCCTTCATGCTTTGTTCTTCTCTTGACGTTTCACATGGGGTCACGGAAGTACCTTGAGCATTCAAACATCGGTAGGCTAAGGTGGACACTACCTTGGTCAAGTTGGTCACAAACCCAAGTGTATCCCGCTTCATGGCCTCTTGTCCTTGAAGTAACAAAGTGAGAGAATCGTCTATTGGGGCTTGTGGTGGGTAGAAAGGTTCATCATTTTGGAGAGAGGGTTCATAATAGGAAGGTGGTTCTTCTTGGTAAGGTTGTGGAGATTGTGTGTATTGAGGTGGTTCTTGGTAGTGATCTTGATAGGGTTGTGGTGGTTCTAAGGGTTCTTGCTCATAATGGTCATAAAAACATGGTATGGATGGTTGGTTGTATGATGGGTATGGGTCATAGGAAGGTGCTTGGTGTGGAAGGGCTTGTGAGTGTGGTTGAAGGTTATGTTGAGGATAGGATTCATAGGCATATGGTGGTGGTGCTTGGAAATCACAAGGTGATTCACCATAGCCATTGGATTGGTATGCATCATAGAATGGCTCTTCTTCGTAGTGCCTTGGTGGAGGTTGTTGCCATGAGGATTGATCATAAGCATATGGCTCCTCCCACCTTTGATTGTCCCATCCTTGATACATCTCTTCATTGAAGTTCTCATCACTTACAACATAGTTACAATCACACTCATAGCCAAAGTGAGAATTCATGGTGGAAAAGCAAAAATAAAACTAACAAAATCTAGAAAACAAGCAAAAGACAAACTATTTACACTATTCACATATGTACAATAACAAATAACATAACACCATTGCACTCCCCCCCGGCAACGGCGCCATTTTGACGATTGGATTTTTGACGGTTTAGAATTTCGCAAATAAAATCTCGTTGTAAAGTATAATTTCTAAACCAAACAATAATCCTTTCATACAAAAAGTTGTTTGTCACTAGTACAAACCCCTAAAATTTATAAACCGAAGTATTCAAACCTCGGGTCGTTCTCCCTAGGAATTACAATAAAGTGTCTTGTTATTGGTTGTGAGTTATTTTGGGGTTTTGATATGAAGCATGAAAAGTAAATGGCAATGAAAGTAAACTAACTATAAAAGGCTCTTGGCGAGGTATGAAAATTAGAAGTCCTATCCTAGTTATCCTTCTCAATTGTGATGATAATTGTTCATTACTCCCACTTAGTTAACCTCTAACCATGGAGGAAGGTCAAGTGGGTGAATCAATTTGATTTCTCAAGTCCTAATCAACTCCCTAAGGAATGACTAGCTTTAGAGGCATTCAAATTAATTAGCAACTTCTAATTATCGATCAACAAAGGAATTAGATAACTCAAAAGTCACTAATTACTCTACTTAGGCCAAGAGGAGCAAAATCTAACTAATAGCTATAAGAGACATTTTAACAAACACATAGAGTGCAATAAAAGTAAACAACATAATTTGCAAGAATTTAAGAGAGATCTAACTATAAAGGCAAGAGATCAACAATAGAAAAGCAAGAAGAACAATTATTATGAATTACCTCTTATTGAATTGAAAGAAAATAGGAGAAAGAAAAGTAGATCTACAACAAAACACAAGAACAACATAAAGGGAATTACAATAAAAGAATCTAACAACAAAGGATTGAAATGTAGAAGTAGAAGAAAGCAAAGATTAAAATCTAGATCTAAGAACTAAACCTAATCCTAATTCTAGAGGGAAGTGAGAGCTTCTCTCTCTAAAACTCTAAACTATCTTCTAACTCCCAAAACTAAACTATCTAATTCATCTCCCTTCAAAAGTGATGCCTTCCCCTTAATCCTTCATCCTTTTATTCCTTTCCCTTAGCAATTTGGCGCCAAAAATGGGTTCAGAAACCCTCTCAAACCGCCAGGCACGTGTTGCATTAGTGAGGTCATGTGCCATCATCGGCGCGTGCGCGTACGGTACGCGTGCGCGCCCTTGCCTGTTTCGCAATGTGCGCGCGAACGCCTTGTGCGCATGCGCGTGCATGGCTGACTTTGCTTCTTTGACTTTTTATGCTTCTCTCCACTTGTATGCTTCCTTCCTTGCTTCCTTTGATCCATGCCTAGCCTATTTCATCATGAGATTACTAACAAACACATCAAGGCATCTTATGGAATCAAAGAGGAAATAGAATTCATCAAAATAAGGCTTAAAAAGCATGTTTTTACACCTAAGCACAAATAAGGGAGAGATAACAAAACCATGCTAATTCCTAGGCTGAATGTGACAAAAGGTTATTAAAATACTCTAAATTCAATACAAAACAAACCGTCAAATTGGGGTTTGTCAACCGACCTCTCTGGGCAAGCACGATGGGTGTACCGCACCCTCCTTCGCGGCGCAGCCATAGCCCGGAAGGCTGAGTTTGAGCTTTTGGATATGGCCTCGCTTCGTCGGAAGCTTGAGTCCTCGGTTGCCGCGAACAACAAGTTTAAAGCTCAAGTTGAAACACTCCAAGGGCAGCTAGTCGAGGCGGGGAATAAGCTCGAGGCCACCGAGAAAAAGACTGCGTCGGCCGAGGAGAAGTTAAAAACTGCCGACGCGTCTGTGTCTCGTCTGACGGAGCAAGAGATGACCCTGAAGAGCCAGTTGAGCGCCGCACAAAGTCGGATGGCCGCTTTGGAGAAAGAACGGGACGACGCGGTTGTCGTTGCTAAGACTGCTCGGGACGAGGCCGGCGTGTTCAAAAAAAGACATAAGGAGGTTAAGGAGCAGGGAAAGAATGCGATTTTCATGACTGAGGAGGCCCTCAAAGCTCAAGTGAAGATTATTGCTCCTGATTTCGATGTGTCGGCAATTGGCGTCTTCAAAACCATCAAGGATGGGAAGGTTGTCGACATGCCGAAGAAATGATATTTGTAATTTTGAACTTTTTGTAGAACCGTTGTTCGGATCGAAACTTTTTGTGCCCGTTAGTGGGTTTGCCGGTTTGTTCGCGCGTACTTTTGATTTGCTTGTTTTATTTTAATGTCCGTTGGTTTACTCGCCTTTACCGTTAAGTCGGCATTTATTTGTGGTCGCATTTTTTCCTGTTATGGCCGTTTATTATGTCCTTGGCCCAGGGGGCTCCCGGGGTGATCAGCCCCGAGGCTGTGTATCCTCGTTTGCACGGTGGTTGCTTAAGGGAAAGTAAACATGAAATAACAAAAGTATAGACAAGCATAGCAATTGGTACCTAAGCAAATCTTATCACTGTAACAAAGGTATTGAGGTGTTGTTACAAAGTAAGTGACTTAGGAGTAAAACCTTCTTAAGTTATCTGCGTTCCATGTCCTCGGGATCTCTTTACCATTGAGTTTTTCCAGCTTGTATGCGCCCTTGCCGATCACCTCTTTGACTCTGTAGGGTCCTTCCCAGTTTTCTGCCTGTTTGCCCTCTCCCGGGGTCGGCAGGCCGACGTCGTTGCGCCTTAGGACGAGGTCGTTTGCTTCAAACTCTCTTTTGAGTGCTTTGGCGTTGTAGCGCAGGGCCATTCTTTGCTTTAGAGCTGTTTTAGCTAAGTGGGCCATCTCCCTGGCTTCATCTATCAGGTCCTTCTCTACAGCTTCCTCTACTCCCTTCAGGAGTAGTCGTGGGCTTGGTTCCCCGATTTCCACAGGTATTACCGCATCTAGCCCATACGTTAGTCGAAAGGGGGTCTCCTTAGTGGAAGATTGCTCGGTTGTACGGTAGGACCAGAGGACCGAGGCGAGCTCGTCGGCCCAAGCACCCTTCTTATTGTCCAGCCGCTTCTTAAGTCCTAGCAGGATGATCTTGTTTGCGGACTCGACCTGTCCGTTTGTTTGGGGGTGTTCCACCGAGGAGAACCTCTGTTTTATGCCCAGGCCGGTGAGGAACTCTGTGAATTTCTTGTCGGTGAATTGTGTTCCGTTGTCCGAGATGACGGCTTCCGGGATACCGAACCGTGTTATCACTTGCCTCCACATGAATTTCCTGCAATTGGACGAGGATATGCTGGCCAGCGGCTCGGCCTCTATCCATTTGGTGTAGTAGTCAATAGCGACTATGAGGTGCTTGACTTCTCCGGGGCCAACTGGGAAGGGCCCTAAAAGGTCAACTCCCCATTGTGAGAATGGCCGGGAAGACGTTAGCAGGCTTAGCTCGGAATCCGGCGCTCTATGGAAATTGGCGTTTTCTTGGCATTTGACACACTTCCTAACGAACTCCTTCGAGTCTGCCATCATTGACGGCCAATAGTACCCTGCCCGAATTAATTTTCTCGCCAGGGCTTTGCCTCCTATGTGATGGCCGCAGCACCCTTCATGGACTTCCCTGAGGACGTAGTCCGTTTGGTCGGGGTGCAGGCATTTCAGTAGGGGCTGGTTGAATCCTTTCCTGAACAACTGACCCTGGATGATTGCATACCTGGTTGCTTCCCTTCTCAGCTTCTTGGCATCTCTTTCATCGTCGGGAAGTTTATTTTTTTCTAAGAAGTCCGTGATGGGGTCCAACCATAAGGGGTTTAGCTTTGAGAGGTGCAGGGTGACTGCCGGCTCCTTCATCATTCCTTGGATGAGAGATCGGTTACCCTCTCCTGGTTTGGTGCTAGCCAACTTCGATAGGAGGTCTGCCCGTGTGTTCCTTTCCCTCGGAACGTGGTGGATCGTGACTTCCTCAAACTTTCGGCTCAAATCCTTGACTTTCTCCAAGTACTTTTGTAGTAGCGAGTCCTTGGCTTGGTAGCTCCCGTTCACTTGGGAGGTGACAACCTATGAATCGCTGCATATTTCCAACCTTGTTGCTCCGACCTCCGTTGCTAGGGTTAAGCCTCCTATAAGGGCTTCGTATTCTGCTTGGTTGTTCGAAACGGGGAATTCAAACTTGATCGACTTCTCGTACACGACCCCAGCCGGGCTCTCTAGGATGATCTCGGCGCCCCCGGATGTCTGATTGGAGGCCCCGTCCACATGGAGCCTCCACTGTGTGCCCGTTTCTTCGGTTGGTTCTCCCGTTACTTCAACCAGGAAATCTGCCATTACTTGCGCCTTGATCGCTTGTCGGGGCTCGTACCGTATGTCGTATTGGGAGACTTCGATGGACCAAGTCATCATTCTTCCCGTCAAATCGGGTTTCTGGAGTACTTGCCGGATTCCTTGGTCCATCCTCACGACTATCTGGTGACCTTGGAAGTATTGTTTTAACCTCCTCGAGGTGGTCAAGAGTGCCAGAGCTAGCTTTTCCAGTTTGCTGTACCTAAGTTCTGCCCCTTGTAGGGCTCTGCTCACGAAATAGACCGGCTGCTGAGCCCTTTCTTCTTCTCGTATCAAGACCGCGGCCAGGGCTTCTCCTGTTATGACGAGGTACAAGAATAACGGCTCTCCAGCCTTTGGCTTTCCGAGTACGGGGGGCGTCGCTAGGATTTCCTTGAAGTGTTTGAAAGCTTCCTCGCATGCGGGCGTCCATTCAAACGCTATCCCTTTCCTCATGAGGTTAAAGAAGGGTAGGGCCCTTGTTTCCGAGGCTTCGAGGAAACGGGATAACAAGGTTAGTCGACCTGCCAATCTTTGGACGTCCTTGACGCAACCCGAACTCTTCATTTGGAGTATTGCTTGGCATTTCTCAGGGTTGGCTTCTAGCCCCCTTTGGGTTATCATGAATCCTAGGAACTTCCTGGCTTCCATGGCGAAGGCACACTTCATGGGATTGAGCCTCATACCGTGTTGGCGGAGAGACGTGAATACACTTCTCAGGTCGTTCAGAAGGTCATCGGGTCGCGCAGTCTTCGCGAGGATGTCATCTACATAAACCTCCACTGTTTTGCCTATAAGGTCGTCAAATATTTTATTCATCAGTCTTTGGTATGTTGCTCCCGTATTCTTTAGGCCGAAAGGCATTACCCTGTAGCAGAAGGTTCCTCATGGCGTTATAAATGCTGTTTTAGCCTCGTCGGGCCGGTGCATCGGTATCTGGTTGTAGCCGGAGTAGGCATCCATGAAGCTCAGGTACCGGTAGCCTGCCGCCGCGTCGACGAGTGCATCTATGTTGGGGAGGGGGAAGCAGTCCTTAGGGCACGCCTTGTTGAGGTCGGAGTAGTCTACGCACATTCTCCATTTGCCATTGTGCTTTTTTACTAGAACTACGTTCGAGAGCCAGGTCGAGTAGTCTAGTTCCCGTATGAAGCCCGCTTCAAGGAGGCTGGCCGTCTGCCTGGCAACCTCCTCCGCCCTTTCGCGTGACATCTTTCTCCTCCTCTGAGCCACCGGGCGGGCTTCCGTTTTGACAGCCAGGTGATACGACATGACTTTGGGGTCTATGCCCGGCATGTCGGCCGGCGTCCAGGCGAACATCGTCCCCATTGGCCCTGATCATTTCCACCAAGGGTTCCTTCAATTCTTGGGGAAGGTTTCTATTGACAAACGTGAACTTGTCTTCCGTGTCTCCGACCCTAAACTTCTCCAGGTCCCCCTCGGATTCCGGTTTGGGTTTGTCGTCAACCCTGGCGTCTAAGTCAGCCAGGAACACCCCTGACGCCTCTTTGGATTTCTTCCTTAGGGAGAGGCTGGCGTTTTCGCAAGTGACCGCCGTTTCCAGGTCTCCCCTTATGGACCCTATAGATCCGTCGTCGGTAAAAAACTTCACGACTAGTAGTTTTGTGCTGATTATTGCTTCAACATCGTTAATTGTCTTTCTCCCCAAAATGATGTTATAGGCCGTGGAATCTCGGAGAACCACAAATTCAGCCATCGCCGATCTCCGGCCTTGGGCCTGTCCCACTGAAATCGGCAGGGATATTACTCTATCTGGCTTGATGAAGTGGTCGCCCAACCCAATGACCCCGTGCTGGTGAGTCGACAGGTCGGCGTCCCTTAGCCCCAATGCGTCAAACACGTTGCGGAACATGATGTTCGAGCCTGCCCCCGTGTCGGCAAGGATTCGTTTGACGAGACCGGTTCCCACTCTGGCCGTAATGACCATGGGTGGATTTTCAAGGGCCTCGTCAAACCACTGGTCTTCCGGTCCGAAAGAGATGGAAGGGGGCTTCTTAGAGCTTCGCGCCAGCGAGGAGGAGACCGCCAAGACCTTAGCATCTTTCTTGTGCGCCGATCGCGACCTTGGCGCGGCATTTTTGGTTGTCACTACGTTTATCACGGTGAGACCGTGATCTTTGTCTTCCGCCTCTTGTCGCCGCTTTGCCGACCGGGTTTTGCCTTCTTCGTCTTGGTCGCGATGACGCCTCCTCGGCTCCCTTATGAGATGGGAGAATTCTGTTAATTTACCCTCCCTTATCGCTTGTTCCAGTGCATCTTTCAGGTCAAAACAGTCCTGTGTTTGGTGACCGTAGCCCTTGTGATAGTCACAGTAGAAGTTCTTGCTTCCCCCCGTACGGTCCTTGAGTGGTCGGGGCTTCGGCAGAATTCCTTTCTCGACAATTTGCTGATAAACTTCCATGATGGGAAGAGTGAGTGGAGTGTAGTTGGTGAATTTCCCGACCCGGGGGAATGGCCTGGGTGCCTTGTTCGGCGCTCCTTCCCTGGCTTGTTCTTTTTGTCTTTCCCCGTTTCCTTGCTGCCTAGGTTGATTGTAGCCGGAGTGCCGTTTATTGGCAGCCACGACTTGGCTGACTTCCTCGTCATTGATGTACTCTTTGGCTACTGCTTGGATCTCGTGCATCATCCAAACTGGTTTCGTGGTAAGGTGCTTTCGAAAGTCCTCTTTGAGGAGGCCGTTCGTCAGACAAAGGCTAGCCACCGAATCGGTTAGGCCGTCAATTTCCAAGCATTCGTCGTTGAACCGGTCCAGGTATTTTCTGGTCGGCTCTCCCTGTCTCTGGGTTATCCCCAGAAGGTTGATCGGGTGCTTTGCCTTTGCTATTCGTGTTGTGAATTGGGCTAGGAAGGCACGGCTGATGTCCGAAAACCCATGGATGGACCCCTGCGGGAGGCCGTTAAACCATCTGATCGCAGGTCCTGCCAGAGTCACCGGGAAGGCTCGGCATCTCACCTCGTCCCCTACTCCCTCTAGATTCATCCTAGCTTCGAAGGCGCAGTGAGGTGTTCCAGAGGGTCTTGAGTTCTATCGTACCTCATGTCCGTCGGTTTGTCGAAGTGCTTCGGCAGCCGGACTTCGAGGATGGATCGATGGAATGGGGTGGCGCCCATTATCACGGGTCGCCGTGTCCTCTCAGACCTCTCTTCCTCGTCTTCGCGACCTCGTCCCATGTAGCGTGTTTCCTTGCCTCGGGAGTAGATGATTGTGTCATTTCGTCTTCTCGGGATGGGTGACTCTTCACGAGTGCTCTCCGCTTCCGTTCGGGATGCGGAGGCGCGTCTTCGGTGGGAGTCTCTCTCTTGGCTTTCAGGAGATGGGGAGTAGCTAGGATCAGTGGTTCGTCGGTCGTGCTCCTGGTCGGCTAGCTGCCGTTTCAGGTTCTGGACCCTGTGGCGTAGCTCCTGCATTATTATGGCGCTGTCGCCGCCAATTCCCCCGAAGGGTCGCGTCCTTGTGTGTGGTTCAGTGCGTTATCGGGGGGACCTTCGCCGTCCTCTTAGCGAGGCGACGGAAGCTGCCCCCTCTGCTCCAGCTCCTCGGCCTTGGTCTCCGGGGCTCGCCACGACGTCCATTTAGGCGTTCCCACAGACGGCGCCAATGTTCGGTTGTTCGGGTACCGGACGATTTGGGTGGAATAGGTGGAATTGGGAACGCTTCGGTCACGGTCACGGTCGTGCTTGGGTCTGGTCTACCGGGTAGCTGAGCTCTCGTTGTGGAAGGAGGGGGTGTCACCTGCAAAGACACTTCGACGCTCTAGTCAGTTAGTGTGCAGGTGAGAAAGTGGGTTAGGTGGAGTGTGTGATGTACCTTGGAGGAAGGGCAGGTCCTTCCCCATTTATACTGTGTCAGAGGTGGGCCCTGAAGGGATGGGCCCACTTTCCTCGAAGCTTCCTTACAGCTGTGTTGGGGGCTGGTGCGGACGCGTGCCCAGACATCATGGCGGGTGCAGAGTACCCGACCGCTCGGGTCGGAGTCTCAAGGGGTCGGGTCGACCCGTATATATTTTTGGGCCAGGCCGTAACAGTCCCAACGCGCCCGCAATCAGCCGCATGGGCTGTTGGCGGCGGGTTCCCTTTATTCCTGGTCGCTAGGTCGGCCGTTCGTGTGGGGACGCGCCATTCGCGTGCGTGCCCATTCGTTATTCGGGGCGCTCATTCGTCGCCTCATTTCTCGCGCGGGGCATTGTATGCTCATAATGGATTGAAAACCCCATAGGCAAAGACTATTGTTATAATAAAAATATGAAAAATAATATATTGTTTACTCTTCAGTAAATTATTCATTCAAATTACGAAAGTATGTGTATTATATATTTATATTTGTGTAAGACATGTCTATATCATGGTTGATTAATTTGTTTTCACCCATTGGAGTAGGAAAACGTTTTCAATCAGACTTCAAAAAAGAGTCTAAAAAAACATTAACTATTGTTATCCAGTCCAAATTAGAAGTTCAAAAACATTTTGGTCCAGCCCAGTTCCAAAAATATATTGTTATCCAAAAGTTAATCAAAATATTAATAAATAATTAGCTTTACAATAAAACGAACTGTACCAAAACAGCGTTTGTAGCTTACACACATACAAAGAAATCAAATCCCACGTTTCACTCTTCTTTCTTAGACACATATGTTCAACATACCATGTTGATTTTTAATTGTAAGCACCATAGAACTTCCTTAAATGAGGTCACTGTTATTATATAAGTCATTTAACTTGAAATAGTATAATTTGTGATTTTAATTAATATATGTATTACTCACAAACAAATTAAGAAATTAAAATAATTTCCTAACAATCTCCTACTTGAACTATACATATATTCTTTCTTGACATAATCACATCTTATAAACTTTATGCGCGCATCTGAATGCTATTTCTCCCATTACTTTAACAATCTAGTCCGTCTCATATATTAGATATGGAATCACCGTAACTTTTATCACATTAAATGGCGCGACTAAACCACGACAATCACCATCCTAATATATTTAACGACATAGATCAAATTTGGATGAGTAATATGGAAAGTACATGCCAAGTGATCTCATGCATGTCTATTTCTAACTGGTCCAACTTTAAAAACTTTATTGAAATCAAACACAAAAATATTTTACGTAACATGAAATAAACCATCAACTTAATTCTGCAGAAAATAATTCAATATTTGTCATAGGACATATAGCATAAAACAAACTCCCACTAAACCAAGGCATCACAAATATTGACACCCATCCGAGCAGTGTGCCCATGAAAGACTTTAGGGATCAATCCCTTGGTTAATGGGTCTGCTAGCATATACTCTGTTCTTATATGTTCTATGGAAATCTGTTTTTTTTTTCTTAACATTTCTCCTTGACAACTAAGAACTTGATGTTTGTATGCTTCGATTTTGTCAAACTCTTATCGTTGTTGGAGTATAGTACTGCTGACTTATTGTCACAAAATATCTTTAATGACCTTTCAATGTCATCTACTATACGAAGCTTAGTGACAAAGTGTCGCAACCATATGCCATGAAATCGGAATCAGAGTACCTAATGATCTCCAAATTTTCTGATCTCCGATAAGTAAGCATGTAATCCTTTGTTCACTTTAGATAACGCAAAATGCATTTAACAGCTATCCAATGATTCATGCCCGAATTGCACAAGTATTTACCCAACACTCCCACTATAAATGATATATCGGGACGTATGTAGACTTGAGCATACATTAAGCTTCCTAATGCTGATGCATAAGGTTTATCATGCATTGATGTCCTCTTAAGATTATTTTGGGACATTGCTTGCGACTAAACTTATCTCCTTTAGCTACGAGTGTGTCCATTGGTCTACAACTTTCTATGACATATCTACTTAAAATCTTATTGATATAGTCCTTTTGTGATAATCCAAGAATACCTTGAGAGTGATCTCTTAGTATCTCAATTCCTAATACAAAAGAGACATCACCAAGAATTTTCATTTCAAATTTGCTCAATAGAAATTCCTTAGTTTCATGCAACAAGCTTATATCGTTACTGGCAACTAGAATGTCATCAACAGATAAAACCAAAAAGATGTATTTACTCCCACTGAATTTGCGGTATACACACTCATTTATAATATTTACCTCAAAATCATATGAGATAATGACTTGATTAAACTTGTGATACCATTGACGGGAAGCTTGTTTAAGACCATAGATGGATTTTCTCCTTTCTCTGTTGGATCTCCTTAATGACACTTCTTGAGGTTGTTGAGCTTGCTGTATGGGTTGAGATTGAGAAGGATTCTCATTATTTTCCTGTACTATAGCAGCATCTTGAACAACAACAATATTCTCATTGTTCTCTTGTACTGCAACTGGATCTACAGTAGGATTCTCATTGTGCTCTTGTACTATAACTGTATCTTGAACAAATAATAGGCACAAAGACCTGATCATTGTCAGTTATAGAATCCTCACCAAAAGCTATATTCCTAATATTTCCTTCCCTCCAAACTCAACATCCTCAAGAAATCTCACATTTCCCGCTTCAAAATAGTCCTTGATGTATGATTGTAAAACTTGTACCCTCGTGAATGCTCAGTGTAACCAACAAAGTAGCAACAAATTGTTCTTGAGTCCAATTTTCTTTCATGCGGCCTATAAGGTCGTGCCTCAGCTGGACATCCCTAAATATGCAAATGATTTATACTAGGCCTTTTTCCAGTCCAAATTTCATATGGGATTTTGTTAACTGCTTTGCTTGGCACCTTATTAAGGATGTACACTGCAGTCTTTAAATGTTCTCCCCAGAGTGATTCAGACAAAGAAGAATGACTAATCATACTTCTCACCATGTCCTTAAGGCTGCGTTTGTTTCTGAAAATAGGACAGGACAAGACACTGAGAATATGGCAAGATAAGACACTGATGGATAGAGACACAAAATTTTGTGTTCTTGTATTCTGTTTGGTGATAAACTAGCATTTTTTTTCATTCAAAAAATTGAGATGAAAAATATAATAATAAAAAAATATAATTATGAAAAATTAACAAAAATAATGAAAAAAATGAAAAATAAGTTGTGTCCCTTGTTAGTGTCTCCGTGTCCTTCCTGTCAGGATGGACACAAAATACACTAATTCAGTGTCTCTGGACACACTGTCTCTATCCATGTCTCTTTTGTCAAAAATAATTTTGTGTCTCTGTGTCCATGTCTCAGTGTCCTGTCTCTGTAAACGAACGTAGCCTAAGAGTTCGATTCCTTCTCTCTGCAACACCATTCATGCTAGGTTTGCCTAGCATTGTGTATTGCGGAACAATACCACACTCCTCTAGGAAAAGAGCAAAAGGCCCAGGACATTGCTCACCATAACCGTCATATCTTCTGTAGTATTCACCACCACAATCAGACTCAACAGCTTTAATTTTCTTTCCAAGTTGAAGTTCAACTTCAACTTTGAAAGACTTGAAATCATCCAAGGTTTGGGATTTTTCATGAATTAAATATAGATACCCGTAACGAGAGTAATCATCTATGAACGTAATAAAGTACCGTTATCCACTCCAAGAGACAGTAGGGAATGGGCCACATATATCGGTATGTATCAGTTTTAAGACATCTTTAGCACTCTCGGCACCTAATTTCTTTCCGTTTGTCCTTTTTTCTTTTATGCACTCAATGCAGACTTCAAAGTTTGCCAAATTTAGGGTTTCAAAAATTTCATCCGACACAAGCCTCTGAATTCTCTGTTTAGAGATGTGGCCTAGGCGTTTGTGCCATAATGATGGCGAATTCTCATTTAGTTTTTGTTTTGTACACGTTTACAGTACTTCATAATTATAGGAATTTAAATCAAACCTATATATAGATTATCGACCAAACAACCAGAGTAAATATTATTCGAATTATAAAAGAGACTGACTTTATTGTTTCTGAATGAACAAAAATAACCTGATTTATCCAAACGAAAAATATAAACTAAATTCCGTCTAAATGACGGTGCATAAAATGTCTCTAATAAATCCAAGTAAAATTCACTCGTTGAACATAATCTAAAGGTTCCTATAACTTTGACTGCAACTATATTCGTCTGCCTCATAGATGTATCGTTCAACATCACTTGGTGGTCGGCTCCACAGGCAACCTTGTATAGTAACACTTATATGAGTAGTTACAGCAGAATCTACCTACCAAGTATCAACAGGTGCATAACTTAAACTAGTCTCAGAACAAACGAAAGTAAGAATTATACCCTTCTTTATATGCCAAGTGACATATTTGGTACAATCCTTCTTCATGTGTCCCACCTTCTTACAGAAGAAACAAGTTAAAACTTGATCTTGTTTCTTAACATTTTTTTGCTGAGAAGGCATATCTGTAGTAGTATCACGCTTTCTTTTATACTGAGAAAATGAAGCCATGTGAGTACTTTCAGTCTTATCTTGCTGCTCTCTTATTCTTGTACACAGTGATATATAAGCTCATTTAATGATCAAGTGTCATTCAGAGTGTTATAACTCACTTTGAATTGTCCAAAGTATACAGGAAGGGAGATCAAAATAAAATGCACGAGTAAGTTTTCAGACAACTCTAACTTTAGTGCTTTTAATTTTGAAGCAAGATGAGACATTTCCATAAGGTACTCCCTTATGTTCCTTTTACCTTTATACCTCATGGAGACAAGTTTGCTCAAAAGGCTACTTGCCTTTGCGTTTTTATTCTTAGCAAAGAATTTTTCAACATCTTTTAGGAACTGTTTGGCATCTTTATCCTTAGTAATTGAGCCCCGAAATATCTCAGGAATTGAGCGCTTCATAATCATAACGCTCATTCGATTGGATATCTCCCACTTCTCTATTTTAACCTCATTGAGATTTTCTAAAATGGAAGTGGATTTCTTCTCTCGAAAGAGCTGTATCCATATTTATACAACTGAGGACAATCTCCATGGTATCCTTCTAAACTTTAAAGTTTGAACTATTCAGCATAGGAATACTACTAATTTGTGCAGAAATATTGGTAACTAAAGCCATAGTTTCTGGATTAGAACAAAAGGAACATGTAGTAAACATTAGTTAAATAATGGGAAAAAGTCCATATTGAGATATCTAGAACAACATTAATTTTCAATCTTTGGATAGAAAAATTAACGGTAAGTGATACTCTCATTGCAGTAATCAAATATTGTCAAAATTCCTGTCACATATTAAGCCTTTTTTTGGAACTTAAATTTCGCAAACTATTTATTACGGCATATATTTTATATTAATTGGCCAAATAATAATCTTCCTTTGGGCCGATTATTGACCACATAATTAATAGAAAATAAACAAAAGTGTGTAATGCTTATTATTTGGTCAAACAATAAACTTCTTTTGGACCGATTATTATTCGCATAAATAATAAGTATTACTTTATTCTTAATTAGCTACCCAAAGACAAATATGTATTTACCATCAATATGTGTATGTAATTCGTTTAAATACTGACTTTTTTTTTTGGGCTGACCAATATTTACATGAATTACATATCACCATATTCCTAATGTTTTGAATAAATCAATTTTCACAAAAGAGGCTACTTTGGCAGCATAATGTTCAATCAATTTATTCCAAAACTAAATCTGTATAAAATAGGTGGGTATAATAATACCCAAATCGTTACTAATTTCTTTATATAACAATAAAAAATACTTAAATTTCAAAAGGAATTAAATTTTAATGGTGTCTTTTCAGTTCTTAAAAAAAAAGATATAATTATAACTGTTTAACAAATTCATATGGCAAATTTTTTTGATCCATTAAGATTAGAATCAATCATTATGATTCAATCCATACAAAACAAAAAAAATAATAATAAATTTGCCAAAAAAATGAATCCATATAGAATGGTATAAAAAAAAAGGTAAACAAACAAAGAACCTTTTTTATTTAAAAAAAAATTGGATTCACATATTAAATCATAGTGCATACAATATACTAATTCTATGGATGTGCAGTGTCCATAATCAAGAAATTAATTAAATTTTTCTAATTTTACTAATTAACAGCTCTAATATTTGGAATCGAAACATAGACAAAAAATGATATGCACGTATATAAAAGAATGCAATATTTTTTTAAAATATACCTTTTGTATTTTTTATGTGCTCTTCATGTACTATTTGTGTACTTTTTATGTGCTTTTTATATATTATTTTAGTTTGATTAATATGTGCTACGCAATCCAAAAGCAGCACATATTTGAATTTAATTTCACAACTTCAAAGTAAGATTCAAATTAAAATAAAATAAATTTATAATTTCTTAATGATTTAACTATAGACGACTCTGATACTATTTGTTAGAATTTTCTCAACCCAAAGATTATCTATGTTAAATCATTAAGAAAGAAAATACTAGATTCGGAAGTGTACCTGAATTCATAAACATAAATTATACGATCGGAAAATTTTGGATCTTGTGGTTCTTTCGATCTTTCTCAACCAAAGCCTTCTGTATTCCTAGGCGGCTGAATTGTAACTCTTTTAATGGGAAAAGAGTACCAAAGGCGGCTTTGGTATCACTTATTGGGGACCGAAACCCTGAAGGCCTATTTATATTTGAGTATGGCACACATTAAACCCTAGAGGCCAAATAAAATAGTATCTAAAGTCCAAAAGATAATATATCTAAAATCCAAAGGATAATTATTTAAAGAACAAAAGATAATATCTGGTTTTATTCTCATTTAATTCCAAATTAAAAGTAATAATGACTTATTTAATTTAGCATTTATAACAATAAATAAAATCACCATTATATAAGTCATTTAACTTAAAATAGCATAATTTGTGATTATAATTAATATATGTATTGCCCACAAACATATTAAGAAATTAAAATAATTTCCTAACACACCAAAGCAGCTAAAGTACAACTGTATAAGGAGAGAGAGAGAGAGTTACGGGAAGAAGCTTGAGGATGGCAGCAATAGCCGCTAACGAGTGAAGTAAAAAAATTGAGAAGAGAAGATCCATTCTCTTTAAATTGAGGGTGGTAAGAAAGTAAATTTGTGTGATGGTAGTAGCTCAAAGGATGGGTGGTAATAGATACATAGAATATCTCAACTCTAATTCTACTCATTCTAATATCTGTAAATTATTAAAAAATATAATATTATTATATAATTTAATAATAATTTAAAGTAAAATTAATCTATTAAATGATAATGCATAATTGAATGGAGGTACAAAAATCTTTGACTGATAATAAAACAAAATTAAATCATCTTAATAAATGGTAGATAAAATTAAGGTTCGTTTGAATATGTTTATAAATTTTTTTATAATTTATGAAAAGATATAGTATTAATGTTTGGTCTAATTTTTAAAATTAAATTACAACTTTTTAAAAAGTTATTTTAATATTTATAAAGCAGTTAAAAAAATAATTTCTCTCATAATAAAATTTTTTTTATCATTCTTCTCTTAAAATAAGTATTTTTAAAACTAAAAAATCAAATACAAAATAACTTATTTATAAATTACTTTTAATATAAACATTTATTATTTAAACTATTTTTTTAAAATAAATTTAATAAATTATTTATCCAAATTAAACCTAAATCACTACACCACAATCAAGTACTTCCAAGTAACTCTTTCTATATACAAATGAAACAAATGCATTTAAAATGAGGAATAAATAGATGACATCAAGATTTTAAATTTATAAATAAATATATTTTGAAAAAAAATCACTAGTGCAGCATCATATTTATTGGATTATAACAGCTTTAGGATTGTTTTTTTCATAAGACTAAACTCAAGAAATTGATTAATTAATAGAATAAATGCATATTGACGTTTTATAGGCGTCTTCATAACTAAATGCTAATTAAAGTGAAACAACACTTCTAATTTATTTATTTCTGTCTAAAAGATCACATATATATTTGAATTAATTAAACTAAATAATTTATATAATAAATTAACTATAATTATTTAGCTCAATGAAATAAATTAAATAAATAAAAATATCTTATAAATATGTCATGTAAAAATTATAACACTTTTAAAAATTATTAATCAAAATACATACAAAATTAATGCAAATTTAAAAAAATTAATTCATTTATTTCAATCAAATCAAATAATTAAGTAGTTATAATTAATATGGTCAAATATAATATTAAATAATTTTATATCTATCTTAATCAAATCAAATAAATAATTAATTATAACACTTTTAAAAATTATTAATCAAAATACATAAAATGAAAAAGTTAATATAAATCAAAATAAAATTAATTCATTTATTTTAGTCAAATCAAATAATTAATATAATTGATTAATTATAGTTAACGTGGTCGAGAAAATTATTTAATAATTTTATATTGATTTCAATCAAATTAAATAAATTAAAAAAACCTTCAAAATATGTCATGTCAATTATGCTATTAATTAAAAAAAATTGATTTTAATAATATATAATAAATAATTTATAGATAGATAATAAATTATATTCATCTGATATCTACAAGAGAAATGGAATTTAGTGGCGGTTTTTATAGGGATTAGCGGCGGTTTTAAAACGCC